>NC_089253.1:38908130-39214337 GCF_963930625.1 Muntiacus reevesi
AGAGTGGTAGCCTGTCAGCCCAGGGCAAAACCCAGCCCCTTGTGCTTCCGGAGTTCTCATCTGAAGTTCTCCTCTCTAGATAAGTCAACCCCTCCACACCTGTCCTGAGAAACTTTTCCAAAACAATCTTTTTCCTAGTACATTTTTCAACTCTCTTAAGGCCTGGTGGGAACAAGACATGGTGTTAAACTGTGTGTGTGGTTTTTCTGTCCAAATGACATATGTGTATAAACTCATCTCCAACCCCTCTGACTGTCCCTCTACTGGGAGCTCCCCCACAATTCCTTCATCCCCTCCCAAACAAGAGCCCACACACATAAATAAAACCCACCCCAATTCCCCTCTCCTCATGCCCTCCCCTACTGTTACTCACAGTAAAGGATCTCATAGTCCCCAGAATTGGACATGATGAAGTTCCCATCCTTGGACCAGTCAAGGTGAGTGATGAAGCTGGAGTGACCCTGGGAGCAAGGGTCAAGAGACTAAAAATGCAGCTACCATCCCCCCCACCCCCACCAGAAGGGCATTAGTTTACCTGCTATGGCAATGCCCCACCCTCGACCCCAGCTTCCTCACCACACAGCGGCCAAAACGGCTGGACTTGGCACCATCACTGGAAACGCTATAGATGTAGATCATGTTGTCATGGGAACCGATGGCCAGGTACAACCCATCTACAAAGACAGTCACTCAGAGAGGGAAGGGCCAGGGATGAGTCTAGGTCCAGGGTGGAGGTGGCTCCCACCTGGGCTGTACCGAACCACTGAGAGCTGCTCATTGCCATCGGTGATGTCAGACACGATCTCTCTGGTCTCTGTGTCCAAAACCAGCCACCTGGAAGGGAAGGAGGTGGAAAACAGGTGTGAGGATACCTGTCCCGAGCAGGGTGCAGGTTGGCAAGTCAGAGAGCCTCAGAGACACCAAAAGAAAGGCTATGATACAGGCAGAGAGGTTGCCATTGCATTCATATGCTGGGAAAAGGAAAGGGGCTAAGGGCAGATTAGCCCCACAGATAAGCTGAGGGGCTCCTGATACCTTTCGAAAAGGAGTCCAAGGGCCCAAAGACAGGGCTTTGTGGATTCTGTAAGCTTGTCACTTCCCTGTGTTAGTTTCCCCTATGCCCCGCCCATCCCCGCTGCTCCTCTATCCAGAGCTGCCACCTCCTCCACTCCCAGAGGAGGGGGAGTGGATGGGGGAGGGTGTGATGACAGCTGCCACAGGAGAGCAAGGGAGACCCAGGCTGCAGGCAAAAGCACTAAGGAGTGGGAGGGTGCAGTTGGGGCTCCTGAACAGGCAGCGATCACAGTCCTCCACCGCCCCCCCATTACCAGAAACCCTTCCCATACCTCCTGCTTTCCCCTCCCAGGAGTTCTGGCTCCCTCTCACCTCCCTGTGTTCAGTCCTACGGCCACAACTGCCCCACTGGGGTGGAAGTCAGCACAGAGACCAGTCTCCTGGGAGAGGGGAGAAGGTGAATTCAGGAAGATGCTGTTCAAGTGAGGGAACTAAGATGGACACCTTGTCATCTTGATACAACAGCAAAGCCTCCCCTCTTCCAAGGAGGAGAGGGACAGGAGACCTGGGATGGCAGGCAGGATGCCTCTGGAGCCTAAACAGAGGTGCTACTCAAAACGCTTAGTCACCAGAACTGATACCCCCAGCTGTACCGGAGATTAACATTAGTTGCCGACTCAAGAGGTCTTGGGGTTGAGGGGCGGACAGTATTCGGGGACACTGGCACCATCAGTACAGAAGAATAAATATTTTAGCAGCCAGTACAGTCACACCAGTGCAAGGTGGCTGCCTTTAGGAGCAAAAGGGAAGAGGATGTTGGGGAAGGAGTTGGGGCCACAGAAGTCACTGTGGGTGTGACAGCGAGGATCTGGGGACACAGAGCTCTCTACCTTGAGGTCGATGCTCCAGGCCAGCGCATGGCCCTCCCCGTCCCAGAGGCAGAGCTGCCGGTCATGGCCACAGGTAAGGAAACGGTTCTGGAAGGGATGTGTGCAGAGCCCCCAGAGCTCATCCGTGTGACCCTGCAGTGGAGATCAGGTTGTCATCTCTGCCCCTCCCCTACAGCTCTTCCCTCCTTGCTCCCCAAAACCATTTGCTCCCCAACCTGGATTACAGGGGAGAAGCCCTGGGCCAGATCTCCCCGCAGCAACGCATTCTTCGTGGTGCCCACCAGCAGCTCAGAGCCAGGCCCCTCTGCAATGGCCCGCACAGCCCCGAAGTGGTCAGGAATCTGCAGGGGGGCGCAGAACGTCAGGTGCCCCCGCCCATTCCTCATCCCCCTCCTTCCCTTGACCCCAGGCCAGCCGTCACCTCCGCCTCCTGAAGGGCCACCAACCCGGGCCCCCACTGGACCAGCCGGCGGTCCCGCCCACCACCACTCAGCACAGTCCCGTCCCGCCGGAGACACAGGGCGAAGATGGAACCTTCATGAGCGTGTGCCTGGGCCACAATCCCATAGGTCTCTGTTGGCAAAGTCTGGGTGGTCATGCTTGTAGGGTGCAGGGGAGGAGGGAACAAGCAGCCTAGGCGGTCACAATAGAGCGATAACTCCCAGTTGCTAAGTGCCCACTGAATGCTGTCTCTGATCCTTGGCTCTTCTCCCCAGTTTACAGACTGAACAACCAAGGTTCAAAGAAGTGAGGTAACCTCCTAAAGGCCAGAACTAGAGGTGAACCCAGGACCTGGCAGACTCCAAAGCCCCAGCCCCCTCCCTTTGCCATGCTACCCACTACCCTTCTATTCTAGCTGCCTAGACAGCCCCACCCCCTGACAGAGCCCATCAACTCCCCAGGTAAAAGGATGGGACATCCTCTCCTCTGTCTTCACAGACCTTCTGGGGAACTAGCCTTCCAGGATGCAACCCCACCTCACAGTACCTTTGGCCCCGCCCCTGCCTGGGGTCCTGGAATCCGAGAGGCTCCGCCCCCAGGTGAGGATGTTCCCCTCTGAGTCCCCAGTGAGAATGTCTCCATCCGGGAGGAACACGAAGCAGGGGATAAACTTAGGCTTCTTGTATTTCTAGGGGCGAGGTGAGCAGAGAGCAGAGGTCAAAGGGTAGGGCAAAGACTACAAGTCACGGGACCACTGCGAGTTGGTAGCATTAAGGTCTACAGTACACAGCCCAATGCTTTCATCTGCACTCTGCCTTCCCCCCCATCCCGCCCCCATCCACGCCTCACCCCAAAGACACCCTGTTTCCTGGTGAGGGTTCCGTTCCCAGGAATCCCTGTTCCACCATTCCAGTTCCAGAAGTGGACGTGGGATTTCCCACTGGTGACGATGCTGCTGCTGTCACGAGGGTTGAAGCCAACGGCGAGGACTGAGTCATTTGTACTCTGAAGGGAAGATACTAGCTTCAGCCACCCCCAGCCCTGTACACCTTCATTCTACCAGACTTCTTCAATTGGCATCCTGATGACTGGTCCGCTGAGGTCCAGAACCCTCAGGACAACCCTTCCTCCAAGGCCCTGGTCCCCTAAGAACGCCACTCTCAGTCACTCGCTAATGCCTAACACGTCCCTCATGAGGTCAGAACCTCTGTGGTCCCCACTTCACAGCCTCAGAGAGGCTAGGAGGCTTGCTCCAGGGGACCTGGCCAGAAGGGAGGTTCGTATTTGGGAAATTTGCAGCTCTCTGCACCCCACCCCACCCCGCACCCTGCCAGGCCCCCTGGACACCTCACCTTGATCTCAGCCAGCTTCGTGCCCCGGCTGCAGTCCCACACCGACAGCATGTGCTCGTTGGAATCATCCACCACACAGAGGAAAGCGCCCTGATCCTGAGGACACACCGGAGGGGCTGAGTGAGGCCTGGCGGTCATGGGGTTCATGGTCTAAAGGAGGTGAGGGGCGCCATGACAGGCTGAGAGAGCAGAAGGCGCCACGTGTCTCTTAGGAGAACCAGCTGGGCAGGGCTCAGGAAGGCCAGGACTTCTGAGGCTTCCTGGTGAACTACAAGAAGGGGGTTCCCAGACAAGGAAATGGGGGCTTCGAGGCGCCAGGGCCAGCTCACCGCAACTGAAAAGGCCAGGGCCCCCACACCCCGCTCGAAGGCCCCCAGTCCGATCTCCTGCAGCTTCAGCAGCGTCTCGGAGTCCCAGACGTGAACCACAGGCTGCAGGGGCTGGTGGAGGAGGAGGAGTCAGGGGCATGAAGGAGGGCCGGGCCGGGATCTCACCCTGACGTTTGACTGTTGCCTTACCTTTCCATCTTTATCCACGCCGGCTGTCTGTCCTGAGGCTACACGCACACCATCAGGGTGAACAGCCAGGCTAAGTGGGGGAGGAGACACTCTAGGGAAGGGGGTCGGTCTCTCAAGACCACCCAGGACACCGTCCCTGGGTCTGCAGAGCAGCAAGCCCACTCTCCTCTCCTGCTTCTCCACATCTACCCAAGACCCTCTTTCTGCCAAGCCTGCCCTCCCCACGCCTAGAGCTGCCCACTCCCCAGCCCTGGGACCCTCACCATCGAACGCAGTCCGTGTGCCCCCGGTAATGTCTCTGGCCGCCACCTCCAGGGCCCCCGGGGCCTCCCCCGGGCCGGTACAGCACCACCACACATGCGATAAAGTAGACCACCTCCCCAGAGCGCAGCACGAACAGATTAGAGCGCGAGTCACGACCCCGGTACCCATACCTGGAGTGGGGATCACAGTCAAGGAAAGGGTTGGATCAAGGGCACAGTGAGGAAAAGAGGGGAAAGAACGAGCTCCAACTAGCAGTGCCACTGGCAGAAGGTAGAAGGGGAGGATTCAGAGGTCTCCCTCTCCTTGCAGACCCAGGAGGAAACCCTAAAAAAGCAGGGGGTGGGGAGGTTTCATGATGGGAAGGGTGGTTGCCAGGGCGGGTGAAGGGGGAAGGATACACCCAATCAAGGCTGAGGGTCTCCGGGGGTGGGCCACTGGGCAGCTCCTCCAGGCTGCGGATGCCAGATGGGATGTACATGGTAATGGGGCGGCCTCGGAGGAACATCTTCACTGAGATGCCTTCTACAAAGAAAAGGAGCAGGTGTCAACCACCGTCCTGCAGCTTCCCTGCTAGGAAAGTCAGGGCAGAGCTCCAATCACCATACCTCACAGCTCCTGCCCCCAAACAGCTCCTGGGGCTGTAGCCCCAACCCCATCATCCAAGTTCTTCCAGATCTACCTGGACATACCTAAATTGTAATTGCTCCTCCGAGAGCCAGGACCCCCCGGGCTGGAGAGGGGGTCTTTTCCCCCACGGCTGTTGGGCAGAGAGAAAAGCACAGGGACTGCGGTCAGGTCCCAAGACAGAACTGAGGAGGGGCAGGACACAAGAAAGGAGATTACCCTAGAGATCACAGTCACCTCTGCACACTTTAAGCTTGTATCATGAGCAGCGAGGGCTCTGGAGTAGATGGGCTCCGTGTAAGGTGTGAGAAGACTAAAAGGGCCAAGCACGGCTGTAAGAGGCAGTGTGGGGTGACACTTTCCTCCAGACCCCCAGGCCTTTGCCTATCAACCTTTTCATTTCTCCATCTGTAAAATGGGCCCATAGTGACTCCAGAAGGTACATCAGCCCTGCCTCTTGAGGATCTGAGAGGTCAGCAGGAAAGTCCTTATCTCTCAAGGGGAAAGTGAAAGGTGAATTCCAGAGATCACTGTCATTAGAGGATAATAAGATGACAATCTCTCTTCCGAGAATAAAGCAGAGGCCAAGGATGAGAATGAACAGTCAGGCGTCCTGAAGCCTGTATGTACACACTCTGAGACAATCCACTGGACTTTCCCCCTTGGTCTCTAAAGCGTGGTAGGTTGGGGTGGAGGAAGAGAGTTGAACTCTGAGGAGTCACCCATCGAAACCATGAATACTTTTGGAAAACCCTCTTGGGAACTTGAAAGGGATGCTGTGATACGGTGGGGAGGGAAGGGGCAACGGAAGTCAGGAAGAGTTGCGTTGAAATCCTGGCTCTAGCTGTGTGACCCCAGGCAAACCACTTACCCTCTCTGAGCCTGCTTCCTCACCTGGCCAATGAACAGCATGAGACCACCTACCCCCCAAGGATGTCGTGGGGACTGAATGAGGTGGAGGAGGTCGAGGGGTTGGCACCGTGCCGGGCACACAGCAGGCGCCCCAGGAGCGCTTGTTCCTTTCCTCCTGTTGGGCAATGAGGCCCCCCACCCCACCCAGGGAAGCCAGGTGAGGGATGTGGAAAGTCAAGAACCTGAGCCTGGGGTGGGGCGGACAGGGGGAGGCTCGCCCACCTCTCTGTGCTCCCAGACCGCAATAACAGGTTGGCCGAGGAAGCTGCCTTCCGGGAGAGTTTCTGGCGAGGCCGTTCTGAGGGGGATGAGGAGGAAGAATTTCTCCGGGGCCTGGGCAGAGCACAGTGAGCAGGTGAACGTCATTCCCTGGGCTCCCGTATCTGCCCTCCCCTCCCAGCCTCAGCCACAGGACACTTACGTGTCAGTGCGCTGCGGGGGCTGAGCCAGCCTGAGGATCCCCGGGGGGCCAGGGGAGCCCGTGCCACTGCTGCTGCTGCCCCCTCCTTCAGACTGGGCCCCACTAGGTTCTTCACTGCCCCCGGGAGGAGCTGGGGGCCCGTTGCTCAGCCCGGGGGGGCCAGGGGGTGGTTCCACCTCCACCTCTGCTTCCGTCTGGGTGCCTCGGCTCACCAAGGAGGGGCTGCATGTGGGTGGCAGTCCTGGGGGGGCTGCGGGGCTGCTGGGGAGACAGTTCATCAACCTGATGGCCCCAGAGGCCCCATCGAGGAGGAGGAGGAGGATGTGACCACGTGCATACCTGTCCCTCGGAGGGCCCAGGGTGCCAGGGTCCTGCAAGGAGGTGGGGGGCGCCTGCAGCCGCAGCAGGCGAAGAGCTTCTGCCAAGGCTGCCTTCACCAGCTCCATCTCCTTCTCCTGCACCTGAAGCCGCCGGCTCAAGGACTGCAGGGCCTCCTGAGCCGGGCCCTCACCTGGGAAAGGGGCAAGAAGCCGTCAGCATGCCACCCCCCCCCACACCCCACACCCACACCTGGGGAAAGGCTTGAGGGGATTCTCTCCCCCCCAACTTTGCATCTGTCCAATAGGACAGCCCCCTCCAAGCAACTCCAGACTTGGACGCGCTCCCAGAGGGGAGGAGACGATGGGAAAAGGATCAAGGGCCTCCTTCTGGCAGGGCAGGCGAGGAACCTGGCAGAGCTCCCTTCCTGCTGCCTGTCCCAGCCTCCGCAAAGACAGGGAGTACCATGGAGTACCAGGGGGAAAATATGGAGTTCTGCCGAGGAACGTGGGAACCACAGACGGAGGCGCAATGCTGGATGAGGGACGACAGGGCCCAGCCCAGAGGAACCGCAGGACTCCAGGGAAGGCAGCGAAACTGCGAGGGAGCACCAGGAGAGAAGCAGGGAACTCAGAGGACAGTCATCCTGAGCACTCAGAAGAGAAGAGGTCCGGAGTGACAGGAGAGGGTTAGCAGCGGAGAGCAGAGGTCCCAGCGCAGGTTTCAGGGTAACAGAGGTCAGGAGCAAAAAGACCCAACAAAGCAGGAAAAGAAGCCCAGGCTAACACAGGAGGTTCGGAAATTTTGCAGGGGCCCAGAGTAACACGGGAGGCAGGATGGCGTTGGCGAAGTCCGAAATGACAGTTGAAGGACCCAAGTAACTAGGGGGAGCGGCCTGAGGAACAGTGGAGGATGCTGGAGCCCCCGCGGCCAAGAAGCACGCGGGGACGCCCGGGACAGCCGTCGGGCAATGGCAGCGCCAGAGCGGCCGGCGCTCCGGGAAGGGGCACGCCGCCCGCCCCGCCCCGTACTCACCGGGCCCCCCGGCCCCGTCCATCCGGCCCCCGGCTTGCTCCGAGCGGCGGCGGCGGAGGAGGAGGCGTCTAAGCCGCGGGGGCCATGGCCAGGGAGAGGGGAAGGGGAAGCACCCCGGGGCGCGCGCGCGAGGGAGCCGAGCCACCCCCCGGGGGCGCTGTAGGGCGCGGGCAAAGGGCCTGGAGGGGGCGCTGTGGGGAGGGGGCCGCAGGCTCTGGGGCTCGCCGGGGCCTCGGACTCTCCCGGGGCCGCTCTCGGCTCCCGGGGGTGGGGTGGCGGGGCCGTCCCGGGCCCCAGCGCCGCAGCACAAACAGGCCCCGGACGCGGAGCCGCCAGGAAGCGCGGGAGGGGGGGCGGGACGAGGGGGGGCCGGGCCGCCTGGTAACCCCTCCCTGTCCGGGCCTCGCGGCTTGTTACGGGGGCGGGGCCAACCCTCTGACCTCCCCCCCCACCCCACCCCGGGTCCCCTCCGGCCACCACCCTCCAGGCCCTTCCGGGGTCCTGGCCCTCGGACTCCCTGGGGACCCGGGAAGGAGCGCGGGGCCCGAGGTCTCCGCCCCCAGCCCCTAGCCTCTGGGGGGCTGAACCGACCAGCCCCTCCCCACTTCCGCGAGGGGGCAGAGGCGGGGTCACGAAATCGGCCCTTTGCCCGGGGGCGGGGCTTTCCCTCAGGGGCAAAGCCGAGGCATCCCGAACTGGGACTGGCTGGGGACCCGGTGCGGCGGGTTATTAAGGCTGTGGCGGGAGGATGCCCAGGGTATTGGGGTCAGGGTGGCATTAGCCCAGCTCAAGCCGGGCAGGGCTGACGCAGCATCCTGCCACGGCCAACCCCAGCTCCTGACAGCTCTGCTGTCCCTCGGGCAGAGATGGGAGATGGCGCCGGTGCTGCCCCTGGTCCTGCCCCTCCAGCCCCGCATCCGTCTGGCGCAGGGGCTCTGGCTCCTCTCCTGGCTGCTCGTGCTGGTCGGTGGCCTCACCCTCCTCTGTAGCGGGCACCTCCTGGTCCAGCTATGGCACCTCGGTACCTTCTTGGCTCCCTCCTGCCCATTCTCTGCCCTGCCCCAGGTTGCCTTGGCGGCCAGTGCAGTGGCTCTGGGCACAGGACTGGTGGGCTCAGGAGCTAGCCGGGCCAGTCTGGATGCAGAACAATACCCTCCCTGGCGAGGGGTCCTGGGCCCGCTGCTGGTGGCTGGCACAGCGGGGGGCGGGGGGCTCCTGGTCCTCGCCCTGGGACTAGCCCTGGCTTTACCTGGGACTCTGGACACGGGGCTGGAGGAGGGCCTGGGGTCTGCCTTGGCTCACTACAAGGACACAGAGGTGCCCGGACGCTGTCAAGCCAAACGGCTGTTGGACGAGCTGCAGCTGAGGCACCACTGCTGCGGCCGTCATGGCTACAAGGATTGGTTTGGAATCCAGTGGGTCAGCAACCGTTACCTGGATCCCAATGACCACGACGTGGTTGAGTGAGTGATTTGCTTCTCCCGTCCTTCTCTTCCTTCTCTTCTCTTTCCTTGAAACCCCACCTCACCCAGATAGGCAATAATTCATCTAGTGATTGAGGGAAAGGGGCCAGGGCATGGTACCAAACTGCTCTGGGCCCATGTTTGTAAACTGGAGATGATAAAACTACCATCTCACAGAGTTGTTGTAACGATAAGTGAATTACGCCTGCCTGGCATAGTTAAGCAGTCGGTAAGTGTTTCCCTTGTTTTTCCCTTCTCAACTTCTGTGCCCTGCAGCTTCTCCCCCAGGCCTCCATCTCCAGATATCCTAACACCCCTGCCCCTCCCTTTGCAGCCGGATCCAGAGCAATGTGGAAGGCCTGTATCTGATTGATGGGGTCCCTTTCTCCTGCTGTAATCCCCACTCACCCAGACCTTGCCTGCAAAGCCAGCTCTCAGACCCCCACGCCCACCCCCTCTTTGATCCCCGACAGCCCAACCTCAACCTCTGGTCCCAAGGATGCCACGAGGTGTTGCTGGGGCACTTGCAGGGGCTGGCAAGCACACTGGGCAACATGCTGGCTGTTACCTTCCTGCTGCAGGTGAGTCAGCAGAGAGTCTTAGGCCTCCTAGGGACCCCTGGACCTCCAACCTAGGGACCCCTGGAACTGCTGACCCTTGTTAACCTCTTGCCTCTTGCTTCCCCCCCACAGACTCTGGTACTTCTGGGCCTGCGGTACCTGCAGACGGCACTGGAGGGGCTCGGAGGAGTCATTGATGGGGAGGGAGAGGCCCAGGGCTACCTCTTTCCTGCTGGGCTGAAAGACATGCTGAAAACAGCTTGGCTGCAGGAAGTAGGGCCCCACAGGCCAGCACCTGGGGAGGGCCCCCCAGAAGAACCTCCCAAGGAGGGTCTACCTGAAGCCTAGAGCTTAAGGTGGGGATGGGGTGGGGGGAAGGGGAGGGATGGACAAGACTGGAAAGCTCACAACTCCTTATAGGCTCCCCGTGAGGGAGGGGGGAATCTGGGATTAGAGGGTTAAGGATAGTCAGTGAGCTGGACTGGGGTAGGAGAGAAAACCAGGTGTCCTAGGGCCTAGTCCATGGCCAGAACCACCAGGGGACAGAAGACAAAACCAAGGTGGTAGAAATGACATGCGAAGGCCTGGAGGCTACTTCTGGTGCACAGACTCAATAAAGCTTTTGTTGTTTTTTTTTTTTATTCTTTTTTTTTCCATTTATTTTTATTAGTTGAAGGCTAATTACTTTACAATATTGTAGTGGTTTTAAAAATATGGAACGCTTCACAAATTTGCGTGTCATCCTTGCGCAGGGGCCATGCTAATCTTCTCTGTATCGTTCCAATTTTAGTATATGTGCGGCCGAGGCGAGCACTCAATAAAGCTTTTGGACTGAAGCTCCTAATCTTTCTCTTCAAGAGGGTGGGGGGCCCTGAAAGAACTGATTTCCATCTGATGGAGAAGTCAGGACCCAAAGGTTCTGACCCTGGTAAGAATTAAATGCAAGAACCTGACGTGGGAAGTGAAGAAACACAGAGGCCCCGCCAGGTTGAGAGTTTTTATTCTGGAGGTAGGCGGAGGGGATCAGCATGCTCAGGTGGGGAGGGTCCAGCCCAGCTCCTCCAGCACCCCCAGCGCATGCCCAGCCCCAATAAGTTACCCAGTGACTCAGCTGCCCTCCCTCCTGAGTCTGTCTGTTTTCTGCTCCGCCCCAGACAGGGCCAGTCTGGTTCAACAGGAGGGCTGTTTGTCCCCAGCCTGTGGGCAGTGCTACATGGCAGGCCAGGGGAGGGGCTGAAGGGGCGGAGGGGCCGCTCCTGGCTCTGAGGGGTCAGGACTTGGAAAACCACATCCTGGGCGGGCCAGGGGCCTAGTCCCACAGCTCTGTGCCTGGTGAGCTGGTGGGCAGGGTAGGGCCGCCATCACACCTCGACAGCTGGGTCTGAGCCGCGGCCCTGCCGCTGCAGCTGCTCCTCCTGCTTCATCTTGGGCTTCTCCGTCCGTGTGTGCCACACCAGAACCTGTCCAGGGAGGTTTCAGTTAGAGCCGAGCCCAGCCTCAGCCAAGCCTCTGGGGCACTCAGGATAGAACGGATCCCGCCGCCTCCTAGACACACACCATGCTGGCTGCCAAGTATGAAGGGCAGGGGGAGGGGGAGGCTTTAGTGCTTCTCAACGTCAAAGAGTTAGTCGCTCAGTCATTTCCAACTCTGCGACCCCATGGACTGTAGCCTGCCAGGCTCCTCTTTCCATGGAATTCTCTAGGCTGGAATACTGGAGCGGGTTGCCATTCCCTTCTCCAAGAGATCTTCCTGACCCAGGGATTGAACCCAGGTCTCCTGCATTGCAGGTAGATTCTTTACCATTTAAGCCACAAGGGAAGCCAGTGCCTCTGATGGGGCTTAATCCCTTACCCACTCTCTGTCTCAGGGGTGCCAGGAGTCTACTTTCCTTCTCTGACTTCCCCTTCAGTAGAGTAAGCAAGCTCTGCAGGGTCTCTCCTTGTTCAAACACCCATCCTCGATCCTGCTCCGCAGGGCCTCTTTCCTCTCTCCCATCTCCTGTCCATCCCAGAACCAGGTTTCTATGCCCACCTCCATCCCCTTACCCGAGTGCAGTTGGCAGCCCGCGGCTCCAGGTCCTTGGGATCTACAAGGTGGCTCAGGAGACTGCTCTCCAGATGGCCCCGAGGAGCGGTAGCATCAAACCGGGCATTGGGTTTAGCCAATAGCAAAGACAGGGCAACAGCAAATCCCGCCATATCCACTGGGAAGGGCCTGTTGGGCTCCCAGGCCGTGTGGAAACCGACAACCCGGCCATCCTGTACGCGAGGGCCCTCGAATCGAAGGCCGCCCACTAGCCCCACAGGCCACACTGAGACACCACGGGTCCAGCGCATCTAGCAGAAGTCGGGAAAGAAGAGACAGGAAGTGGCCCAGAGGAAGAGGAGTAGCAGCAAGGACCACTTGAGGCACTCTGCCCCACCACTCGCCACTCCCCACCCAGGGAAAATGATGACGCGGGTCCCACCAGGCCTGCTTCCCCCACCCCGTGCCAGGGCTCACCTCCTCAAAGAGTTCCCGGCTGTAGGTGTTGTCATCGTCAGCAAAGTACACGACTCCCCGGGTACCTGGTGGGGGTGGGTCCTTCTCTCCCCCAACAGCACCCCCTCCGCTCCGGAGCCAGTCCAGGGCCCTGTTCCGTTGCTCTACACCTCGGGGCCGAACCCAGCCTGGCTCGCCCTCCCGGAGCCGCTGGGCCTTAGGGGTGAGGACCGCCAGGTGTGTGAAGAGGAGGCCAGAGGCAGCCAGCAGCCCAGAGACCAATGGGGTGGGGCCCTCAGCATCCTCCACCAGCAGCCAGTGCAGCCGGGGCACCAGGCTCAGGGTCTGGGACAGCCGCACCAGCTCCGCCTTCTGCACCAACCTGCAGGGGGAAAGATGCAGGAGGGAAGGGGTGGCCACCATTTGCCCACTCCAGCAGGTACATATGTCTTCTTCTGAGCCACTCTTAGCACCCTCACGACATTTCCCTGACCAGTCCCAAACTCCCTGTTGTTGTTTTTTCAGCTGAGTTAGCTCAGCATGTGAGATCTTGGGTCCCTAATCAGGGATAGTACCTGTGCCCCGTGAAGTGGAAGCGCAGAGGCCTAATCAATGGACCACCAGGTAATTCCCTCACCTGCCCTGTAATTTTTTAAATTTTTATCTTTTTGGTTATGCTGCATGGCATGTGGGACCTTAGTTCCCTAACCAGGGATTGAACCTGTGCCCCTTGCATTGGAGGCATAGTCTTAACCACTGGACTACCAGAGAAGTCGAAGTCTCCTTTTGATTTCTGGTTCTACAGACAATACAGAACCAGAGTCTGTGGTGGGGGAGTCTTCTAGACACTGTCTCCTGACATCTGTCGTTGCTGGGCAGAGGGCAGTGCCTTCTTAGACCAAAATGATTGAACCAAGGTCATCCCCGAGTCTCTTGTAAGTTTCTTTGCCCTTCAGATGGGCCTGCTGGCCCCAGGGTTGGCACTGTGTGCGTGGAGAGTGGAGGGTCTTAAGATGCCTAGCCTAGGTGGGCCTGCCATCTGATTCCAGGCAGATGTCAGCAAGCCCTTTTGGTTCCTTTCAAAACCACATTCCAAAAAAAAAAAAACAAACACATTCCCCAGTTGGTTTGTATCACTAATAAAGCTACATTTTATTAAAAAAAAAAGAAAAAAAACACACTTAGCACAGTGTGGGGCAGAAAGTAAACACACTAAATAACAGCTGGTGTAACTATTTCTAGACCACCATATGAATGTATGGCCAAGTCCTTCTCTACTTTATGTTAGTCAAGGGGTTCTCAAACTTCCTCACCAAAGGTTCCCTAAGGAGACAGAGTTAATTCACTTGGCAAATTCAGAATTTCTTTGAAACTTTATTGTTGTATCTTAAAATTTCTCAGGAATTTTTTACACGACTTCATGGCACATCCCTGTCTATATTCTTTATCTTTTGTCCCGACCACATGGCATGCAGGATCCTAGAGCTCCTAACCAGGGATTGAACCCGCACTCCCCACTTGGGCAGCCCAGAGTCTCAACCACTAGACCGCCAGGGAAGTCCTCCCATCTATTGTAATAGAAAAAAACAATTTCCCCAAGATCTCTGAGTAATGACGTGGTTCATTTAGCCTGACATTTGGTAATGCCTTAGCCTAAGGTCCAGTGCCTCCTCCTCATCAACCAGAAACTCATCATCAACCCCAGCCTCTTGGTCCATGCAGATCCTGGGTGCATCAGAGCCCATACCTGGCATAGGTGGGGGTAACAACATAGATAGTAGGCAGAGCCTCGGGTTCAGGGGGCTGGGCAGGGGCAGGGGGTGGGCGACGGAGATCGGCTTGCAGCTGGGAGATCCTCAGATCCTTCTGCCGAAGCTGCTCCGCTGCTGCCCGCAGGGGAGGGAGGCAGTCACATGGCTGGCCTGGTCCCAGGAAACAGGGATGGGGGCAGAGAACCACAGGATGTTCAGCATCCCAAAGGGCCATTAACCTTCCCATTCAACTAACCAATGCGGGGCTCTCCTTACAACTGTTCTAACAGCTTTTCTACACCCAGGGTGGTGAGGAACTCACTGCCTTAATTAGCAACGCCTCTCCAACTTTACAATTCCATCCATTACAATTTTCATGTGTCTATTAAAGTGACCACCTGCCTCCTTTCTACCTGCTGGGCCTAATTTTGCCTTCTGGAAGCATAACGAACAAGTTGATCTCCTAAAACAGGGGCAGTCTTTCAAATACCTGAGAATCATGCAGTGGCCCAGTCTCTAAATCCCTGCATAAGAGGCAGGGTTCAATCTGTTCCGTTGGTTGTGTGACCAAAAACTCATTAAATTCATTGATTCCATCACTGGACAAATATTTATTGAATGCTCCTCCTGGGAGGCACTGCCTTAGGTGCCCGGGCCGCAGCAGGAAACCAAACAGACATGGTCCCTGCCCTCATGGAGGTTTCAGTTTAGTGGAGGAGCTGGACACTAAGCAAAGAAACAAATTAATAAAATTATTAGAAACTGTGGTAAGGGCTATGAAGGAAACAAATAGGAGACTTAAAAGAGAACCCAGAGTAAGAAGAGTGACTTTTAGGTAAGGTGGTCAAGGAAGGCCTCTGTGAGGCGGTGACATGTAAGCGAGCTGAGACCTGAAGGATGAGAAAGAGGCAGCTGGGGAAGAACTGGGAGAGACAGGCAGAGACAGGTTAAGTGCTTGAGAGCAACGAGCGTGGGGTTTTCGAGAAACTGTCATGAAGCCAGTGTGGCTGGAGCAGAGCGAGCGAGAGGGATGGGAAATGGGGTTAGAGAGGCAGACGGCGGCGGGATCACGCGGGGCCTGGCAGGCTCTGGGAAGGAGTCTGATTTCATCCGAGGTGCGGCGGGCAGCCGCGTTGCTTTCTGGAGAGGGGAGTGCGCCCAGGGGTCGCAGAGGGGCTGTCGGAGGACCGAGCCGGATGAATGGGGTCTGCGCGGGGTTTCATCCCCAGGGCGGGATGCACAGCGGTGGGATGCCCTTCGGCCGATTAGCCGCACCCCCGCCCCGCCCCGCTCACCGAGCTGCACCAGTGCGTAGAGGAGGCCGGCGATCGACACCAGGAAGTAGGCGAGGAACACGTTCTTCAGCTTCAGCTTCATGGCCGCGCCGCCGCCGCCGCCGCCGCCGCCGGGGCAGGCGGGGTCCGGCGGGGACAAGGGGTTCCCGCCCCCCGCCCGCCCGCCAGCCTGCAAGCCCCGCCCCTGCAGCGGCCCCGCCCCGTGTCCCGCCCTCCTCACTCTCGCCTCGAGCGGCTCCCAGGAGCTAGCGCTGGCAGCGCCCGTCTGGGCCCACTTCCGGTCAGTCTGCACACACACACACCCCCCTTCCCTCTGGGTAATTTCCGGTCCCACTGCCTAGTTCTGGGAACCACGGGAGTGGGTGACGTCATATCCGGCGTGTCAAGCGCGCGTGGCCGGTGGTCAGGAGCCAGGTAAGGTACCGTGGGAGTGGCTTGAGACCCTCCGCCTTGATCTCCAGGCCCTGTGAGCATATTTTCTTTCTCTTTTTTTTTTTGAGCGTATTTTCTTACATTCATTCACTCACCCATCCACCAGTCCCTGCACGCAGTAACAGTAGCTCAATAAATAATTGCTACACGAATGAGTGAAATCTACAGCCCTGCCAAGCCTAGACAGCATATTAAAAAGTAGAGACATTACTCTGCCGACAAAGGTCCATATAATCAAAGCTACGGTTTCTCCAGGAGTCATGTATGGATGTAAGAACTGGACTATAATGAATGTTGAGCATGGAAGAATTGATGCTTTTGAATTGTGGTGTTGGAGAAGAGTTGAGAGTCCCTTGGATTGCAAGGAGATCAAACCAGTCAGTCCTAAAGGAAATCAGCCCTGAATTACTCATTGGAAGGACTGATGCTGAAGCTAAAACTCCAATACTTTGGCCACCTTATGTGAAGAACTGACCCTTTGGAAAAGACCCTGATGCTGTGGAAGATGGAAGGCAGGAGTAGAAGGGAACGACAGGATGAGATGGTTGGATGGCATCACTGATTTGATGGACGTGAGTTTGAATGAACAAGCTCCAGGAGTTGGTGGACAGGGAATCCTGGCATGCTGCAGTCCATGGGGTTGCAGAGTCAGACACGACTGAGCAACTGAACTGAACTGCCAAGCCTGTGCACTGGTTGTCTCATATAATCCTCACTATAATCCTTTGATAATTTTAATACAATTTAGGATGTCTTTGTGTTAGTTGCTCAGTCGTGTTTGACTCCTTGTGACCCCATGGACTATAGCCCTCCAGGCTCCTCTCTGGTGGAAGTAGGTAGCCATTCCCTTCTCCAGGGGATCTTCCAGGAATTGAACCTGGAACTCCCACATTGCAAATTCTTTACCGTATGAACCAAGGAAGACCACAATTTAGAATACTATCACTCTAAAAATTGATGTTGCAGAATTTTGATCATGGCAAAAATGCAAAAACATAGTAATATAATTACCTGGAAAATAGCAAAGGGCATTTCTGGCATTTCATTAATGATTAATCAACCTCTTGTAGATGTTCTAGTATGTCCACTTGGAATCAGGTCCCTTTCTGGGATGAAGAGTTTACATCAATAGTGTTTTCCCAGCACATCCAGCAGTAGTTTAAGAGCAAATTGCTCTTCAGCGTTGTCACAGTACCTATCCACTTGTGTGTGAGATAGATTTTTGTCTCCATTTTACAGGTAACTAAGATTGCCCCAAATAATGTAATCCCTGTGCGATTTTCATATAAGTACCACGCGCTAACCGATTGTGCCACTGGAGCTTCCAGTGTGCGATTTTCAATGTGCCTTCTAGATACCTGACTCCAGGATCCTGTACTGTTTTTCCTCTGACCCACACTTCCTACATGTATGACAATAGGGATGGGGGTGGGATGCAATGTGCTATCTCCCTGGGAATTAACTGGAAATATTTCTTGAGCAGAAGAATTTCCTGAACACACCTCCTAACTCCTCACTGGCATAAACCATCCTAAGCAGTAATTTTCCCAAACCAACCATCCTAGTTTCTTGTTAAGATAATCTCTAAGACTGTGGTCAATCTGCAAAATGGAGGAAACCATCTCCTGTCACTGATACAAATGCAAATTTGTTTAATACTGCTAAAGAAAAGCAGTCTTGGGCTTCCCTGGTGGCTCAGTGGTAAAGAATCCTCCTGCCAACGCAGGAGACCTGGGTTCAATCCCTGGTCTGGGAAGATCCCATATGCTGGGGAGCAACTAAGCCCCTGTGCACTACAGATATTGAGTCTGTGCTCTAGAGCCGGGTAACTGCAACTGTTGAGGCCCCGAGCCACAACTACTGAAGTTCGAGCACCCCAGAGCCCATGCTCTGCAACAAGAGAAGCCACCATAATGAGAAGCCCATGCACTGCAATGAAGAGTAGCTCCCAGTCTCCACAACTAAAGAAAAGTCCATGTAGCAGTGAAGACCTAGCAGAGCCAAAATTAAATTAAAAAAAAAAAAAAGAAAAGCAGTCTTAAGTGTGAGAACATCTAACATACAGCTATTTCTAAAGGGACCCCAGTAGCTCTAGTCACTACTATGAACTAGGCCCACTAAAGTCTGACGATGTTGCTGGGTTCCTTCGTGACATACTGGCATCAAGCAAGCTGATGAAGGCTTGAACTCATTCTGCTCAACCAACGAGGCATAGGCAGAAAATGTCAGGTCCCCGGGCTTTTAAGGGTCTGTGGTTCAAGCCAGAACTAGAATCCACACACCACCAGTAATTAATGGTTTCTCTCTTTATTGTTTCTCCTTTTATCAAAACCTGTCACAGCTGGGGGCCAAAAGGCAGTAAAAAAAATTCCCACAAATATCCCCACCCCTTGTCCCCAGTGAGTTCTCCCCCACCCGCCACCCAGGGCCTTGGGTCAGCCCTGGGCACACATGATCATGTCCCCCACCCTCGGCCTCCTCCCAGCAATAAATACAGGTGACCGTGATTCCATGAAACCACAACTGATTTCTCCATCTTGACTGCCCCTCAAGGGGACAAAATTTTAGGAGGCAAAAGAAGTCTTGCCCACCCCCATCTTGAGGAGTGTAAACCTCTTTCCCCCAAGGGACAGGGGAGGTAGAACGCCCCTGTCAGAACCGCAGCAGCTCTAGATAGAAGCGGGGAGAGGAAAGGTTGGGATGCCAGGGAAGAGAATGATTTCCAGCAACCTCACTCCTTTGATCCATTTATCCCTTCTCAGGGTAAGGGGTGGTCCCAGTGTATCAGGGGAGGGCTGATAACAGAGAAGAACCAGAAGGAAGAAATAACAGGAGGGAGGAGCAGTCTGGTGGGGAAGGAAGGAGAAGAGGAGGCCGAAAGCTCACTGCCAAGAAATGGCATCGACACGCAAGGGAAACAAACGGAGAGGGTGTGGAGGAGACTGAGGGCTCCCAAAAGAAGGCGAAGGGCAGCAAGAGCCCTGTGATGCCCAGGTCTTCACAGGTGAATGTGCTCCAGTTAGAGCAACAGGCTATTTGGAGATGATGGGAGATTTAGTGTCAATGGGGTGGGAGAGGTCGGGAGATCACAAAAGAAATTCAGACCCAGGGACAGCCCTCTCATCCTGCCCAGATGCTGGCAGAAACCTGGATCTTGAGATCAGAAAGGTGAAGTCTGGGGAAGGTCAAACTCCAGGGCAGAAGGAAGAGTAACTATCATGACCATCACACCCCACCCCAACATCCCTTCAGTTATCGCAGGTGAATAGTCCAGTCAGATGCCACACTGACGCCAGGCTTGCGCAGGATCAACACCGAGGTCTCAGGGTCATGTTGGAAGGACAGGCGGCTTTCAGGAGATCCTGGTGGAGGAAGAAGAAAGAGTGCCAGAATGAAAAACAATTACTTTCCCTTAGGCAGGGGTCCCCAACACGGGGGCCAGATCACTCACCTTTTGTCTGGAGTACAACAGTTGCTGGCTTTCCGGCCCCTATTATCACCACCCGCTCAATCCAGATTGGTGTCTCAAAGTGGCCTTTGGGGTCTGCGGAGCTGGAGGAAGCAAAAATGGACACCCAGCAGGAAAACAATGATCAGAGCAGAGAGGAGGAGAGCACAGCGAGCTGTGCGCATCCCGGGCCCCAGACGCCTCCTCCTGCAAAGGCCACCGAGGAAGAAAGGGCTCCTCCTTACCTGGAGACCAGGGTGTTGCCAGAGAACGAGAACCGACGCAGCAGGAACTCATGGCGAGTCTGATAGTTGAATGTGTGCCCATCGTCTAGGAAGAGCTCTCCTTGGGCCGTACCCTGAGCAGGACGTGGGACAGGTGAGAGCCTGAGCCCCGGAGGCAGTGAGGGGCGCCTGCCCTGGGGAACTGCATCCCTGGAGGGCGGACAGATGGAGGTGGCGGTTCCCTGCCCACGCACTCACCTGGAGGCTGAGTGCGACGAAAAGAGTGATGGGGTCATCCTTCATGCAGTCTGAAGAACGCCGCACTCGCATCCACCGGGGCACGATGGTCCCTCCACGCTGGAACACGGGGATCTAGGGCGAGACCAGTGCTGGGATGAAGCAGCCATGCTGTGCCTCTTGCAAGTCTGTGCCCCCTTAGGAACTGGACTCCAGTATACACACTCTCCCCCCTTCTGGAAACCTAGAGGCACATGGAGCTGGCAGCTGGGCCAGGCATACTCACGCTGCTTAGAGTTACAGGCAGGTACAGGGTCTGCGGACCGTGATACTTCTGGTAGCTCTGAATATCATACCACACCTGTGGGTGCAGAAGATAGCCTCGGTCACTCGCTGCACAGAGGACCCCACTCTCTTCACCCTCTCTGACCTCTACCAAATTCTTTCCCCCACCACGCTCTTTCTTAACTCACCTCCCCTTGGCCAGGCAGATAGACCTGCACACCGTGAGCCTCAGAGTCTGATACAGGGTGAACCAGCAATGCATCCCCTAAAACATGGCAGAATCCATTCTGAATTGGGGGGATCGGTTCCCAAAGAGGGAGCCCTAAAGCACCTGCCCCCTTGCACCAGCAGCCTCTGACCCTCCTCCCTTCCTGTACATCCACAGACACACCCCCCACAGGGCTTGCTGCTTCTCAGCCCTACCCCAACCCACCACTGGCTGTCCTTGTTTCTCACCAAGCAGGAACTGATCGTCTATACTGAAAGTGGTCACATCCTTAGGATAATGCACCCACAGGGGCCTAGGAAGGAAGCAAGACAAGAATGGAAGACACCTGCTGTTTGGTGGAAGTCAAAGATGCTACCCTAGGACTGGCAATAAGAAGAGCGCAGGGGTAAGACCTGGATCTGGCAGCCAGTAAGGCCTCAGCTGTGCAACCTAACCTTGGACCAGACATCTGGTTTCCCAACCCATCTCCGTTGCCTCCTCCCCAGCTCCTTCTGGAAAATGTTCTGCAGAGCGACCTTCCAGTGGCCACTTTATTATCCTGGCCTAAAAGGCCCTCCAGGATCAGGTCGTATTTTCCACTCCACCTCACCTACCTCTCCCTCTGGTTCATTACCCCTGAGACACACTGTGTTTTTTTTTCCTACTCCTGGAACACACCAAACTGGTTTCCATTTCATAATGTATGCACTTGCAGTCTCTCCTGCTTGGAACATTCCTCCTCTGGATCACAAGTGGCTGTCTTACTCATCAGTCAGGCCTCATCTTTACATGGCCTGTTTGTGGAACTTAATTCCATTACCCTGTTCTACTTTTAACAAACAGCTTGTCAGTGTTGGCAATTTTCCTATTTACATATTTGTCTACTCGTCTGTCTTCCTCACAAGGACAGGACACTTGTAACTTGTTTCAGGCTCTGCAGGTATTGATGGATGATGCCTGGCATGACATAAGCACTCAGGGACGTTTACTGCTATTCATCCCTACTGGTCTCTTCTCACTCTTCCCCTTGCAATCAGATTTCCCTCCTTTTCAAGGCCCTGGCGAATGTAGAGAAGAGCCCAGTGATGGAGCCCCGTCATCCCCACTGTCTCCCAGCCACCTCAGTCCACTCTCCACAGACCCAAGTGAATGCCTTACCTCATGACCGGGATCCCCTCGCGATGGGATTGATAGAAGAGGGTGTACCAGAAAGGCAGTAAGGAGTATCGCTGGCCCAGGGCATCTCGAATTATGTCGTGGTACTGAGACGGTAACAGCCACGGTTCTCGCCGACCAGTGTCCAGGTGGGCATGAGCCCGGAAGAATGGCTGGTAGGCACCCATCTGGTACCAGCGCACAAGCAGCTCTGGCTCTGGATTTTTGAAGAAGCCGCCCACATCCGCTGGAGAGGAGAGGGAGAAAGCAAGTTAGAAAGAGAGCGAAGGAGGGCTAAGGAGCCACCCCAAGGCCCTGGCGTGGACAAGCAGTTCTCTGCTCAAGCCTAGGGTCCGTCTGTGCCCTCTACCTTGCCCCTCTCCCGCCAAATCAAGGCCCCGAATTCCTCCTTCTCTTACCTCCACAGAAGGAAAGTCCCACCAGCCCCAAGCTGAGACACATAGGAATGGAGATCTTCATGTGGTCCCATTCAGCAGCATTGTCCCCTGTCCACACGGCTCCTGAGGAAGAGAAGAAGGAAGGCATTTACATACAGTGAAGGGCTCGGCCTTTAAGACAGCTGACCTCTCTGACCTGTCACACCTGCTCTGCGGCCCCCAGGGTCCTGCTGAAAGTGGCGGAGTTCACCAGAGCACTCAAACAGGGACTGGCCACCCCATGCCCTGCCTCCCTTTAAATGCACAGCTGGGAAGAAGCACACCACTCTCAGAAAATGGCTGCATGGACAGACTTCCCCTAGAACCAGACCCAGGTCCTTCTGCCAAATCTCTCCTCCAAATCTTACCGAAGCGCTGGGAGCCAGCAAAGAAAGCCCTGCTCAGGACAAAGGGGCGTTCGATGCCCCTGGAGCGCAGCACCAGGCCATCCGCGGTCGCCATGTGCTGCATGGGAACAGGAAAGAGGCGGTAAGCAGCAAAGCCAGCTGCCCTCAGTGCCCGTTCTCCGGCCTCGGCCTCTCCTCGGTCCCTTACCACGTAGAGGCCATAGATGTTATGTACGTCTCGGTGCTCCCAGCCGCCATAGTGCTGGGCATCCTTGAGCATGGTGACCTCAGGACCGTTGAACACAGATGGTTCATTCATGTCATTCCAGACATAGAGGTTGGGAGCTGAGCCCTGAGAACACAAGGAGGAAAATGGGAACAGAGGACAGAGGGGAGGAAGACAACGAACAGTGTGAGAGCAGAGAGCGCCTGGGAGTCCAGCAAGATGCACCTCTCAGGGTCCTGCCAGGATCATCAAGGCCCCTGATATCTTACAAGCAACCAACCACAGCAGGGTTGGCAGGCAGAGACTGATTCCAAGAGGTAGTGTGGGAAAGACAGGCTGCCGTACCTCGTAATTGTCAAAGTGAAACATGTTAGCCCACCAGGCCCTCATCTTGGGATTGGTGAAATCAGGGTAACCAGCTGCGCCTAGAAGTCAAGGATGGCTTTCAACCCACGAAGGGCAAACCGGCCTCCACGATAGCTCCCTGGTCTCCCAATCGTACCCCCTCATTTCTGGGCCCACCTACCTGGCCAGCACCAGCCTTCGTAGTCAGAGCCATCCCGGGTTTTAACGTATAGACCCAGGTTCTGCAACTCTTCATGTACGCGGTAGCCAGAGTCCACCTTGATATGGGGGTCCACAATGGCCACCAGCTGTGGGCAAGGACCACGGGTGGTCAGAGCTCTCCAAGGATATCGTGCCTGAGAAAACCAACCACGGCTACAGCCCTCTTACCTTCCGCCTCTTGGAGGCCAAATGCTCAAGCATGTTGCGGGGCTGAGGGAAACGGCTGGGGTCCCAGGTGAAATACCGCTTGCCGTCGGCATGCTCAATGTCCAGCCAGATGACATCGCAAGGCAGCTTGTGATCATCGAAGCCCTGATCCACTTCCAGAACGTCAGCCTCATCCCGATAGTTCCAGCGGCTCTGGTGGTAGCCGAGGGAGAAGAGCGGGGGCAATGCCTGGGTCCCTGCAGGTTCGGGGTGGGGGGATGGGGTCACAGCGGGGTCAGGCTCAACCTGGAGCCAATGGAGATGCCTGGAAATTCAGGGAGATACAAGGGGATCGGGCCAGAGAACAGGCCGAGGCACAGGGCTGCTGAAAATGCACAGTCACCCTTCTCAGGGAGACAAGGATCAGGAAAGCAGGCTGCAGGCCGATGGAGTAGGGAGGCCACATACCTGTGAGACTAGCGTACTGCCGGAAGACATCAAAGACGGAGGGCCCGAGCATCAGGAAGACATCGATGATGCCGCTCTCGGACATCCAGCGAACGTCCGTCTGTGGAGTCTCCCCAGAGCCCTGCAGGTAGTCCAGCATCTTCCCAAACAGGGTCTGCAGGGAGGACCAGAGAGAGGTCTGACCCCGCCCTCCTGCTTCCCAAGCCAGGGTTCTCCTGAGTGCGCTCACAGTGGGCTCCTTGAGCCACTTCAGGCTGGAGTTAAACATCACCTCCTCAGTAAGGCGTCCCTCGGCCCCCTCACAAGCAGCCCTGTCCATCCTCCCCCCACCCCCCATAACCATTGTATTTCTTTTGCAGCACTTACCACCACTGAGCTCATCTAGACCTCTGTTACCTGTTTAACCTCTGTCATCTTCCTTTCCTAACTCAACATATATTCCCCACATGGATAAAACGGTCTAGCTCTTGATGCAAACTAAACAATAAACGTATTGATGATAAATGCAGGAAGGTAAACACCTTCCCCATGGGTGTGTGTCTTCTGGGAGTGACTGGGGAACTCGTATGCTGCTCACGAGGCCAAGGCCCGTCTCTCACCCAATCCTAACAGGTATCCAGACAGGCCACCCTATCAACCTCTTCGAAGCAAATGGCCCAGCACGTGCGTCTGACTCAAGGCCTGCTGAGCCCTCCCCATGCCTGTGCTCTCACCTTCCCAGCAGTGTTGGAGGATATGTCAACCCAGGTCTCTGCAGCGTTGAGCCAGAAGATGCCTAGGTCCCGAAGGGGGCTGTGTGCCAGGAGAACGGGGACAGACCCATACAGGGCCATGCGGTTGTACAGCTCATATTGGAACACATCCAAATTGTAGAGGCGATACGGCTCCCCACCCCTGCAGGCAGACAGACCAACCCTTGACCGTGGGCACACAGCCCCCAGCCCGTAGACAAAGATGAAGGATAAACACTGGCCCCTCTGCCCTTTCTCCAAGCAGAAAATCTGACCGCCAAAGGCACCCTGGGCACGGGAAGTGATCCAGGCTCATCTGGAGTACCCAATTTGTATGCACATTCCCCACAGCCCTGACTTCTGACCCGTTCCCTCCCCCCATCTTGATGTCACTGCGGGACTCACTCGGTGACTTTCAGCCTGAGGTTGTCTGCATGCTCAGGGATCCCATACACATGCTCCATGCCTGGCAGAGAGAAGTCCAAACTCACAGACATGGGGCCTGGAAGAGAAGCAAAAGATAAGCTCTAGAGCTGTTGCTTGACAAGGACCCCCTATGCCCCTGCCCAAGGCTCTCCCAGCCCCTACCGTAAGGCTTGCTGTCAGAGTGAGTTTTGAACGTCTCTTCCCAGGCTCCTGGCTCATCATGCTCTGGCTTCCCCTGGGTCTCATCTGGCTGGAAGGAGGCAAGTGGACCACTGCCCAATCACACACCAGTTCTCTTTTTCCTTGCCTGCTTTCTAAATCCCATCCCTAATGGCAAGCCTAAGCTCAGCTTTCTCGGGGGCCTTTCCCCTCCGACCTCCCAGCCAGCCCTGTGCTCCAACTGGCCACCCTCACCGACTTGCCTTGTCGTCATCCCCAGGTGTTTCCTCGGGCTGGGCCCCATCGCCCTCAGCTGGTTCTTTTGATCCTTGCCTGGAAGGTAGGAGAGCTGTCTGCTCCAATCCAGAGGGGGCGGGGACGAGGGGCTAGTGGAAGGAGGGGTGAGGGAATAGAGAGCCAAGGGTCCAAAGGAACGAAGGCATTGGAAGAAGGGACTGAATGTTAAAGCTTCGAGAGGGACCCCCAGTGAGCAGGTAAGTGTGCAGAGGATGGGGAGAGACATGAGAAAGGGAAATGAGAAGTAAATGCCACCTGGAGGCGCCTTCCAAACACAGGCCCAACCCCAGCCTCTGCCAGCGCTCCAGAAGAGACAGGCAGGCAGGTCAGGGGCATGGGTTCGGAACCCAGTCCTGGCCCTGCTGCCTCTACCAAGAGACTCTGGCCCCACCTTCCCTCACTGGGCCTCAGCCTCTTGGCCTGACACAGGGTTTTGCAAAGCAAGTGAGTCATAACCATGGTCAAGCCTCTACACACAGTCAGGCTTATATGCAGGGACTTAAACAAGACATTCTGCCAAAGAATGCTTTCAAGGGCAGCTGGCAAGCAGCTCTGCCCAGGGCCTCAGTGCATGCCAGCTGAGAGCCAGAAACCCCAGCAACAGGCAGCATCTCTCCACCCCCTGGCAAAGCAAAAAGCTCCCTACACGCCTCAAGGACGTTCAACATTTCATCTTCCTTCTCCCAGGGGGCTCCCAGCCAGGGGAATGGGGGACAGGAACCAGAGACCATATAGCTGGAGTAAGTGGGCGAATGAAGGGCAGGCCATGGAAAGGTCTGGGCACCTTCCTTGGGGGCCAGAGTGAGGGGCGGGTAAGGGCAGAGGAACAGATACAGTACCAGCGGTCATGGATTTACCTAGAGAAAACGTTCTTGATCCTATCCCAAATGCTACCGAGCGTGAGACTAACTTTATCCGAGAAACTGGGGCAGGAGGAGATGGGTAGGGAAGGGGGAAAGGGGGTACAAAACCAACACAGAAACAGAAACATAAACGTGAGTTTCAGTCGACAAACTTCCAGAGGTGGGGCAGGGGAGGAAATTAAAACCAAAAACCAAAAAACAAAACCAAAACAAAAACAAGGAAGAAAATAAATCTGGGAAATGTGATGGTGTGAGAGGGGGAGAGGGAAAGGCAGATCTAGGCAGGCCTCCCTGAGGAGGTGCCCGGGGTACAGACGACAGACCAAAGTGACTGCCTCCTGGTCTGTACAGGACCCAGGCCTGCTTTCCTACCCTCCCTGCTGGCCAGTTTCTCCCAGCCCCCAGCCCCCAGCTGGCTGCTGCCACCCTGTCTCCTCCCAGGGACCCAGTGCCAGACCCTACGACACCTCTAGGTTCTTTCACACTAGGTCTCCTTCAGTGCTTGACCCCTGTACTCACGAGACCCTGGGGGTCCTCTGGTGCTCTACATTTAAGAGTCCTCGGGCATTGACACTGAGCAGAAGGCTGCGGTCCTCCAGCAGGTCAAGGCGGAACGGCCGCGCTGTCAAGATGATTTTATAGGGTCCCTCAGCGATGGTGAGCTCCACGCTGTTGTCATCCCGGCCAGAGATAGACAGCCTAGGAAAGATATCAAAAAGGATATAAGGATGTGCAGAGTGCTAAGAGTAGTCACGACACTTAGAAGAGGGGCAAGCGCTAACAGCCTTACAGGAAGTGCGCCAACGGTACAGGGGCAGACAAGTTTGACCAAAGGAACCAAGTAAAGAGCCTGGAAACAGACCCAGGCATACTCAGAGCTTTGAAGTGTAACAGACACAGAGGCAGTTCAGTGAGGTCAGGAGGAAAAACATTAGCAATAACAGGGAGAACACATTTTCTGTAGAGGAAACAAATGGTATCACAACCCTATCTCATTTCAGATACAACTCTAGACAGATTATGACTTAAAGTTTTCAAGTAAAACCTTTAGAAGAAAATATAAAGAAGTGTTTTTCTGACTCTGACATAGAGAAAGATTATTTAAACACAACTTAAAAACTGTGAACACCAGACTGATGTACCTGACAACATAAACTTCAGAATTTTGGTTTATTGACAGATACCTTAAGGGCAGTCAAAAACAAGAAAAAAGTCTGAGAAACTGTCCCAATCTAGAGGAGTCTAAGCAGACTTAACAACTAAATATAAAACAGAATCCTAAATGGGACTGTCGGGAACAATAAGGTATGGACCTTAAGCTACAAGGATATATTGTACAGCTCAGAATATAGTCAATATTTTATACTGACTATAAACGGAATAAGACCTTTAAAAACTGTGAATCACTGTATCATACACCTGTAACTTACATAATACTGTACATCAACTACACTTCAACTAAAAAAATGAAAAAAATCAAAATTAAAAAAAAATTTGTAAAAGACCTTTAGTTAACAATAATGATCTATTCGTTAGGCATGACAATTATACAACCATGATGTTGAACAACAGGGGAAAATAGGAATTCAAGGTATAGAGGAACTCTCATAATATTCTTGAAACTTTCCTATAAATCTGAAATTATTCTGTAATTTTAGAAAAGTGAAAAGATAAGCTACAACCCAGGAAAATACAGCTGTAAAACACGTACGTAATAAAGAACTGGTATCATTATTTCCATATTCTACACTCTAGTTCTTCTCTTAGCTATACATCACAGAGAAACTCCTGCACAGGGAGACAGGAGACATGGACAAGAATGTTCAAGCCAACACGGTGAAGAGTAAAACACTGGAAAGAACCCAAATGCGCATTAACACAGAAACGGAAACGTTAAGTTGGGATATATTCATATAACACAATATTATACAGCAGTAAAAATGAATTTCTAAAGCTACATGCAGAGGGGCTGGGAGGTTTGCAAGTGTGGGTGTAGCGAGTGGCGTAGGGGACAGGGCGCCCCCAGGTTCACGATGCAGCCCCCGGATGAGGCCGCAATATTTTCCTTACATGATCGGGCCCCATGGCTGGCGGCGCCGCAGGCCCGGAGCCTGAGAGGATTATGAAAACGTGTCAGGCGAAATGGGGCCAGGGACCCGGGGGCTGAGAGGTTAGGGGGAGGCAGTTAGGCTAAGGTATGGGTGTGGTTAGGGTGGCCCCTGCCGCTCTGTGAGCCCTGGTCGATGATGACGTGACCACTGCGCAATCTGAGTTCTGGGAACTAGGTGATGGAGCGTGTTCTGAGAACGGACTGAGACCGAGCAAAAAAAATAAATAAATAAATAAATAAAATAAAGCTACATGCAACAGAGTTACATACGTAAGTGAAAAAAAGGAAATCTCAAAAGGTCTCATTCACTAAAATACTTTCCCTACAAAGCTCAAGACAAACAAAAGCTCAAAAACAAACAAAATCACGTAACTTATCGCTTAGGCACATGCACATATGTATGTATGTATAT
Organism: Muntiacus reevesi; assembly: GCF_963930625.1. Taxonomy (NCBI): domain Eukaryota; kingdom Metazoa; phylum Chordata; class Mammalia; order Artiodactyla; family Cervidae; genus Muntiacus; species Muntiacus reevesi. The sequence continues at coordinate 38,936,650 of NC_089253.1, forward strand.
GTATATGTGTGTTTATACACATATACTCACAACATAACTGTAACAACAAAGAAACAAGGGAGCAATAAATTTCTGAGTAACAATCACCTCTGAAGGACTCAGGGGTACAGGGTACGGGGCAGTAAGATGTGTGTTTGGGCTGGGTGAAGGGTTTATCATGTTATTTTCTAAGTTAAATACTTAACAGAGAGCCATGCAAGGAACAATGACAGGGTGTCATGGCCCAAGTACTTGACTAATCCTATCCTGAATACCTGGGGAGAAAGAGAGGAGAGAGGAAGGGAGGGAGGAAAGAAAGAAAAAAAGACAACAGAAAAGAGAAGAAATAGACAAGACAAGACAGTGGGACAGGACAGGAAGGGAAGGGAGGAACCAATTACAGAGACACTGTATTCCTAGAAGGCAAGTTCCATGGCCTTGCTGATTTCCTCTTATATTGAGAAAGCTGTATTTGTCTGCTGAATGCACAAAGATAAAGGGTGAAAGAGAAACCAAGCAAGGGAGTCCCTGGCGGTCCAGTGGTTAAGACTCTGCTTTCACTGCTGACGGTGCAGATTCAATCCCTGGTGGGGGAACTAGGATCCCATGAGCCATGTGGCTCAGCCAGTCAATCAACAGAGAAAACAACTGAAACAAAGGAAGAGATGAAGGAAGGTTGAGGAGAGCAACAAGGTGCTATTCATCTGTTACCCAAATGTGGATAAGAAAGTCATCTGCCAGATAAAGGTTCCTTAGGAAGGAGGCAAAGGGCCATGGAGATGGCTATGTTTCTCAGGGGAAGTTTACCCAGCTGTGGGGGGATCGGCCACCAGGACATCCGGCACACGGTATCGGGGCCGCCGGGGCTCGAGTTCATCGATCCTGATGCGAGTCATGTTCTTTTGAAGTCCTTGGAGCTCCAGCACCAGCACCACCTGTGGGAGCAGAGGTCAGGGAGTGGAGAAAGGAAGGAGCTACACCGAGGAATGCCCTCTGAACCCACTTCGCTCCTGAGGGGATCTCCTCCTTCTAGCCCTTTGCCTAAGGGATCTGAGACCTGAATTCCTCACAAAGTAAAAGTCCCAAGGTTAGATGGCATGGGATGTGGGCCATAGGTTTCCCCTTCCCCAATTACCCCCTGGCCATTTCTCCACCCCCATTTGACTCTTCCTTTTCTCCCCTGACCTTGGTGACTTCGTTGATCAGATGGACTGTCAGCGCATCAGGACCAAGGTGCAGAGAGTCCAGTAAGGCTCGGTAGGGAGAATGGCCTGGCCGTATGCTTCGCTGCCTCCTGTCAAGTCAAACAATTGAGAAGAGGGTAGGGTTCCCTGAGGCCCCTAAGTCCTTCCATCAGCTGCAGTGACCCACGCTACCTCACCTGCCAGATACTTCCCACATCACCCTACTTTCCATTCCAGTCTCCCAGAAATAGCATACTTGCAGAAGGAACTCTCATCACAGGTCTTGAAGTTGCTTCTATCCACAGCGAAGGTAATTCCCAGACAGACCCCTAAACAGGCCAGTACCAAAGCAGTCCAAGACCTAGAAGGAAAAGAATGACGAGGGAATAATCAGAGCAGGGTCAGAAAGGGCCCCACTTCAGAGGTGAGGGCCTCTTCCCACCACAACCCTAAAAGGGGAGCAAGCTAAGACTCCCACTAAACAGCAAAAGAAGGCAAACTGGACCCAGAGTTAAGTGTTAAGGCCTGAGAAGTTGGCTCACTCACACCTTCCCTTCAAAAGGCAGAGGAAGTGGACAAAGGATCCTTGGCCTTCAGAGGCCAGGTATTGACTCAGGTTACATCAGCCTCTCGAAGGAAAGGCACAGTAACAGTCAGTCCCCGGAGAGGTGGTGGGATCACATGCGTGGAACACAGAAACAAAGTTAAGCCATGCCTATCCACGGAGGGGAGTGGCAGTGAAAAAGTTAAAGATGTACCCTCAGCTAGCCTGCTGGTCACACTTCCTGGGGTCCTAACACCCCTAACGCTCTAATCATCCTGCTCCTTGGACCTCCACTCCTGTAACTTTGACATATGCTACCACTATCACCACCTGAGCTTGAATAACAAGAGCTAACCTGTACTGAGCTTCCCTTGTAGTTCAGCTGGTAAAGAATCTGGCTGCAATGTGGGAGACCTGTGTTCAACTCCTGGATTGGGAAAACCCCCTGGAGAAGGGAAAGGCTACCCACTCCAGTATTCTGGCCTGGAGAATTCCACGGACTGTATAGTCCATGGGGTCACAAGGAGTCGGACACGACTGAGTGACTTTCACTTTCAACTTGTATGGAGTCCTAATATACATCTCGGAGCCTAGCTAACTGCATTATATAGTTTTTAACTCTTATCTGTAGTTTTCAGTAGTGTCAATGCCCAGGTCTCACCCCAAAGTTCTGATCTAACTGGACTGACGTAGGACCTGGGCATCAGATTTTAAACTCCCCTAAATAATTCTAAGGCTTCTGGGGCAGCTAAGTGGTAAGGAATCTGCCTGCAATGCAGAATATGTGAGTTCAATCCCTGGGTGGGGAAGATTCCCTGGAGAAGGAAATGGCAACCCAGTCCTGTAGTCTTGCCTGGGAAATCCCAAGGACAGAGGAGCCTGGCGGGCTACAGTCCATGGCGGGCTACAGTCCATGGGGTCGCGAGAGAGTTGGACACGACATAGCGACTAAACAATAACAAAACAGCTCTAATGGGCAACCAGTGTGCAGAACTAACTTTTTAATGCACTAACTCTTTTCCCTTTGTTTTCCTGGTGAATGTAGGATTGGAGTTTATCTCAGATGGGTACACTGAGACATAAAAGATTCAATAATTCACCCAAGATGGAACAGACAGTATGAGGTGATAGCAGGACTGAACTCTTGTGTGACTCTGGGGCTCAGGTACCTCATGATGTACAACAGAGGGCACCAGCCACCAGCAGGCCCTGCCTCACTGAGGACCATCACCCTAAGGTTACTACACACCTGCCACTTCCCCAACATGCTATCAAACGACAGACAAGGGAGTAACAGGTTTATTTAAGCAAGTCAGTTTGTTAAGGATATATTCATCCATTCCGAGTACATCCTAAACAGGCATTCTCCAACTTCAGTGTCTGTTAAGAATTATGAGCAGTGACTGTTAAATGAAAATTCTCAGGTCCCAGGGAATCTGCATTTTTCCCAGTGACTGATCTAGTAGCACACTTTGAGAAAGCATTCCATATAAGAGAGGGAAAAACAAAACACAGCCTTCTCACCACTCAAACGCTGCTACTTGCTAATAGGGTAGCCAAAGAGTAGGGTCTACTAAACACACAGCATCCACCATTAGCCTCGGCATCTGCTGGAAAGCTAAAGGTAAAGATATTCACCAGGAAGGAGATTACTGAACAGAGTAAGCCCTCCAGTTCCAGAAGAAAAGGCAAGGCATACCAGGCTAGACAGAAAGGTGAGGAAATCACCAGGCTCTGTGGTTTAATGGGCCAAGCAGGAACAAGGAGCAGCAAAACAAGCAGAAGAAATGCTCCCAGAAAACTCAAAAGCAAGGCATGTGCCCCCCTGCCCCCAGCAGGAGTGACTGCAGCAGACAGTCTGAGCCACTGACCCCACGTCTACCGGCCCAAAGCAGAAGTAATCAGAAGTACCCTGAGTTAAATACTCTCTGGAGTCTTATTTGCAACATCTATAAAATGGGTTTGGAGAGATGCCAATGTGGATAAGATTTCTGAAAGACTTTTCAGATGTAACCTGTTGGAAGGCCCTAAGAACTCCGGAAGGCTTCGAACGCCCCTGAGCAAGAGGTGGTCACAAGCCAAGGTTAGGAATGACTCGCAGGGAAAAGTGCACCCGTTTATTGTTTCAGATAACAGGTTTCCAGAATAGAATTTACGATCCATGGTTTTCCACTGCTGCCAACAGTACACGCCTCTCCCCACCCTAATACATCCGTTAGATCCTGGTAAATACTTTGTGGCGCTGATTGACTGTTTCAAGCCGTTCTTTCAGTAATATTAACTAGAGAACGCAGACCAAACCATTGTTGTGTTTGAGTAACATCATCCAGGTCGATTGTGAACTTACGAGATCCTGCCCCAGCCGTGCCCAACGACCGTGAACACCGGAACAAACCAGGGATGGTGTCCACGTGAAGACTAGGGCAGGGCAGGGTCCGGGCCTCTCGAGAGAAGGGCAAGGGCAGTGGAAATCAAGACTGCCGGCTACGGTGCTTCCAGCCCGGCTGGGGGCCGCAGGGGAGCAGGCTGCATTCCCGGAGGCTGGGCCGCGTCTCGTCCCCCGCCCCGATGGCCCCGCGCATTGCAGGAAAGAGGCGGCAGCTTTAACCGCCGCAATCCGCCAGGGAGGGCGGCGGCTGAGAGCAGCCCAGACCAAGAAGAACGCACGGCTGCGGCCTTCTAAAGCCACCGATCCGGAGCCCCAGAAACAAGGGCCCCCCAACGCCGCGCGGATCTAATGCGAGGAGGCTGGGGAAACCTGAGGCCGGCTCCAGAGAAACAGAGTCCTCACGAGGCCGGGGGTGGCGGAGTCTCAGGAGAACATACAAGAAGGATAGATACGGGATTAAGGGGCCTGGGGGCGTCCCGTGCGCGCCCCCGGGATCCGAGCTCCTCACCGCCTCCTACGCGCCTCCACTGCCGCCACCGCCGCCATCTTGTGCCGGGTTTGCTCCTTGACCCGGAGCTTCCCCTCCCCCAGCGCGCGTTGAGCCACGTATCTTAGTGCCCGCCCCTTCCGGCCTCCTGATTGGCCCGACCACACAGAGGCCGGGCGTTGTCCCATTGGCGGAGGGCTTACGCTAAATGCTCGTGGGGGCGGTGCCGGGGGCGGGGCTTGAGAGAGGGGGCGGGATTGTTGAGCGAGGCGCTGTCCGACTTGGCTGGCCCTAAACATCAGACAGAAGCACTGAACCCTGTTTTTCTCAACTCGGCAAATTTTATTTAGAAAAAAGGGTGCGGAGGAAGAAAGTGACAGCGCTTTTTTAAGCCAAGGTCTTAGGAGAGAAACCTCCCACCTTTCTGCAGCACCTTGGCCCCCTCTCTCATGGCTCAACCTCCCTCGGCTTCTGGAGAATGGAAAGGCTATGTGCCCTGCCGGAGAGTGGACGGTAAAGGAGCCTGGAAACGGCCAGAGAAGAGACCCAGGCGGTCAATGTTGCGGTGGAGGACGCTGTGCAGCACAGCCAGATGGGGCCCACCTTCACCCCCACCCTCCCTAGAGAAGTCCCGGATGAAGCGGCCACGCTCTGACTGGAAGATGAACTTCTGGGGCAAGGGCCCATGCTCCCGGAGAAAGCCCCAGACACTGAGCAGCAGCAGACGCACTTCAAAAGGTGCCAGTTGACTAAATACCTCGTGCATATTCCCCAGGGCTGGTGGCAGGAGGCTTCCCTCAGCCATGACAGCCACCAGGGTGCAGGATGCCTCCAGGTGCCAGGGGGAGTGGGCTGTGTCAGGGTGGCGAGAGGCTTCCCAGTGGCCCAGGAGGGCAGCCAGCAGCCCCCGCAGCAGCACAGAGCAGTAGCACAGGGCTGGGGGAGCAGCTGCTACCAACTTTAGCAGCTCAAAGAGCAGAGGCTGTTCCCGGAAGCGTCGGCCAATGCGGAGATCCCGCTCCACAGTGGCCCGGGCATGCTCCTCAGGAGGCCAGGCTAGCTCTGCACCGGCTGCATCGGGACACACACTCTCCACTAAGGTCACTGCCACTGCTTTGGCTGCCTCTGGGCTCAGGGTGGAAGCCCCCCAGCAGCCTGCATATTCAGTACCCCCAGGGGCATTGCAGCAATGAACCAGGAGGCTGAGGAGGCTCTGGGTGTTATAGATCACTTCTTGCTGATTGCGTGACTGGACAAACTTGGGTGGTTTAAGGCCACGACCGATGACTCCAGCGTGGAACACAGACCAAATCCCTCCAGGACCTGGTACAGCTGCAGTGTGCCGCCGGTTTGTGTCCAGCAGGGAGGCAGAAGCCAAAGGAGCTGTCACAATGGAGAGCGTCTCATTGTCCCCATCCACTTCCCCTCCAAACAGTTCTGTGTTGCCACGATGTAAGGCTCCCTCAACTAGGAGCTGCAGCACAGCCTTGAGCCCCGCCGGGCAGGTCTGGGAGAGGCGCATAAGAAGCTGGGAGGCGGAAGCCACCCCTGGGGGGCCATGCAGCCTCAGAGAAGCAAAGAAGCGATGTACTCCAGCTCTCACCAGTCCCAGGAGTTGGGAAGGGGACAGGGCTTCTGGGGGAAAGGGACAAATGGCCAGAAGGGAGGCAGCAGCTTCGGCTACCTCCTCCTCAGGATGGAGCAAGAGAGGAGCCAGGTCAGACAGATGCGCTGAGGCGGACTCCCCGAACCGGGCCCCTAGGGCCGCAGGGCCCTCACCGCCCTGCTTCTCCCACCCCACAAGCAGCGCCAAGTTGCGCAGGAACCGGGCTGTGAAGGGAGGTTGCAAAGTTCCTGCATGTACCCTAGCCAGGCAGCTTCGGAACGCCAAGGGCAGGAGGCCAGAGAGACTGACCACCAGCCCAGCATACAACTGAGTGGCCAGACTCAACTCTTCAGGGCTTCGGGCCCGGCTCAGGAGATGGCCCAAGGCCTCAGGTCCACAGCTAGGCCGGGTATAGACGGAAAGCAGGCCGAGAAGCTGGTGTTGCCAGAGGAAGCGTTTCCGTTCCAAACGTAATGTCTCTCCACACAACTCTCCAACGTGGTTTCTGAGCGCATCTAGAAAGGGCACAGGGCGGGGGGGTGGGGGTGAGCTCAACAACCCTTCCCCTAGAGACGGTCCCCAGTGATGAACCAGTTTTTGCAGGTGCAGCAGCAGCAGCTGGATCAGCCGGTCACACGCCTCGCGCACAGTGTCTGGCACAGCCAGGCCCTGGGTGGTAATGACGGAGGCAGGCATGGCTGTGTCCACCAGGAACTGCAACAGGCGGTAGGCACCCGCCCCAGAGGCCTGGCTCACCAGGTGCACGGCCAGGTTCAGCATGTTGTCCAGCTCCTCTCGGGGAAATCCCTGCAGGTGTTGCTGCAGCTGACTCAGCACTGCTGGGGGTTTAAGGCAGTCTACCAGTTCTCCAGAGACTGTGCCCAGCAAAGCTGGTGACATGACTGCTAGCTGCAGGAGGAAGGGAACTGTGGCCTGAAGGGAGGGGTCCCCACTCCGGCCACCAGTGCCCCCTGCCAGACTATCGTGGAACATTCGCAGGAGCTCCCGTCGGATGCTGTCTCCATGCCTGGAGGCCAGGTGCCCTAGGATGCCTACAACTGAGGCAATCTTGGGCACCCGTTTCTCCCCAGGGATGGCAGGAGATCCAGGGAAGGGGTCTGCAGAGGGAGTCTGAGAGGAGCCTCCACCACCACCACCAGCTCCACCTCCAGCCCCACCATGAACACAGAAGTCTTTAAGGCCACATGAGAGAACTCGGGAAATGATGGTGCCAGGAAAAGAGGAGCCAATATGTGCCACAACCCAGTCGAAGTGTGGGGAATGCTGGACGGAGGTATCCAGCAAGGCATCCACACAGGCATCTGGGCAACTGCCAATGAGAGCCGAGAGGCACTGAACATAGATGTCCATCAATGTGCGGGTGGCCCGACAGCCCATCCACAGCTGCAGCAATTCATTGAGAGACCCAGTGGCATGGGGCACACGCTGGTGCTGGCCTGAGTAAGTGCTGCTCAGCTGCCCCATGAGGTCAATGGACCAGGCACTAATCACAGGTGCCCAGGCCTTCGGGTTGGCCCGGATAAACTCAGACAGCACCTGCTGCACTTCCTGCACCACATCCTCTAGACCAGGACCCCCAGCAGGGACATGGGAAGGTGGGGGTGGACGGAGGTGAGGTGGGCCAGCCACGGGGCTTTCATCCAGGGCAGCCAGGTGGGCCCGGACACTCTCATCAAAGACACCTCGCAAGTGGTCCAGCACGGCAGCCCGAGCAGGTGGCAAAGAGCGGAGCAGGAGAAGGCCACAGCGAGCATGCTCCCGGGCAGAGAGCTGGTGGCCCAGAACAGGGTCTACACCAGTCAGAAAAGCCTTGATTTCCTGGGACAGCTCCTGAGCACTGTAATGAAGCAAAAGAAGCAGAGTGAGAGTGTTGGAAGATGTAGGACAAGTTACATGCCCTCTGTGAGCTTCAGTACTTTTCTATGTAAAACAGGGATAACTGAACCTCCCTCAGTAGATATTGTTCACAAAGTACAGAAGCACCATGTCTAGTTCACACTAATTAATAAATGCAAGCTGTTTTTCTTTTAATAACAACAGAATCAGTATTAGATAACTCCTGGAATACATCACGTTCTCTTTTAAGTACTTTACGTGTATTATTTCAATACAGATAACAACCCAGTAAGGTAGGTACTATTATGATCCTATTTTACAGAGAAGGAAACCAAGGTTAAATAATCAGACTCTCAACTCCAAGAGGGTAGTTAACAGTTCTCTGTTCAACACTGAATCCCCTTCTACTGGAGCCCCTGGAATATGGGAAATATTATTCATTGAATTGAGTAAGTATATTTTCTGTTCCTATAACATCTGCCTTAAACACACCTTTTCAGCTTTATGGCACTCCCCCCTCCATACAACTCAAGTACCCTGGATTTTGCCCTTAATGGAAAGAAAATTCTAAGCCCAAATTTGCTCCTTATTAAGGGCTCTTCCTCCCCAAACTTGTTTCTTTCCATATTCGGCAAGCACCCTAACCACCCACCACTTGAACTCCACCACATCAACAACCACTACCGTCCCAGTACCCTCAATATGCCCCAGGAACCAAGGTGCCCAGGGCAGAGACAAGGTAATGCCTTTCAGCCCTTCCCACCCTAAAACATAACGGGTTCGGTCTTAGAGGTTTAGAAGGCAGTATCATGGGAAGGAAATTCCCTTCCTCTTTGTGAGTTTTCTGCCAAAGAAGACAGCATCCTCTAGAGACTGCTAAGGCTCTGACTCTGCCATTCCTCTCTGGGTCCTCCAAAACAAAAAATAAAACCACTCAACGGTGAGGGGAGTGTCTCCGTTGGAGAGCGAGGGAAAGGCTAGATGAAAGCATTCTGTGGGATTCTGGGGGCCTGGGTGCTCTGGGAGTGCCCATGAAGTCAGGGGACCCTGGGTTCGCTCGGGTCTAAAAAGGACAGGGCACCCGGGTTCCCAAGAATTGATATCCCCCCCCCCCCCCAAAAAAAAATATTCCCAACTCTTGGAAGAGCAAGGCCAGGATCGGGTGTAACTATACACTGGGCTTTAGCGGGAGGCAGTACCGAGACCCTGGGAGTGCGGGCACTGGAGCCCAGAGTTTTGGTGAGGCAGTCTCTGAGTTCGGCGAAGACCGGACCAGGAATCTCTGAGAACCCCGACGCGAGTTCTCGAGGTAGGATCGGGGTTTCTGCCGAGAAGGCTGGGGATCGGCGCGGGACCGCGCGGGAGGGAAAGATGCCAGGGGCTCTGACTACCTGAGCGGCGCGGGACCGTGAGTGACCGGGGCAGGCCCGGGAGGCCCTGGGGCCCCGGGAGGGTCGCACAACGCAGACATCCCGGAGCCCTAGACCGAGCCTGAGGCGGGAGCGGCGGAGCGCAGGGAGCGCATGCGCGCTGACTGTAAACCCGAAAGGAACCAGCGAAAAGGCTTCTCAAGAAAACCAATCCGGCGCTGTTCGTGACCCTCGCATATTGGTTCCGCTCTGAGTCGGCGTCCCAGCCTGAGGCTGAGCCGGTGACAGCGAGAAGTCGACCCACCCTCTACGCAACCTTTCTCTATCCTCCCGCCCCCCTGTAAGGGCCTTTGACACAGACTAAAGCTGTCTGGGACCATTTAATTGGATTTCATTAATTTTCCTAAAGCCCAAAATACAAAATGTTCAACTCTCGAGGTTTAAAAAAAAAAAAGGAAGCACTAGGAAACCGTTTAATCAGTAACCAGAGACGAGGCGAAAAGCAGTTAAAGGAGAGAGGAAGGAGGAGAAGCGGAAAAGAGAGAGAAAAACCCCTAAAAGAAGATGAAGAGAAGACAAGAAAAGAGATGAACGGGAGGAAGCCTGAAATGTATTGGGCTGGCCACGCTGAAGGTGTCCTCCCAGCCCTAAGTTGTCACCACGATCCTTCTCGGGCTCCACAGTCTCCCAGAGGAGGGACCTTCCCCCACCTGCTGCAGAGACTTTGGTAACTTTCTGCGGACCTAATACTCCTTATGAAGAGACCCTTCTCCAGCCCGTCTATCTAGATCAAATTCCAGCTATTCCGCTAACGGGCTGTGTGCTTCAGTTAAGCGGTCTATACCTGTTTCCTTTTCTGGAAATTACGATGGTTAATAGTACACTTACTCCAGGAGCTTGTTGTGAAAATTGAAACCAGGATATACTTTTACTGTATAGCACTTGGTGTCTGCAGTGGTAGGTAAACATTATACATGCAATTGCTGTTTTTATTTTCTTTCTTCAATGAACTCCAGAAGATAAGTCTTCAGCAACAGGGACGTTCACGCTTTTGTTAAAGGCTTCACCGTCATCACATACAATGGTGTCTGCCTGGCACTTGGTATGTTTGGGGGTTTTTTCCTTTTTTTTTTTAAGTAGGTTCGTAATAGTTGCTTAGATGAAAGAAAGAGAAAGTAGGTTCTGAGGCATTTATTAACCAGACAGCTTACTGTTCTCAATGAAAGTGTGAGAAGAACAGCAGATGGTAGGTCCTAAAGGTATCTTTGAAGTGACAGTGTTTTAAAATAGGGTTTTTAAAAAATTTTATTTACTATGGCTGTGCTGGGTCTTCACTGCTGCGCAAACTTTTCTCCAGTTTTGGCAAGCGGGGGCTACTGTAATAGCAGATCTCCGACTTCACAATGCAGGGTCTTCTTATTGCAGTGACTTCTGTTGTGGAGCACGGGCTCTAGGACATTTGGGCTTCAGTAGTTGCGGCTCCGGGGCTCTAGAGCACAGGTTCCATAGTTGTGGGGCATGGGCTTAGTTGCTTCTTGACATATGGGATCTTCCCGGACCAGGGACTGAACCTATGTCCCTTGCAATGGCAGGCAGATTCTTTACCTCTGAGCCACCAGAGAAGCCCTTTGACTGTGTTTTAAAAGCTAAATGATTAATTCTGGTGGTTCTATATTTGTTCTTAGATTTTAAAAGTTCAAGCATTCATAAAACATGTATGTTCTAGGAGAGTAAATATGAGAAAATTTCTGCTCCCAGCTCTGCTTCAGACTTGGACCCAACACTTTCCTTCTCCCGGCCTCAACTTTTGATCTGTGAGAAGTGACTTTCAAACCAGGGAAGTTCTTCCAGCTGTGAGACTATTATGTGGTTCTTGCCCTTAAAGATTTCATGATCTAAGGGTGCGTATTTTGGAGTTAGACCTGGATTCCTGTCTGCTATTTAATAGCAATGTAACCGTGAGCGAGTGACTCAGCTGTTTTGGACCCCTTTTCCTTATCTGTAAAATGGTATGTTTCTCACAAGTTTTTTGCAAAGATCACTGCAGATTATTTGTATTAAGAGCTTAGCACAATACCAAATACAGAAACTCTGCTTTGAACTCAGCAAGATCCTTCCCACCTTAGGCATAGGGTTAGAAGAAAATTATTCAGGGTAATGGGGATACCAAGATGTTGAACTGCCTTTCCTTCTCCCCTCAGCTTCTCCCCTCTTTACTTGATTTGAATACAGTTCAGTTTCACACAAGCACTTTTTCCTTTCTGTACTCAAAACTGGACATAATACTGTTTCCCTGGGAAAATGGCTGATACCAAGTTTTAGCCCAGGAGAAGAAGCAGGTGAGCCTGGAACATCTCGTGCCCGACAGCAAGGAAGTGCTCAAATACGGATGGTGTGTCAAAAGGACACAGCATCCATGCATGCTCTGTAGCTCAGTCATGTCTGACTCTTTGCAACCCTACCAGGCTCCTCTGTCTATAGGATTCTCCAGACAAGAATACTGGAGTGGGTTGCCATTTCCTTCAGGGGATCTTCCCGACCCAAGGATCGAACCCACATCTCCTGGGTCTCCTGCGTTGGCAGGTAGATTCTTTACCACTGATCCACCTGGAAAGCCCAAGAGGGCACAAAGTGATAGTGAAAGTTGCTCAGTCATGTCCGACTCTTTGCGACCCAATGGACTATACATGGAATCCTCAGGCCAGAATACTGGAGTGGGTGGCCTTTCCCGGGGGATCTTCCCAACCCAGGGATCGAACCCAGGTCTCCCGCATTGCAGGAGGATTCTTTACCAGCTAAGCCACAGGGGAAGCCACAGGAAGCTCCTTAAAGAGGCTCTGGCTGGTCAGTTTGGTATGATTTTGAGCATGAAAAAGTTGATAGTAACAGATGATTAAAACATTGAAAAACAACCTAAATGGGATTTTTTAAAAAAAGAGAGTAGGGATTTCCTTTACAGAGTATGCCAAATGAGTAACACGGATGAATGAATGATAGAATTAGAAAAATCACCATTTTGCAGCAGTAACTAATTCAGGTAAGGATCATCATGGATGCTAAAACCGTTGTTGTGATGTCATTGGGAATAGGAAAATCATACAGTCTCAAAGTATCACTCCATAGATTGTTGTTTTTTTTTTAATATTTATTCATTCATTCATTTATTTGGCTGTCTTAGTTGTGGTCTTAGTTGTGGCATGCAGAATCTTTAGTTGCAGCATATGGGATCTAGTTCCCTGACCAAGGATTCAGTTCAGGCCCCCTGCATTGGGAGCTCAGAATCTTAGCCACTGGATCACCAGGGAAGCCCCCATAGATTGCTTATTAATTATAAAGGAAAAGAATACTTTAACAGTGGAGAAATCTAACAGATACTCACTTAACACTTAGAAGCACCAATGGGACAAACTGACATTACATGTGAACAAAAAATGTTGCCTGCCTGCCATATCAGAAAAAAATCTTGTGACCATCAAGCAGTCAGCCACTACAGTTGCCCGTAAGGGTCTCTGGCCATCAAACCAGGACAACCTCTGCAGCCATCCCCAGAGGTGAACCCCAAGGAAATTCAGGAAGGAAAAGAACAGGATACTGGCCATAGATAGTTAAGGTGCATAGCAAAAGAGTGAGAAAAAAAAAAAAAAAAAAGCACTAAATTCATTAACTCGAGAGGTCTAGTGTTTTGCTGTAAGTTTATCTTTTGGCTGAGGCTTGTGGGAATCTTAGTTCCCTAACCAGGGATGGAAATTGCATCCACTACATTGGAAGCATGGACTCAACTGCTGAATCACCAGGGATGTCCTGAGAAGTCTAATTAATGATAATCTTTGATGGTTTGATTTTTTTAAAATATTTATTTATATTTATTTATTTGGCTGCACAGGGTCTTAGTTATGGCAAGTGGGATCTAGTTCCTTGACCAGGGATCAAACCCAGGGCCCCAGCATTGACAGCTCTGTCTTAGCCACTGGACCACTAGGAGAGTCCCTGACTACTTGATTTTTGTCACAAAAACTCTCTATCTAGGCTCCTCCCTTACCTCTTCAGAGCAGTCCTTCAGAGTCATCAGAGAGGCTGTCTTCTGGGCTTTTAAGTCCTCTGCAAGTCTGCCAAATCAAACATAATTCTCAACTTTTTGTTGTTGTTGCTGTTGCCGTCTGACTCTTTGCAACCCCATGAACTGCAGCATGCCAGGCTTCTCTGTCTTTCACTATCACCCAGAGTTTGCTCAAACTCATGTCCATTGAGTTGGTGATGCCATCCCACCATCTATCTCATCCTGTTGCCCCCTTCTCCTCCTGCCCTCAATCTTGTGTATTTTTCAGTCAACACATACTTCCTGATGATATGCCATGAGAAGTACACAATATCCTACATCAAATTCTTCCCAGAAATGCCTAACCTACAACTAATGATGAGGAAATGTACAGAAACACTCAGACAAACCCAGATTGTGAGATACTCTTTTATTAATTTGAGCTGGACTCTTCAAAAAATACCAAGTCATCTAAGACAAGATAAGAGTAATCTTCTGATTTGAAGGAGACTAAAGGGGCATGAGAGTTAAATACTATGTGTGATTCTTAATGGTTTCTGGATTGAGGAAACAATAAGCAGTTATAAGGAATATTGTTGGGACAACTAAGGAAGTTTGAATATGAAAAACTGAAAAACTAATGTTAAGTGTCTTAGGTGTCTTGGCTATATAGAACTTAGCCTTTAGCTAAGAACTTTAGCCTTAGGGATAAAATCTCACCTGCAATTGACTTTCAAATGAGTCAGCAAAGACAACAATGATACGTACTTGAACAAACTCACATTTGCAAGCAGGTAGGGAGATCAAGTATAGTGAGCGAAATGTTAAAAACTGGTAAACCGAGGTACAGTGCATACATAAGGGCTCACTGTGCTAATGTCTTAACTTTACTGAAGGTTTGAAATTTTTAAAATCCCTTCTTCCAGGAAGCTTGCACTGATTAAACAGGGCAAGGAGACAGTATGCTCTTTCCCCGTTGACCACATCTCTGCACATTCAGCTTCTCACTTTAATTAACCACCCCAGCCCTGGCTTCCAACAAACAGAATTTCTGAGCATAAAAAGGGTAAAATAATGTTCACTTTATTAAAAATATAATCCAGCAATGGAAGCAAAGACAATCATGGTCACTTGTCCACCCTGGTCACACAGGGGAGGTGGCAGGGCTGTTTTCAGGACCCTCGCCTCCTCTGACATCTCTACAATAATCCTCAGTTTTGTCAGAAATTTTGTCACTGGGGAGACAGGGCCACTATGGAGTTTAACTTCTTGTTGCCTTTGCTCAAGTAAGCGCTCTGAGTCCTGTTTTCCAGTTGTCTTGTTTCCACACTCACGGCCCCTTTTCCTTTTCCCATCCCAATTCCTATATTTAATCACACACATCTCAGTGGGAACGAGGGGGCTTTATTACAAATGCAGTTGACTGCTTAGGACTCCCTCTGCAGTTTTTCTCTTCTACTCTCTTTTTCTCAATACATCCCTCCAGGGCAGGTCAGTAGACCATTAGGAAAGAGGAATACAGGGAGAATTAAAAGGAGCAATGCTTTCTCCAAAATCATCTGAAATAACCATCGAGTCCTCTTGGCTCCAGCTTGAGAATCTTCTGGTGGAAAGGGTGTGAGATTCAGAATTAGCTCTTATCTTCAAGGTCCTCCATATCTACATCCTGGGGGGGTTTTGTCTTCTTTTTTGATTTGGGCTGTGGGTCACTAGTCCTGGTTGGCTTGGGAGGGGCTTCCACTGAACAAAGGAAAAGAAGAAGCATTAAAGAACCCAAATGAATCCAGGCTGCATCACCCCAACTTCTGGGCCCTAGCCTCACCTTCCATGGCTGCTTTCTCTTTCTGGGCAAGTCGGATCTGCTGGAGGAGTTTTCTGCGCTTCTTCCCAGACAGAGTAATGTTGGCACGTGCACTGGACCTAAAAGGTTGGTAGGAGCAAAAATACCAGATGAATCTGAACCAAAACAGACCACACAGTGGTTCTGATTACTGAAAAGGTCTTTGGGTCTAAGTTAAAGAAGTGTTACCTTACTTAAAACTAACCTTAACACATACAGAAAGTACCATTAATTGCTAAAATTTAGTATAGAGTGGAAACTTTTCCTCCTCTCATTCTTGATACTTCTGCCACCAGATATAGTAGGTTTTCCCACATCAAGTAATTCTCTGTATTCGCAGTGGACTGGACATCCTACAAGTTTAATTTGATTTGGACAGTGTATACCTGGAGATGGCATCAGGCATCACAGGTTCAGGGCTTGGTACCACAGGGTTTTCCCACTTCAAATGCCAATCACAAATCCAGGTTGTAACCTAGACTTCTGATTGACCAGCCATAAACTGGGGTTCTCATGATCCCCTTCTCAAACTCAGTAATTTGCTAGAACAGCTCACAGAACTCAGGGAAACATACTTGCATTTACTAATTTACTATAAAATACAACTCAGGAACAGTCAGATGGAAGAGAAGCATAGGGCAAGGTATGGAAGGGGCCAGAGTTCCCATGCCTTCTCCAGCTAAACCTTCTCAGCGACTCCACCTGTTCGCCAATCAGGAAGCTATCAAGAGGTTTTATAGGAATCTCCAGCACCTGCCCCCTTTCCAAAGGTCAGTGCTAGGGCTTAAAGTTCCAATTCTCTAATCACTTCTTTTGGATGACCAGCCCCACCCTAAATCACTATTAGCATAAATTTGTGCTTAGTTGCTCAGTTGTGTCCGACTCTTTCCAACCCCGTGGACTGCAGCCTGCTGGCTCCTCTGTCCATGAGGATTCTCCAGGCGAGAATATTGGACTGGGTTGTCATGCCCTCCTCCAGGGGATCATCCCCAACTCAGGGATCAAACCCAGGTCTCCCACATTGCAGGCGGATTCTTTACGGTCTGAGCCAAGAGGGAAGCCCAGCTTAAATTTAGGTATGCTCAAAAGGGGATCCTTTTGAAATAAAATGCACTCTTATCACTCAGGAAATATCAATGGCTTTAGCTGTCAGAAACCCGGCAGGGACCAAATATATTTATTATGCCAATTCATAAAGTACATATTATGGTAAACAAGTCAGTGAAAGA
Organism: Muntiacus reevesi; assembly: GCF_963930625.1. Classification (NCBI taxonomy): domain Eukaryota; kingdom Metazoa; phylum Chordata; class Mammalia; order Artiodactyla; family Cervidae; genus Muntiacus; species Muntiacus reevesi. The sequence goes on from NC_089253.1 coordinate 38,953,171, forward strand.
ATGGAATAGGAAGTCTTCCCCAAGAACCCAAGGGGCCTCGAAACTTACATGCAATATCCCACACGAGCCTTTGTGAAAATTCATCGAATGATTCACCGCACTCATGTGTACGCTTTTAAATTTACTTATAGGAAATGTGTGAAAGTATGTTACTTGCGGAGGCTGGGGCCACAGCTCTCCTTAGATTCTCAGTAGTGTCCAAGAATCAAAGAAAGGTTGCGACTTACAGGTATAATGTGAGAGGCTAACAAAGTTTAGGCACAAACTTTCCTTGCCTAAGTGTGAGTACACAAAGCAAAATGGTGTTAAGCTGCTCCGGGGCTCGACAAGGAGGCAAGGAGGCTTGATGGGAAGGACCCAGGGAGAGAGGGTCTGGCACTCACGCCCGCTTCTTGAGGTGGTGCCGCGTAATCAGTCCTTCGTCTATCACAGCTCCGACCACCCGATGCTTCAGTCGCCGCTCCCGGTTCAACACACGTCGTCGCTTGAACAGCTTCTTCTTCAGCTCCTGTGGGGAGGAAGATGCTTAATCAGAGGGCGGCCGCGCCCTGCGACCTAGGACCACGCACCCGGCGACACTGGCCCATAGACTCCATCTCGGGCAAGAATAAAGGCTCTAGGACGCTTGGGAAACCATGTCGGGGGTCCCAGAGTCACCGTTCGCGGCCGGTTGATCTTTCCACCTGGGGCACCCATAGCTGCGCCGCAAGGCCGGCTCCGGGTCCACGTTTCCGCTGTGCGCAGGGTCCGTGTGCGCTCCGCCCTCAGCTTTGTGCCAGCCAATCGCAACTCGGGGGCGGGCCCTGGAGCTATATAAACGAACCCGGCTCGCACACAAGCCTTTCCGAGGGCGGCGACTGAGTGAGTGTGGCCTGCTGGGCGTTGGGATCGGGCTGGTGTTCTTGTGGAGGGGGGACGGCACCTGTGGACCCTCCTTTTCTTGGCGGGGGTCGGGCGTGCAGTCCCGATCCGCGTAATGTACGGAGGTAGAGGGAACGGGCTCTGGCCCCCTCGGCGTCATGTCTTCGGTACCGGCGGCCAGCCATCCGCCGGTTCTATCCTCAAGCGCCGGGACACAGCTCCAAGGAGCAGGGCAGAACCGAGGTTCAGCAGGCCCCTCCCGGGGGTACTCACACCTTCTCCTTTGATTTTAGGTCTGTGGAGCCACCCCAAGAGCCGGAGCTACCATATCCCCTCTTCCACTTCCCGCTGCAAACAATAAAAGGTCATTCGTACGGTATTCAGTTTGTGTCCGCGTTCTTTTTTCCGAAGCTGCAGAGGTAGGGAAGCTGTACGCGTCATTCCGCACTGAGGATTTTGCAAATCTTCACTTGGATCTCAGGCCCAGCCGGAGGACGGGCGACATTTTCACAGGAGTTTCTCTGGGCGACCTTGCCGGCACCTCCGGATGGCTGCCTTGCGCCGAGCCCTCCATCTGGCGAGCCTGGCGGCGGGGACGCGCCGCACCGTGGCGGGTAGGGAAAGTGGACAGTGGGGGCGCAAGCCAGGCTCTTCGTTAGCCAGGAGTCTGCTCACTGAAATTGTGCCGCTTAAAACCCCAAGGCACATGGCGCCGATTTTGATAGCAGTTTGATAGAACCGGGCGCTGGGTGATGCGTGTCCTCCCCTCGTCCGCAGGTTCCCTGGCTGGCAGCTGCCTGGCAGACCGCTCCCTCTGGGATAAGCTTCATGCCCAACCCCGTCAGGGCAGCGTCCGCATCTTCGACTGGTTCTTTGGATACGAAGAAGCCCAGGGGCTCTTACTGCCGCTGTTGGAGAAGGCACGGGCTGCCTGTCCAGCCCGGGTGTTGGATGTGGGCTGTGGGACCTCCAGCTTATGTACAGGCCTCTATACCAAATGCCCGCACCCCGTGGACGTGTTGGGGGTGGATTTCTCTCCTGTAGCTGTGGCCCACATGAACAGTCTGCTGGAAGGTGGCCAAGGCCAGACACCCCTGTGCCCTGGGCACCCTGACTCAAGCCTCCGTTTCGTGCGGGCTGATGGCCAGAATCTGCAGCCAGTGGCTTCCTCAGGCTCTTTCCAGCTAGTCCTGGACAAGGGCACCTGGGATGCTGTTGCCCGGGGTGGTCTGCCTGGGGCTTACCAGCTGCTGGCCGAATGTTTGAGGGTCCTAAGCCCCCAGGGGACCCTGATTCAGTTCTCAGATGAGGATCCTGATGCGCGACTGCCCTGCCTAGAGAAAGGGTCCCAGGGCTGGACTGTGACTGTGCAGGAGCTGGGCCCTTTCAGGGGCATCACCTACTTCGCTTACGTAATTCAAGGCTCTGATTAAAGATGTTTTAGGCCTAATCTGAGTGTTTTCTGTTGGGTGAGGAGGTGGGGAAAACTTTTGTCTTTGCAAAATGACTGGAAAATTTGGGTCCTGGTTTCCCCATTTATTAGGTGGGTGCACCTAATACTGAATATTCTTGTGCCCCATTTACTCACCTGCAAGGCTGGAATAATACATAAAGTTATATGATTACATACAATTGACAGGTAAAACATTTAGCAGTGCCAGTCACAAAATGAGTGCTAAACAGAAAAGGTACAAGTGGATTATTTCCCATCCCCAACTAGTTGAACTCTTAAAAGCACAGAATGAGAATTCTTAATCCAGATTTCTTGACTATCACTGGTGTGACCCTGGGGTCTAACCTTTAAGCTTCATTTTTCTCACTTGTACATGGGGAAGACTGTGAAGGGATGGATGGAAAGGCTTCAAAAACCTAAGTAAAACGTTTGAGGGAGCAAATGATACTTACCCTCAAAGCTCCTGGGAGGCAGGAAATGGGAATATTCCACAAAGCAGCTTCTGCAGACATGGGAGCTTGATGGTGGGTCCCAGAGAGGACAGGGATTGGGGGCTTCCTGACATTCTGTGTCCTCTGGGATCCAGGAGGCATCTTGATCTACCCGTTCCTGCCCCCAGCTGAGTTCTGGGTTAAAGGTTCTTAAGGGAGACTTAGGGTCCAGGGAGCTCCAAGTCCAGGCTGGGGGTGGGGAGTTAAAGAACCCATTAACAATGAAAAATATATAATAGAGCAGTGAAACATATCTGGTACCTGACTGGATTTTTTTTTTAAAAGGTAAATTTGTTTAATTCTTTTTGCTTATAAAAATAATATAGCAATTGAAATGAAGAGCCTAACTATCCCACAAGCTGTGTGGCACGGCGGCCAAAAAAGAAAAATTCAACCTTGCCAGTCACCTTGACCATTTTCATTTCTTTGGCCAAGCTGCATGGCACATGGGATCTTAATTCTACCTCTGGGGCTCGAACCTGCGCCCTCTCCTCCCCCTCCCCAAGGTGGAAGCTCAGAGTCCCAACCACTGGATCCGGACTTGGACCACCAAGAAAGTCCCTCAGCCACCTTGACTTTTATCTCCCACCTCTACATTTCTCTTCACGATGTTTACTGAGCACCTACTGTGTGCTGCTTAATGCAGAGAACACAACTAAGTTGTCCCTCTTGTTCTGCTTCAAACATTCAGTTCACAACAGCCCCGTTTGAAAGAGCCTCCTCCCTCACCTGGTTCTTCACTTTGGTCCTGGAAGAACACCTCGACCTCCTCTTCCTCATCGTCAGTCAGCAGCAGCAGCTCCTCGTGTGGCCACTGGAGCTCCCCACTCTCTTCACTCACCTCAGAGGCTTCCACCACAATGGAGGGGAGGCGGGTCTGCGGACACACAACCTGGATGGGCACAGCGGGGGAACTGGGCCAAAGTGGGGGATGAACCAACAGCAGAACACAAGGTGGGAAAGTACTAACCTGAACATCCTGGCGGCCTTCAACCCTGTCAATTTCTCCTCTGTCCTTCCAAAGCGGGTTGGTCAGTCTAGGACTTTCTGGATGCTGGGAAGAGCCTGGGCTATCTCTAGGCCAAGGCCCATCCTCACTGCTCCCTGGCACAAGGGCCATGGGTGCTGATTCTAGAATGTAGGGCGGTTGGACTCAGTAGAGTGTTTCTGCCCACTGCACCCCACAGACTGCTCCTCTAATCGCTTTGAAGCCGAGCCCCTTAATCACTTCTGAGGAGAGGAGGCTGACGTGCAAGGAGATTATGGGTCTTCCAGGGGAGGGGACAATCCCAGGAGGTGGGAAGAAATGAAGTGCTAGTTGCTCAGTCGTGTGAGACTCTTTGGGACCCCATGGACTGTATAGCCCGCCAGGCTCCTCTGTCCATGGGATTCTCCAGGCAAGAATACTGGAGTGGGTAGCCATTTCCTTCTCTAGGGGATCTTGCGCACTGCAGGCAGATTCTTTATGGTCTGAGGCACCAGGGAAGCACACTCACTCTGTGGTGACACAGGGAAAAGCAGGAGGAGTAGGAGTTAAGGAGGGCATTTGGATTAAAGCCCCGTGAGTAAAGAGCTTTGATAATGAGTTTGAAATTTCCTGATTCTTACAGGGTCTCCCAAATTGACATGTTTCTTGGTAACTTATTTAATGAATATTTATATAGTGTCAACAACAACAACAACAAAAAGAACAACGTGAGAGTTGTGAGTGAAGTTTTATTTGGAGCAAAATGAAGACTGCAGCCCAGGAGACAGTCCCTCAGGTGTGAGAGACTGCTCCAAAGAGGCAGTGGGGAAAGTCAAAATAAATGATTTTGGTGAAGGGGGAGCTCAGTGCAATCAGGCGCTCATTTTATAAAAGGTTTTCTGCTAGTCAGGAGCAGGAGCTGACATCACCATGAAGGGATTTAGTGCTTTTCTAGATATGAGGAGGTGCAAGAAATGAGATCATGACATCAGTTCCGGAAAATATCGAACTATCTAAAAGACCTGTTCCACCAGTTTCCCGGGGGCACAGAGTGCCTCAGTCTCCACCCTGAATTCCCTTTAGGGAGTGTCGAGGTCAGCAGCTGCAGTAACACAGGCAGTTGGCAAGTGCCCTTCTTGTTTTTGTTCATTCAGCTCAGTCGAGTCCGACTCTGTGACCCCATGGACTGTAGCACACCAGGCTTCCCTGTCCATCACCAACTCCTGAAGCTTGCTCAAACTCACGTTGATTGAATCAGTGATGCCATCCAACAGTGATTGTTGCTGTTCAGTCACTGGCAAATGCTCTTGGCAAGTGCCAATCTGTAGTTGATACCAGGAACTGTTTTAAATGCTTTTCATATAAATTGTTTAATTATCCTAAAATTGTGAGATGCTGTTGGTCAACTGCTAAGTCAAGGCTGACCCTTTGCGACCTCATGGACTGCATGCAACATGCCTGGCTTCCCTGTCCTTCACTATCTCCCAGAATTTGCTCAAGTTCATGTCCATTGACATGTCCATATGCACTGTTATTAGCCTCATTTTCCGATGCAGAAACTGGAAAACAAAGAACTTAAATGACTTATCCAGAGTCACACAACTAAGAGGTGTTTTCTTCACCAAACTAGAATTCGGTAGGTAGGTTACACAACATCCATGGTTTTCATGGTTAAAAAAAAAAAAAGCCAAGATTATATACCTTAAAGAGAAAGGCAACGTTTGCTTTTTACCAAGTAAAATAAAAGGAAAACGTATATCCTTTTCCCCATCTGGTACACTTGGTTTTTCAGTTTTTGTTCAGGATTGAAGAGACTGAAAGGAGTCAACAGACTGATGTTTATAAACATGTGGACGTCCATGACATAATGCAGTTTGGATAAAGCACGAGTAATCCTAAGAAACTACAGAGGGCTTAGCCCTCTATTGATCTGGACCTTCCGGGAACTGGGCAATTGTAAAACTCACAGTAACCATGAAGACACTCTCCCGTTGGCAATCCTACTCGGGATTTCATGACAACGGGTCCCACCCTAAGCCCTGGGTCCCAACACCTCTTGACGCGCTCAACCTTCTCAGCTAAACTTGGTCTTAAGACCTAGATGCTTCAGATTCGAAACGTCTCTCTGGTTAGGTCCTCTCTAGCCCGGGCCCGTCTCTATGGTTTCTCGTGTGGGGCACTCTAGCCTGCGCAGATTGAGACGTCGCGGCGGCCCTGCTAGGCTACTGGAGGCTCCAGAGGTCGCCTCGCTGGTCACGCGGTCGCCCATGGAGAACCTGCGCAAGTTGCTGCTCGCGGGAGCAGTGCTGGGCGCCGGGGCTGGCGTGGGCACCGCGCTCTTTGCCCTTGTGACCCCGGGAGAGGAGCGGAAGCAGGCGATGCTGAAGGTGGGAGCCTCTGGGGAGACAGCGGTGGGGTGGGCGAGCGGAGAACCGCGGCCTGGTGGCCGGGGCTGCGAACCACTCTTTCCGCCCGCAGGAGATGCCGGAGCAGGACCCGCAGCGCAGGGACGAGGCGGCCAGGACCAAACAGTTACTGCTGGCCACTTTGCAGGAAGCAGCGGCCACGCAAGAGAACGTCGCCTGGAGAAAGAACTGGATGGATGGCGGCGGCGGGAGGTCAGCCTGAGACAGAGCCTGCCCTCCTGGGCGCCGGGATTTATGCTGCAGGGCAGGCGCCCAAGCCGGCCTGACTCCTCGTGGGCCGGCGGGGAGTCCAGACCCGGATCCCAAGCGCAGGCCTCTCCGGGACTTGGGGAGCTGCCGCCGGTTGAGCGCGCTCTCCCCCAAAGCTTGCACGGACTACGTTTTAACGTCCACAGCGCGGGCTGTGGCTAACTGAAGGAATCAGTAAACCATGTTCCTCCATCCAGAGAGTGAGCCCTGCGGTTGGACGCCCATAAAAGCCAAGTGTTCTGTGGGTCGGTGCTGCGGCCTGGCTGGAGTGCGGCTGCCGGCTGCCACGCCCGCCCCATGTGAAACTGAAGCCTAATCGACATTTTCAAAACACAAGTCTGGTCCTGTGGTTTGTGGGAGTGGATAACCAAGTGACGTTCTTGAAATTATAACTAGCCTGGAAACTCTTGTGCAATAAACACCCATAGAGGACACTTTGGGTTCCTGTCTTTCGAATGAGGTTGGAGAGGGGCTTCTAGCAACTAGCATGTGCCATGATGCCCTCTTTGGTCTTAAGTTTTGGAGGCCATTGTGGTACTAGTAAAACGGAGCTACTGAGACAGATCTTGTTTCAACTCCTGTATGTTTCAGAACCTCCCTGAGCCTCAGCCTTCCTGTTCCATGCGTGCTAAGTCACACAAGTCCTGTCTGACTCTGCGACCCTATGGACTGTAGCCCAGCTGTCCATAGGATTCTCCAGACAAAAATACTGGAGTGAGTTGCCATTTCCTTCTCCAGGGGATCGTCCCAACCCAGGGACCAAACCTGCATCTCTTACGTCTCTTGCAGTGGTGGGGGTGATCTTTGCCACTGGGGCCACCTGGGAAGTTCTGATCATAAAGGTGCCAATTATCTTGAGAATTGTGGTCAAAAGGTGAACTTAGGAATATAAGTGCCAGGCACAGGGCAGTCTCTCACTAAATGCACTGGGGCTTTCCTCCCATAAGGTGTTCATTGCAGTGGTTTTCAGTCTCTGAATCTGGTCATAGAATCTATTGGAGATGCCACTGATGGGATGAGGTAAAGCTGTCAGTGGGGTGGCAGCCCCACAACCAAGTCAATAAGTTCACTCTCCAAAAATTTTTATTTTTCCATCCTGTAGTTCCAAACTATTGCAACGGTGGGGTGCAGGGGAGGCTGTTTTCATTAAAACTGAAACACTACATAAAGCTTGGTAATACTGAGGTCTGATTCCACATATGAGCAGTGGTGTGGTTTTGTGCTTCTAGATTGTGAAGTCATAAACAATTTGTCACGTGTGATCTTTTAAGTTTAGTTGTGGCCTCTTTCCTAGCCAAGGTATGAGAGGAATGAGGCAGCTGCTTGAGGGAGCACGAAGATGAGGTGAACAGCAACAGCAAGAGGGGCTAGAATGCAGGAGCCTGGCAGTTCAGAGCCTGAGCCTGAAAGTCAGGCTCCCCAGGAGTGTGTACAGGTTCTACTACTTGCTACCTGTGTCAGTCTGAACAAGTCATGCGCTTTCATGTCCCAGTCTCCAAAATGCGATAATTGTACCCACTGCTAGATAATAGTGCCTTCATATCTCAGTTAATACATATATAGTACTTAAAACTGTGTAGTACATTAAGTACTCAATACTTTTTGTGAATGACCACATTTTAAAAACTATACTTTTAGTAGCTAGTAACTGGGGACTCGTTAGGTGTCATGCACTGTGCTAAAGCATTACATAACCCCCACAACCCCAAATAACAGGTACTATTATCCAGATTTTACTAAAGAAGAAACTAGACTTAAGAAGTCAAGGCACGGTGGGAGGGGGGATCGGGATGGGGAATACATGTAACTCAATGGCTGATTCATGTCAATGTATGACAAAACCCACTGAAATGTGAAGTAGTTAGCCTCCAACTAATAAAAAAAAAAAAAAAAAGTCAAGGCACATAGACAGTAAAGATTTCAAGCTTAGGTACTGTCTTACTCATAGAGCAAAAAGTGCTATCCAATGTACGCCCCCACTTTAACCTTCCAGTTAACCTCCCAGGCAACTAATCAGACCCGGAGATTAGAAACAAGTCTCCCTTGGAAATTTAAGATAAAGCATAGTGTCTATTCTGAAAGCCTTCCTTGTCTCTCCCAGCCATTCAGGAAGGAGTCAGGTACATACAGAACTCAAGAGAGTCTATTTATTAAGAAGGCCAATGTCAGTGCTTTATCAAAGATGAAAGAGGTCAGAGAGGGATGGTGGGATAGAGGCCTCTCAGCTGGGACATTTCTTGGCCACAATGAGGACAGCAGAAGGCACAAGTCCTGAAGGTGGAAGAAAACAGATTTGAACCCAAAGATATCTGCTTCGCCCCACCGCCCCATATTCTGCCCTCACACCATCTCTAAACAAAGTCCCTTCTTTGCACCCGTTCTCTTCTCCGCTTCCCCTATTCCCCAAGTCCTGGTTTCGGATCCCACGTGTCATACCCAGCTCCTGCAGAGGCCGCTCCATGTCAGCCTCTGAGAAGGCCCGCCGGGGGAAGCCACTGAGCAACTGCACAGGGTCCTGGCCCCCGCCTGGCTCCTCGCCACGATGGAGCTCCACGTAGAGCCGCACAGCTGCCAGCTGTTCCCGTGCCCGGAACGTCTGGGTCAGTGAGGTCCCATCTGGCAGTCGGACCTAGAAGGCAAGAGGAAGATACTGTATTGTGAGCGTCATAACTGAGTTAGGTGCCCAAGTAAGGAAAAAGAGCAAAGTTGGCTTCTCCTTCAACTTAAGAGAGACTGGACCAGGAGAATTACTATTGAAAACACCTAATGAACAACCACTTAGGATGCACCTTACTCAGCCAGCACCCCTGGCTCCCTCACAATTTAAGGAAAACATAATACAAAATTATATAAAACATCTGGACAGATACCACATCATGCAAACAGGTGCATAATTTAAATGAAAATACTATGAACAAGTAAAAAGGGAACTGCTGAGTAAGAGAGGTATGGGTTTAAATAAGACTGGGGCAAGTGAAATTTGATATCTTCCCTCAGAGCAGAGGAGGTAGGATTTCAAAAGTCATTTACAAAGAAGGGAGAGGTTTGGCAAAGGGAACATAACTGAAAAAAGCTCTGGGCTGGGCTCGGCCTGTAAGGGCACCCAGCTCGGCCTGAGCTGGGTGCCCTGTAAGCCAACAAAGGGTCTCAGGAGCAAGACTGGAATCCGAATCAGTACCTGTATGCGACATTGGTCATACTCCCGCTTTATGGGAGGCTCCCGGCTGGGAGAGGAGGGAACAGGGTCTGGCTCTGCTGCTGGTGGGGATGGCTGAGAACCCACGTTGCCACCATACTAGAAGACAAAGGTCAGTAATCAAGCACTCAGCCCATCCTTGCCCTCTGAAGCTAGAAAAGGGGATTTACTGCCCCCCCCGCCCCCCTTCACTATCCTGGTATTTTTCCACCCAATCACCTACCTTCTTGGCTCTCTCTGCTTTGTCCCTTTCAATCTTTTCTCGGACTCTCTGTCTGGAATGCAAACAGGACACAAGGAGGTCAGACATTGACAAAGCAAATCCTGAGTCCTTTCCCATGTCTTAGCCAGACCCACGTCCCAGAACCCACACCTGGCTGCTAACTCTTCAGCCTTTTCCCTCTTCCGCTCTTCAGCAGCTCGGCGCATCTCGTCTTCCTGTAGCCTCTGTCGGGCAGCTGACAACTCCTGCCCTTGTCTCCTGCGCTGCCGTTCCCGTTCCAATGCCTCCCGCTCCTCTCTTTCTTCACGCTCCCGCTGCTTCTGGGCCACCAGCTCCAACATCCTATGTTGCAGAAAAGAAACCATTCAAGAGACATGTATATAAATTGGGAAAGTGAGTTTATAACAAGGGACTCAGAAAACAAAATCCAAGAACAGAGTCCCAAAACAGATACAAAAAAAAAACAAAGAAGGAAAAGGCCAAGAAAAAACAATGTGGGAAGTGAGAGTTCTTTGACCAAATTTGTGTACTGGGGAGAGGTGGAAAGTGACTCTCAGAAATGTGAGCTTGTTCTTCCTACCTCTTGGTCTGTTCCTGTCTTTCCTCTTCAGTCAAAACAGGTTTGCCTTCTCCCACTGCAGACCCAGGTCCTACAAACAAACAATCAGTATTATTACCCTTGCATCCTCCTCCTCGGGCCCTCCTGAATAATCACACTGTTTTCCTCAGTCAGGACCTTTGGGGCCACCTTGCTCCGAAGGGGTGGGTTCCCGTCCCAGGACATGTCCAAGGGGGCTGGCTAGGGGCTCATCCACATCGGGGTCGTCTTCGTGCTCCATCAACCTGGCAGGGAAAGTCAGGAGCGAGGTTAACGTTCAGGTTGCCCTCTCAGCAGTCCCCCGCCCCCTGCCACCGGTCTGAGTGCTCACCAGTCCATCGCAGCCTCGATGCCCTGGTTCCCTGTGAGGGCCAGAGCCTTCTCCCTGAGGGCAGAAACACCGTGAGTAGCGCCCACGAGCCATGGCGACGATCAGGCTGGGGAGTAGAGCCTGAGGCCAGACTGGGGTAAAGGCCTGGACAGATGCGCGACCCCCGCGGCCCTGGGTTAGGGGGCTCCCTTACGCGCGTCCCTTGGGGAAGCCCATCTCGATGAGACTCTCCAGAGCCGTCAGCTCCGCCATGACGCCGCCACCGCCGCTTCCGCGGGGACCTGGGGAGAGGGGGGAGTGAAGACGGCGAAGGGGGTCAGCGCCACGCGCCTCCCACCAGCGCCCAACCCTGCCCGCGACGGCCCCGGCCGGGTGCTTGCTCACTCACCGGCTGCGGACCAGCCGCGGACACCTACGAGAAGAAAGCCTAGGCGAGGCGGAAGTGCCCGAATCTGTTTGGGTCACGTGGAGGCGGGCGTGGACGGGTGCCGCCGAGTGCCAGAAAACGCCGGCCTGGCCCTGCTGAGGGAACGCGAATGGGCGGTGCCTGGGAGTCGCATTCTAGGAGGCAGCCACCATCCCCCAGCCCAAGTCCGGGCGCCCGTTGGTGCTAGAGAAAAAGGACGATGCAGTCCTGAAACCCATGGGCGAATGAAGACAGCTCCCCAGATGGCCCCTAAACGAACCGCAAGCAGTGTTTATCAGGAGCCCTAGAAATGTATGCACCCTTTGACCCATTCATCCTCTCCGGGGAATTGAGCCATCCTCCGCCCCACTGCCACAAGGGATCTTTGCAAAACGCAGTAACTGATCTTGTCATCACCTCCCGGGTTAAGACTTCTCCACGACACCTCAGTCGTCTAAATGGCTTCCTTCTACCGTCTCTTGTTAATTCTCCAACTGTAAAGTGAGGATAACAATAGCACCAACCTTAGGTGTCTGGCAAGCTGCACTGGGTAAAGGCAGTTAGCAACATGGGTCACTGCTTGAGGGTAACGTGCAGATTGCAAAACAGACCTTTTCTTTCTTTTTTGGCAGCATGACCTGTGGGATTTTAATTCCCAGATCAGAGATCAAATTTGCATTCCTGTGATGAAAGTGCCTCAGCTTAACCACTGAACCACGATGGAAGCTCCTGCGGTTTGCATTCTAAGGAAAACGTGCTTTGACCACCCCATCTCTATCTCCCAGCACCAGTATTTTCTCTATTAGCATTTGTCCCCCTGCTGTGTAGTCTTGTTGATTACTTAGCTCTCCACTGCTACCTAGTCTGTTAGGTCGCCTAAGTTAAAACTCACTTTTGTTTTTCTTATTTGTTTATTTGACCAAGTCATACAGCTTGTGAGATCTCAGTTCCCCACCAGGAAGCTAACCTGTGCCCCCTGCAGTGAAAGAACAGAGCCTTAACCACTGGACCACCAGGGAAGTCCCTAAAACTTACTTTTAAATGTTTATTAGAGGCAGACTAATAATAAGTTGCTAATATTGATAATAGATGCACTAGAGAATTTTATATGGTTAATTAATATTTAATCATCCCAACAATCCATATGATGTAGATATTATTAGTAGTCACAGGAAACAAGCACAGAAGGATGAGCTAATTTACCGAAGGTGACAGAGCTGGTAAAGTAGGAGAACTAGGATTCAGACCCATGCAGTGTGCAATATAAAACGGCTAAGCTGTGCTGTCTCCCTGTAGTGGAGTCAAGAGCATGAGCTTTTGATGCAACTTGGGCTGAAATCCTGACTTGTAGCTTCAAAGTGTTTAGAACCTCAAGCTTGCTTCTCATTTGTGAAAAAGTGACACCATCTCTTGGAATGATTGTGATAGGAATTAAGTGAGAATGTATGTAAAGTGTGTCTTCATGGTTTTTTGGTTTTGTATTTTTGGCTTTGCTGCACAAGGCATGTGGCATGTGGGATCTTAGTTCCCTGACCAGGGATCAAACCTGTGCTCCCTGTGGTATAAGTGTGGGATCTTAATCACTGGACTACTAGGGAAGTCTCTAAAGTGAGTCTTTAATAATAAGATAGTAGGTAAGAAAAATTTTGAAAAAAATGAGGGAGTAGACCCTCATTGTTTGTAAATGACTTATTGGGAAAGACTCTGATGCTGGGAAAGATTGAAGGCAGGAGGAGAACGGAATGACAGAGGATGAGATGATTGGATGGCATCACCAACTTGAGGGACATGAGTTTGTGTCAGCTCCAGGAGTTGGTGATGGACAGGGAAGCCTGGCCTGCTGCAGTCCATGGGGTGGCAAAGAGTTGGACATGACTGAGCAACTGAACTGAACTAAAATGCTGAGGAAATACAGGAATCAAAAATACACAAAGAATTTGTGGCAATGTGGTGAGTATATTCTAGATGCAAATATATTGTAAATTTATTCTAGAGTTCCAATAAGAAAAAATGACTAGGGACTTCCTGGTGGTCCAGTGGTTAAGACTCTGTGCTCCCAATGCAGGGGGCACTGGTGCGATCCGTGGTCAGGAACTAAAATTCCACATACCACAGAACATGGCCCCCTAAAAAAAAGAATATTTTTTTAAAAGGGATATCTTTTTTTTGGTGTTAGTTCTAGAAGGTCTTGTAGTTCTTCCTGCTGCTGCTGCTGCTGCTAAATCGCTTCAGTCGTGTCCGACTCTGTGCGACCCCATAGATGGCAGCCCACTAGGCTCTGCCATCCCTGGGATTCTCCAGGCAAGAACACTGGAGTGGGTTACCATTTCCTGCTCCAATGAAGGAAAGTGAAAATTGAAAGTGAAGTCGCTCAGTCGTGTCTGACTCTTCACGACCCCATGGACCGCAGCCTACCAGGCTCCTCCGTCCATGGGATTCTCCAGGCAAGAGTACTGGAGTGGGGTACCATTGCCTTCTCCGTGTAACTCTTCCTAGAACCATTCAATTTCAGTTTCTTCTGCATTAGTGGTTGGGCATAGACTTGGATTACTGTGATGTTGAACAGTTTGCCTTGGAAACAAACAGAGATCATTCTGTTATCTTTGAGATTGCACCCAGTACTGCATTTCAGATTCTGTTGTTGATTGTGAGGGCTATTCCATTTCTTCTAAGGGATCCTTGACCACAGTAGGAGATCTAATGGTCATCTGAATTAAATCCTCTCATTTCCGTGTTAGTTAACTGATTCCTAAAATGTCAGTGTTCACTCTTGCCATCTCCTACCTGACCATGTCCAATTTACCTTGATTCGTGGACCTGACATTCCAGGTTCCTGTGCAGTATTGTTCTATACTGCGTTGGACTTTACTTTCATGACCAGACATATCCACAACTGAGCTTCGTTTCTGCTTTTGCTCAACTCTCTTTCTGGGGCTATTTATCCCCTCTTCCCCAGTAGCATATTGGACACCTACCAACCTGGAGGGCTCATTGTCCAGTGTCATATCTTTTTGTCTTTTCATAGTGTTCACGGGGTTCTCGAGGAAAGAATACTGGAGTGGTTTGTCATTCCCATGTCCTTTTCATCATAGGTTATTGGAATGCAAAAGTAGGAAGTCAAGAGATATTTGGAGGGACTTCCCTAGTGGTCCAGGGGCTGGGACTCCATGCACCCAATGCAGGGGGCCCAGGTTTGATCCCTGGTCAGGGAACTAGATCCCATATGCTACAACTAAGACCCAGCGCAGCCAAATAAAATAAATAAATGTTTATGGTTTTTTTTTTTAAAGAGAGAGATACCTGGAGTAACAGGTAAACTTGACCTGGGAGTACAAAATGAAGCGGGGAAAAAGCTAACAGAGTTTTGTCAAGAGAACACACTAGTCATAGCAAACACCCTCTTCCAACAACACAAGAGATGACTCTACACAGGATCATCACCAGATGGTCAGACTGAAATCAGATTGATTATATTCTTTGCAGTTGAAGATAGAGCAGCTCTATACAGTCAGGAGAAGACAATGGCACCCCACTCCAGTACTCTTGCCTGGAAAATCCCATGGACGGAGGAGCCTGGTGGGCTGCAGTCCATGAGGTCACTATGAGTCGGACATAACTGAGCGATTTCACTTTCACTTTCATGCATTGGAGGAGGAAATGGCAATCCACTCCAGTATTCTTGCCTGGAGAATCCCAGGGATGGGGGAGCCTGGTGGACTGCCACCTATGGGGTCTCACAGAGTCGGACACAACTGAAGTGACTTAGCAGCAGCAGCATAGTCAGCAAAAATAAGACCAGGAGCTAACTGTGGCTCAGATCATGATCTTCTTATTGTAAAATTCAGGTTTAAATTGAAGAAAGTAGGGAAAGCCACTAGACCATTCAGGTATGACCTAAGTCAAATCTCTCATGATTATACAGTGGAGGTGACAAATAGAATCAAGGGATTAGATCTGGTAGACAGAGTGCCTGAAGAACTATGGATGGAGGTTCGTGACATTGTACAAGAGGCAGTGATCAAGACCACCCCCAAGAAAAAGAAATGTGAAAAGGCAAAACGGTTGTCTGAGGAGGCCTTTCAAATAGCTGAGAAAATAAGAGAAGTGAAAGGCAGAAGAGAAAAGGAAAGTTATATCCATCTGAATGCAGAGTGCCAGAGAATAGTGAGGAGAGATAAGAACACCTTCTTATGTGAATAGTGCAAAATAATAGAGGAAAACAATAGAATGGGAAAGATTAGAAATCTCTTCAAGAAAATTGGAGATACCAAGGAAACATTTCATGCAAGGATGGCCAAAACAAAGGACAGAAATGGCAAAGACCTAACAGAAGCAGAAGAGACTAAGAACATGTACAAGAATACACAGAAGAACTATACAAAAAAAGGTCTTAATGATCCAGATAAACATGATGGTGTGGTCACTCACCTAGATACAGATATCCTGGAGTGTGAAGTCCAGTGGGCCTTAGGAAGATTACTATGAACAAAGCTAGTGAAGGTGACAATTCCAGCTGAATTAAAATCCTAAAAGATGATGCTGTTAAAGTGCTGCACTCAATAGGTCAACAAATTTGGAAAACTCAGCAATGGCCACAGGACTGGAAAAGGTCAGTTTTCATCCAATTCCAAAGAAAGGCAATGCCAAAGAATGTTAAATCTATTGTACTATTGTGCTCATTTCACATGCTAGCAAGATAATGCTCAAATTCTTCAAGTAAGGCTTTAGCAGTATGTGAACTGAGAACTTCCAGATGTGCAAGCTGAATTTAGAAAAGGCAGAGGAACCAGTGATCAAACTGCCAACATCTGTTGGATCATAGAGAAATCAGGGGAATTCCAGAAAAACATCAAAAATCATCACTTCCGTTTGATTGACTACACTAAAGCCTTTGACTGTGTGGATCACAACAAATTGTGGAAAATTCTTCAAGAGATGGGAATACCAGACCACCTTACCTGTCTCCTGAGAAACCTGTATGCAGGTCAAGCAGCAACAATTAGAATTGGACATGAAACAATGGATTGGTTCAAAATTGAAAAGGGAGATTGTCAAGGCTGTGTATTGTTACCCTGCCTATTTAACATATGTAGAGTACTGTGCCATGCTTAGTCATTCAGTTGGTCATTCAGTCATTCAGTCAGTCATTCAGTTAGTCAGAGTCATCTGACTCTTCGAACCCATGGATTGTAGCCCACCAGGCTCCTCTGTCCTTGGGGATTCTCCAAGCAAGAATACTGGAGTGGGTTGCGATGCCCTCCTCCAGGGGATCTTCCCAACCCAGGGATTGAACCCAGGTGTCCTGCATTGAAGGCGGATTCTTTACCATCTGAGCCACCAGGGAAGTCTGGTGCAGAGTACATCATGCAAAATGCCAAGCTGGAATCAGGATTTCTGGGGGAAATATCAACAACCTCAGATATGCAGATGATAGCACTCTAATAGCAGAAAGTGAAGAGGAACCAAAGAGCTTCTTGATGAGAATCAAAAAGGAGAGTGAGAAAGCTGGCTTAAAACAACATTCAAAACACTAAGATCATGGCATTCAGTCCCATCACTTCATGGCAAACAGATGGGGGAAAAGTGGAAACAATGACATTTTATTTTATTAGGCTCTAAAATCACAGCAGATGGACTGCAGCCATGAAATTAAAACGTGCTTGCTCCTTGGAAGGAAAGCTATGACAAACCTAGATAGCGTATTAAAAAGCAGAGACTTTGTCGATGCTTTCGAATTGTGGTGCTGAAGACTCTTTAGAGTCCCTTGGAATGCAAGGAGATCCAATCAGTCAATCCTAAAGGAAATCAACCCTGAATATTCATTGAAAGGACTGATGCTGAAGCTGAAGCTCCAATACTTTGGTCACCTGATGCAAAGAGCCGACCCACCTGAAAAGACCCTGATGCTGGGAAAGATTGAGGGCAGGAGGAGGGGGCAACAGAGGATGAGACAGTTGTATCGCATCGTCAACACAATGGACATGAGTTTGAGCAAACTCAGATAGTGAAGGACTGAGAGGCCTGGTGTGCTGCAGTCCATGGGGTCATAAAGAGTTGGATATGACTTAGTGACTGAACAACAAAAAAAGAGAATGACTAAATTGTATAGTACTATCTCTCTCACTTACTTCTGGGTAAGTACCCTGTGGAAATACTTAATCATGTGAGGATATGCCAACAAACAAGGATGTCCGTAGCAAGCACTGAAGACAAATGTTCTAACAAGGAGCCATGGGAAGTGTCAGTTAAGGAGCATCCTCCAATGGAAAGTTATGCCATTCATATAACCAAGGAGGCTGTGATTTACCAACATGGAATATTATCCATGGTGTATTGAATGAAATCAAGAATATATTTCCACTGCTTAGGAAAAGATTTGCTCTGCTGCAGGCGATTACCTCTTGAGGAGGAGAACTCTCCTTTTATCAAGTATTACTTGAAATTTGTGTTATGTTTATAATTTTTTAAAGATTTAAGAGCAGTAAAAGTGAGGAATAAACTCTATAGCAACTTAGACTTTTCTACATCCAGTTAATTATTTTCCAGTTAATTTAAAAATAAACTCAAGGGACTTCCCTGGTGATCCCATGGCTAAGATTCTGCCCTCCCAATGAAAGGGACTGGGTTTAAAAAAAAAAGGAAAATTGAAAATTTATTTATTTATTATTGGCTGCTGTGGGTCCTTGATGCTACTCACAGGCTTTCTCTAGCTTCAGGGAGCGGTGGGGTTGGGGGTGGGGTGGGCTACTCTCTAGTTGTGGTGCTCTGCGGCATGTGGGATCTTACCAGGGATCGAACCCATGTCCCCTGCATTAGCAGGCAGATTCTTATCCACTGTGCTGCTAGAGAAGTCCCAAGAACAGGGAATTGAAAAAGATCATGATAGCTATGTTTCCAAAGTGTAGTCACTCAGTCGTGTCCGACTCTTTGCAGCTATACTCTAATACAAAAAAAAAGTTTAAACGAAAAGGATCATGAAAAATGAAAACGTCTTCCTTTTACATTTCCTTTAATGTTATACAACACAAATAATACACAGTAAACACAAATGGGGGGAGGGGAAATTCTTTGTTATTAATATATTTTTACAAGCAAGCTTGTCCCAGAGAGCCACTTGGACAATCCTCCTCTTCTCCACTCCATGTCAGTCACTTAGTTCCACCCGACTTAAGACACAGTGGATTGTAACTCAGTGTGCATTCTTACTATCTAAGCAAAAGGCAGCAGGTGAGGTGTGGTCTCTAGCCCCAAACTCCCATCCCAGAGCAGCTGATTCTCAAAATCCCATCGGAAGCCACCCACAGTGACAGAGCCCACACGTGGAACCTGGTCGCGCAGCCTGATTTGTGAGGCCCAGGAGCTAAGAACCATTTAAAATTTTTTAAATGGTTACATGGTTATGTAAGTACCTACACAATATCTGTGATTTTATCCTCTGGAACCACAAAGCCTAAATTACGATCTATCTGGTCCATTAAGAAAAGATCTTGTCAACTTTCTCTACTTCTAAACCTCAGCTTCGGAGCAGAGTGGAAAGTTTGGGGCATGAACCCACTCAGCAAGGGCCCAGCGCCTGGCCTTCTGCGCCACCCTCGGTCTGGCCTTCGTGGGCCGTCACCTGCCCAGGGAGGCCCGGGCAGCCTCAGAGCCCCGCGTGGCTGGGGCGGCCTCGGCGGGGGCAGCCCCAGCGCTGGCGTAGGCAGAAGTGCCAGACCAGGGCGGAGCAGCTGAGCAGGGCCAGCGCCGAGCCCACGCCGACAGCCACGTGTAGCACAGTGAGCGGCCGCGGAGGCACGGTCAGCCGGCCGCAGGGCCCTAAGTTGGGGCCGTCCGCGCCGTCGAGGCCCTCTGCCCCAGGCCCGGGTGCGCGGCTCTCTCCCGCGTCGTTGGCGGCCACCACGCAGACAACGTACGCGCCCCCGGGCTTCAGGCCCTGCAGCTCCGCTCGGCGGACCGTCGAGTTGAAGCTGGGCCCCTTCTGCGGAGCCCCGCCGCCTTCCCACAGCAGCAGCCAGTACTGGTGGACCCGGGAGGAGGGGGCGCACCAGTGCACCTCGGCGCGGCCAGTCTCGGCCTCCACGCGCACTTCCCCCAGGCGTGGCGGCTGCGGCGGCTGCAGGGCGCTGGAGAGGCCGGGGCACAGGCAGGCTCTCCGGCCGGCCCTTTGCAGCTCCTGGCAGGGCACCTGCAGGTGGCGGCAGTGGTCATAGTCACAGAGGACAGCCGGCAAAGGTGTCTCATCTTGCTCGTCTACTTCCAAGTCTCCGGCCGCCAAGGGCTGCGTTCTGGGAACCAGGGAGAAGGTGACAGCAAGGAGCCACAGAAGGCAGGGAGCGCGCGGCATGGAATCTGGAAGGGAAGGTACAAGGGTAAAGGCTCTTCAGCCCCCAGACCCTGCCAGCCCCCCTCGTCCCTCAACAAAACCTGTAAGCAAAGGGAAACAGGACCAGGGACCAGGAGAACAAGAGGTGGGAATGACCCCGACACACCCATGTGTCCGTCCAGCTTCTGAACAGCGTATGTGCTTGGTTTTGGGGAAAAGAATGAAATGTGGTCTAAGCAGAGAGAGAGAGAGAGGTGCGGCCCGCAACATGTGAAGCGCTGGAAATAGTTAATGAATAAACAGTGCTGGGGGGAGCTGGGGCGGAGAAGAGGAGGAAATGATTTACACCGCCTGGGTAAGGAAGGTGGAATGGTTACCAGCTGCCACCCAGAGCAACCAGATAGTCAGCGACACATGCAGAAAGCCAGAAAGGAGATGGTAGTTAGAACGGAGAAGAGAGGGGACACAGAGGCCCTGGAGCCCTCCGTCCCCACCTGTCAAAGGCCTGGTCCCTCCCTGCCCTCCACACTTCTATCTCATAGGCACCCCCTTACCAGCAGGTAGGCCTTGATGCGGCGAGTAGCAGGCTGGGGCTCCAAAGAGGTCCCCAGGAACACAGGCTGTGCGGTCACGTTCTGTCAGTGTCTTCAATTTCAACTCTGTTTCGGCCCAAAGCTTTTATACCCCTCAACTGTGATGTCACCACCTGGCCCCCCTTCCCCTGCTCCCCTCCCTGGTGAGTGCCAAGAAGAGGGCTGGTCCCTTCAGAAGGCCTGAGTCACGGGGCCAGGGTGGGGGAGCCACATGCAGCGGTTTCAGCTGGAGGTCGGGATGCCTGGGTTCTGAAAGAGCAGTGGAATGTGGAAAGCAGCCAGGGGCTGAGAATCCAAAGGCTGAAGTCATGTGAAGGGGTGAGGAGGGGAGCGAAAGGGACGGGGCCACCTGGCTGGTATCAGAGAGGAAAACAGCTACGGACAGCATGGGGCCTGGGCCACAAAATGCTGTTTCGGTAAAAATCATACCACATCCATGGCAGTCATTTCCTGCCTTCTGCCTCCCCGCGGATTGAGAAAGGGAGGGGTTCAGAGGCCAGAATGATGTATCCCAGCTTTGCAGCCCCGCCCTATGCTATCCCCCTCCCCAGAGGGAGAGGACTGAGTGGGCAGGTTTTCATTCCCTGGACTTCCAGGCTGATGAATGGAAACAGCTGTGCCTAAAATAGTCCAGGGCCTGGAGGTCTTCTGCATCGGTGGCCCCTGACAAGACCACCTCCTCCAATCAGAGCGGGGAATGCCTGGGGAACACCAGGTTTTTAAATGACCCTGAATCCACTTCAGAGTCAGGGAGGCAGCTGGCACGAAAATAGTTTATTATTGGGGGAGCCCCTGGAGAGAGAAAGGGAGCAGGTGGAAAAGGGCCAGCATGTGAGGACTCGGCCCCACTCGCTTCAGGAGCTGGAGCAGATGGGGCGCTGTCGGACGGAGCCCACAGAGGGCTCCGAGCTGCCCACAGTCTCGGGGGTAGGGGCAGAGCCAGAGGCAGCCAGGTTGGCCTCCGTCAGCAGAGCTGCATCTTCCCAGGAGCCTGAACCTGGGCCAGGGGAGAGAAAACGAAATCCGAAAGGGGAAATTCCAGGCCAGGGACCCCTGCCCCCGCCCAGGGTAGCCTCCGCCCTGCCCACGTGCCCCCCCAGGTCCTGCCACAGAGGGTCCCTCACCATCACTGGCCTCGGGCTCCAGTTCCTCCTCGCCACTCAGGGGCTGTTGGTCTGTTTTCTCCTCCTCGGACAGCTGGCCTTCTGCAGCCCCAGGGGGGAAGGCAGAGGTCAGTCTGGAGGAGGCTGAAGAGGAGGACCGAGGAGGAGTCAGGAAGGAGGTCAGGCGGCTGCACCGTACCTGTCCCAGAGGGATCCACGTGGCTCTCACCATCCTCTGTAACGGGTGACAGCTGGGGAGACTCCTCCTGGCTTTGGGGCCCTGTGCCTCCAAAGGGGGTAGAGGACAGGACAGGACTAGGGTGGCTGTGCCTGGATGGCAGTGCCAACGTCACCCCATCCTGCCTTTCTCTTGACCTTCAGCTTAGCAGGCGAGCACCTAAAGCCTCATTCTGGATGGTGCCGGAGCCCCCCCCCGCCCCCTGCCCCAACCCCCAGCCATCACCTCTACCTGGCTGATGGGCAGAGACCTTTCGCTGGACTTCCTTGCGGGAGCGTTTTCGGTTTCGGATGTTTACCTGTGGAGGGGAAAGTCCTGAGCAGCAAGGCCTGCCTTCCCTCACCGGAGTGACTGAACCCTTCTGCCCCAGCCCCCAACACGCCCCGGCCCACTCCCCAAAGAAGAACCATGAAGGGGAGAGGAAGGGGTCCTTTGAGACCTGCAAAGAGAGGCGCTGCCGGGGCCAGATGCCCCCCCACACCCACTGCATGTAGCTGAAGAGCACAATGACACTGAGGAAGGTGAAGTTGCTGGCGACACCTACGAAGGCGCAGGTCATCGGGAAGTTGTACAGTAGGTACCTGAAGCAGGGAGTAGACAGGAGGGGAGTACAGCTACCAGGGAGTGCCAGCCTTCTCATCTCCCAGAAGTAATTTCTCGGGCAGTTCACTAGAGCTTGGTGAGAGCTGGTCTCCACCCTCTGCCTCCCACCCACTGAGCCAGCGGTTCAAGAGAACATTTCTCCACTCTGACTGCACATGACCTCCCCCTGGGGTACTTTCAGAAAGGCTGATGGCTGGGGACTTCCCTGACTAAGGTCCAGTGGCTAAGACTCAACTCCCAAAGCAGGGGGCCTGGGTTCGATCCCTGGTCAGGGAACTAGATCCCACATGCTGCAACTGAAAGCTGGCACAGCCAAATAAATAAATATTAAAAAAAAAAAAAAAAAGACTGGCAGCCAGATAGGACCATAATAAATCCTAGTCTTGGGGGTGGGGCCCAGGCATCGGTATTTTTCTAAAAGTTCCTCAGGCTCCTGATATGTGATGTGCAGCCAGGGCTGAGAACCTGTGGCCCAGGTAAAGCCCGTCACCTCTGCTAAGGACCCTCTTTGCTTAAGGACAGGCCCACCAGGGCTGCCCAGGCCACGTGGGCACTGCCTCACCTGAGCCCAGTGAAGTGGGCGTGGATGCGGAGGTAGGCCCCGTACATCTGGATGCGCTTGCTGTGGATCTCGATGATGGCTCCGGTGGTCGGCACGTACTGCGGGCGGGAGGGCAGTGGCGGCAGCACATCAGGTCAGGATCCTGCGGTCACTCTCACCAGCCCAATCTGAGGCCTGCTTCCAGCCTCCACCGCGGTCCCTCCTGACCGAGCCCAGAAGCTCCTCGGGTAAAACTCTGGGCTTGTGGGGAGGGCTGTCTCCTGTCCTCCTCCTCTCCTTACCGAGTTTTCTCTGTATTCTGGGTATAGCTCCACCTCCAAGAGCTGCTTCTGCTCCGCAAAGCCAAACAGCAGGAGGCTAGAGAAGACCAGTGTGTCGAGCATCTGGAGCAGGCTTGAGCGGTAATGTAGCATCACCTGCCAGGGCCAGGGAAGAGAGGCTGGGGACAGGCGCCGACCCTCAAAACCACCCCTGAACAGGGAGGAGAGGCTGGGCATGGATGCCCACCCTCAAAACCACCCCTGAGCAGGGTACGAAGGCGGCTTCTTCCGTAGGCCCCCCACTCCCTTTCACTTCCTACCACGCCCCAAGTCTCGACCCCATCATTGCAGAAGTTTGAAGACATCCCTGCCCTGCCCTTCCCAACCACATGTCTCTATTCCAATACAACAAAGTCTCCTCTTCTAAGAAAGCCTCCCAGGTGAAGCCCCACACCATCTGTCATCTACCTTTCCCCAGCATGGTTCTATAATCTAGAACAGGGTACCATCTATTCTAGTACACTGGAACTAGTACACATGCCAGTGTACCATCTGAGGCCTTTTCCCCCCACGTGGACATTCAGGAATTTGCTTCAGGAGATGGTTCTGTTGACAATTAAGAAACAGAGTCTAACATTTATTGAACACCCACTATTTCCTCATGGAATCCCAAACCAATCTATGAGGGAGTTACTACTATATTTGCTTCAAGGGGTTAAGTAAATTGGCCCTCAGCTAGTATGTTTCTGAGTGAGGACTGGTCTTGCTGGCTCCAAAAAAGCCCGTTTTCAGGGCGGCTCCACTCTTCAGACTTTACCCCCAAAGATGGGTGTGCTCATCCGATGTCCGGGGCGGGGGGAGGGGGCGTTTATCTGGTTTGGTAAACTGACACCTCTTTGCCATGCTGATGTGTCCGTGTCTGTGTCTCAAACCTCAGAATGTTTTCTCCTGAAGCCCCACCCAGATACTCTGACATCTGTCATCATTCTCCACAACCTCCTAGACAGGCCATGGACACTCACGGAGCGTGACGAGGTGGAGATGATCCGGCCGCCTCTGGTGTAGCATGAGATGGTGACCAAGAACATGCCCAAATCTTGATTCACAGGAGACTCTGGCAGCTCAAGCTCTAAGGTAACGCGGTACGGCTGTCCATACATCAGTACCTGCCCAAGGTGGTCGGCATCTCTTTCAAAAAAATTTTTTTAATTGCACTGTCCCTGTCCCACCTCCCGGCTACCCCTCCAAATACAATTTCCTCCGCTATCAAAACAGGCCTCTCAAATCTCCCTCTTCCCAAGAAGGTGCTGCCCCCTTCTGGTAGCTGAATCCCTCTCACTTCTGAGATCTTCAGTATCTACACTCCTGAATCACTCTGTTCGAGAAAAGTTGTGTCACATTTCTTTTCCAAAAGTGAACCGTCATGGTGCCAACTGGGCCATCTGTGACTCAGGCCTCTTTGTCCCCATGAGGCCATCCCCTCGGGCTCAGCCTGCCTTCACTTACATTACTAATTAGCAGAGTGCCAGAAGCGCTCATCATTTCACTAGCCAGCTCTCCCACAGTAACTGTGTCCTTCTGGGTCCCTTACCTTGGTTCTGTTGGTAGAACCCTGAGACTCACAGTGGGAAGGCATCTTCACTGGGATTAAGCTCAAAAGATTAAAGATTTGCCACCAAACATACCCTAGTTATTCCTGACCACTCCTATACTCCTATAATCCTATATTTGACTATGCTTGTCCTGTGCATGACCCCCTCAGGGTGATCCACAAGGATTACAGGGGTGATGGTAAAGCTTTTGGTTTTAACCAAAGAGGGAATGGATTTTAAAAAAATTTTTTTTTAAAAAAGAGTGCCCTAACCCTAATAGTGAGGGCTTCCCTGGTGGATCAGATGGTAAAGAATCTGCCAACCCAGGCTCGATCCCTGGGTTGGGAAGATCCCCTGTAGAAGGGCATGGCAACCCACTCCAGTATTTGTGCCTGGAGAATCCCATGGACTGAGGAACCTGGTGGGCTACAGTCCACAAGGTTGCACAGGGCTGGACACGACTGAAGTAACTTAGCACAAACGCACACACAACCCTAATAGTGAACTATCTAGATTTATTGCTATAAAGGAACTTTGAGCATTTTATCCCTAGAGTAACAGGTGAAAATCCACTGATCAAAATCTTTCTTTATATACTTTCTTATTTTCAGTCTGAATCATTATTTTTTACCTTTTTGTTGTTGTTCGTTTCTTTGACCACACTGTGCAGCATATGGGATCTTAGTTTCCCGACGAGGGAATGAACCCGCACTCCTTGCATTGGAAGTGCAGAGTCTTAACCCCTAAACCACCAGGGAAGTCCCTTCAGTCTGACTGTCTTGGAAAAAATGGATTCCATGAGAGTCCTACCCCCATGTAGAGGCCAGGTGAATCTAAGCTGGTTGCTTCACTGAATTCTTTGAAACATTAAAATAGGTAGTTCTCTGGGTGAGCAGGAGGGAAATGGGGAGTGACTGCTAGGTATTGGGTATGAGTTTTTTCTGGGGTGATGAAAATGTTCTCAAATTGATTATGGTGACTGTTGCTTAGCTCTGAATATATTAAAAAAGACTGAACTGTACATTTTGAATGGGTGACTTGTATATTATTCCAATTATATAGCAATAAAGATTTATATATATATAATATATAAATATAAGATAAATAAATAAATATTTATTTATTTATTTTGTGTTGGTATCACCAAATCAATGTACATGAGCTTGAGTAAACTCCGGGAGTTGGTGATGGACAGGGAGGCCTGGCGTGCTGCAGTCTGTGGGGTTGCAAAGAGTTGGACATGACTGAGTGACTGAACTGATATATATATACATATATATATATATATTTGTTTCTTTTTAAGCCAGTAATTATGTCATCTCCTCCAAGGAGATCCAAAAATTGCTAATACCAGAATCTTGTGAAGGACTCCTGCCTTTGTTCACATTTGCCTGGCTGACAGAGAAATCTCCTCCATTCCCACATTGAGCCTCACCATCGCCATAGTCTCCAGAAGACCTAATTCTTTGCAAATTCTTCTGAAATACAGGAACGGCATCTCTGCTACTTAATGCAATGTAGAGATTTCCGTCAATCCTGTGAGCTCTTTGAAGCAGGACAATATCTACTTCTAAGCAAGTTGTTACCCACAAAATAGACCCATTATTTCACCTACTCATTCAAAAATGCTCACTAGAAATCAATGAAATGATCAAGCTGCTTTACCTATTGGGGAACTCGGGCCTCACCCTTCATCCTTCCATTCCTTCCTAACCCAACAGTCTGGTACCTGATGGTACCTGTGTCACCAAACCATTAGGATCTACAACAGGAAGCCACACAACAGCAGGCACCATCCCAGGTGTAGATGTACTGTGACCTTGTTTCTACTCCCCTCTCAATATATTCCATTTATTATTATTATTGAGCCACAAAAACACAATGAACCGATGTTTTCACAGGATATTCTATAGTACTCTCCATATTACTTTCCTGAGTAGCAAAACTAAATAGATAACCCTCTGTCTCACAATGCCCAACATTCCACTCCACCACTTTTTTTGACCATGCTGTGCAACTTGCAGGATCTTAGCTCCTGAACCAGATTTGAACCAGGACCCCCGGCAGTGAAAGTGCGGAGTCCTAACCACTGGACTGCCAGGAAATTCTCCACCAAAGAATAACCACTTTGAAATCTCCATTTGGGATCCACTCATCCCACCTGGTAAGCTTTCTGGATAGTGGTACTCTGGCGGTACATTGGAAGATGTCACAAGATACACAGTCTTCTGGGTTATTTGTATTGTCAACCCCAGGGGGTCCAAAACTCTATAGGTTACATTCCTCCCTTCAAAGTGACCATTTATTTCTATCCTCCATATTTTCTATCTTCAGGTCAGTATCCTCCCAAGTACAATTTTTGAAAAATCATTTTCAAATGATTTTTAAACTTTTAGTTTGACCACTGATTACTTCTCTTATGCTGCTGACAAGTCAAAATACTCTGGTGATCAGAAATGCTGTTGATCCTCCAGGGTCCTTCTGAAGTGTTCTGGGATCCTACCCTTTTGCAGAGCTTCCACCAACTTCCCTAATAAAGAAGAATGCATTCCTACTTTGCATTTCCCAGGGCTTTCAGGTTTATTGAAGATATACTGGCATTTGGCCAGTCCTCTGGCACAATACCCTTTGTAATGGAAGGTTACATGTATCTCTCAATAGTGTCATAACAACACATTTTCAAAATTCTTGGGTGGATTCCATCCTAGTTCAATGAGATAGCTGGTTTCTTTAAGTTCTTTTAGATCTAAAACACCCCTTTATCTAGCAGATATGGCCTGGCTGAAACAATTTAAGGAGGAAAGAATAACCCATTCAATTCATTTGGACTTCAATTTTTTTTAACCTCCCTTTCCTTGAAAGCTTTCCTTTTAGTCTCTGTTACTCAGTCCCTGCTATCAAGGTCTTTCCCAAGTGTTCTTGTTTCAAGTCATCAAAGCTCTAATGAAACCTCTGTTCAGCTCCCGTACTCACCCGATCACGTCCACCCTTAGCCAGTGTGACATTGGCAACAGGGAACGAGCAGAGTAAGGAGGTGGAGGATTCGCAGTCCGTCCTAAATGAGAATGAGGATGATACTCTGCTAAGTTACAGTCTGCCTTACTTATCCACACACCTCCTGGGCCCCTGGGACTCCCTTTCCTGTCCCCTATCCTTTCTTCCAGAACAGGCATCCTTCTCTGTTATAGAGAGATGGAGAAGAAGTGCAGCCAGGAGACTCAAGACACTAGAATGAGTCTTTTAAATTCTCTCTCTGCTACTTGTGTTTATTTCTTCTCATGAAGGTAGACATTCTTAAATGGGAACCTATGGACACTTAGCTGACTAGTTTCAGACTTAATTGTTTTTTTTTTTTTTTTTTTTCAGACTTAATTGTTTCTAAATACTGACTTGGGAAGCTGATAAAAATGCAGATTCCTAAAAAAATAAAACAGATTCCTGGGTACCACCCCTTTAGATTCTGATTCCAAAGTTCTGGTCTGAGGCCTAGTTCGAGAAGATTCCTCCAAAGGGACCCACAGATAAGAGGCTCACAAACCCTTCCAATTGTAGGCAAAATTTCACATGGGCATGTATCAATAAGGTTCTTATGAAGGAAGGGCCATAGGTTTCATGAGATCCATGCCTACTAAAAGTTTAAGCAGCTCTGCCTTAGAAATCATGGCTCATGACCAGGGATTCAAGACATGGAAAGAAAAAAGAAAACAAAACTTTGGACCACTGATAATAGTCTCCTTATCAGCACCTCTTGATTGGTTCTGTAGTCATTTTTAAAAGAAGGGGAGAGAATTTCACAGGATCTGTAAAATGGGAAGGAACTGAGGATTCAGACCAGTAGGAGTCTGGGAGTTTGTGAACCTAGACACCTTGTTTTCATAAGCTTTATTGCAGCAGACAATCAGGAGTGGGAAGAAGTGATATGAAAGGCAAATACCACTTCCCTCTTCTCTACTGAAGGCCAGATTAGTTCTGAGATGAGTTGAGAGGTTGGGTTAGCTTAAAAGTCTACAGTAGCCCTGAGAGAGATCTGATCCAGCCTAAACTGAATTGACCCTCATAATGACAGTCTAGGAGAGGGCTTTTTTGGTTTGATTTTTAAACCAGATTTCAGTAACCAGAGACAGGACGAGGGCCCTAGAGCCCTACCAGCCCAGACCTGGCCCAACCTTGGGCTATAAATCAATATAAGTGCACTAGGCTCAAGTGCTCTCCTCTGTAAATAAGAGGGTTTTCCTCAATAAGCGCCAGTGGTACTTGCAGAAATTCTCTCACAGGATTCCTCTACTGTGATAGAAGACCCTTCTCACCTGTAGTGGAAATGCACAGGGCTGAGGTGGCTGACTGTCGGCATGTAGGAATAGTAGAAGGAACCATAGAGGAAGACAGACACCCAGAGCAGGAGGAGGATGGTACAGAAGAACACTCCAAACTGCAGTAGCAGCTTGCGGGCACGGCCTGCCATGACGTGGCCCATCTCCTGGGCCCACAGTAAGGCAGGTACTGGTGGGTCATTGACCATGACGGGGAGTGCAGGGGGTCTGGCCCCGGGTTCAGGCTTTGGGTTCCTAGGTGCTTTGCCACCTGGACGCCACTCCTGGCCATGGGACGAAGCAGCTGGTGGTTCCTGGAAAAAGACCGAGAAGGGGAAAGAATGGCTTGTTTCACGGGGGAGGTGAGGACAAAAAGGACACGCTGACCAGAATGGCTTTGAGGAACCAGAGACAGCAAGACATAGCAAAGCCTTTGTTTCATATGGCTTTTCTCCAACTGATTGGGTTTCTCAGCCAATTACCCCTTCCCATCCTCCACTGAGCTTTCTCACCACCCCCCTGTGCTAGACTTCCTCAGCTGAACCCATCCTCAGGTCACCTGATTTTAGGGCACGCCACTTTGATGGTCATTCATAGAAACATATTACATACAGAGGATGAACGCCTTAAAATTCTTCTAAGGCCGATTTATACACACGATTCCACACTGCGAGGTGGCTGCACGGGGAGAATTCGCGACTTGTCTAAGGTCGCATAGCCGGACTCAAAGCCATTAACCTTAAGCGCAGCTACTATTGCCTCCCGAGTTGTTTCTCTCCTTCCGGCGCTGCGCTCGCTCTCAGACAAGACCGCGCTCTACGCCCGGTAGGGCGTCCTGCGGCCAATGGCCGCTCGCCGCCAGACCCCTCCGATTAGGTGACCGGCGCGTCGCCCGGAGACCCCACGCAGCCGCACCACCACAGAAACCATCCAGCCCGCAGCGTCAGCTCCGCAGACTCACCAGTCGCGCGCGCTGCCAGGGCAACGGCGAGAAGGCACTTCCGCCTCCCATGGAAGTTCCGCCCCCTTCCGCCGGCCGCCTCTGTAGCGCAGGGGAGTGGGGCTTGTCCGGGGCGGGGCCCGGCGCAGGGGGCGGGGCCTTCCAGGCGGCCAGGTTCCCACCTCCAAGCACCCGGCACTCTCCCTCTCTATGGTCCGTTACCCTACCCCTTTGGTAACCAAAACCAAAGCGGATAGGCATCTCCCTCCAGGCTCCAAGATTTGCTCCAGGAAATGCTGAGTCAGCAGCAGCCCTCTCCGCCAGCCCCTCGAGGGCGCAATCGCGGCACTCCGCCTACACCTTCACTATCAGTCATTTAACCCCCAAAAGGGGAGAGGCGGGCGTCCGACAGGCGCTGATTTTTATTGCGCACATCTCTTTGGACCCGTGGGCTTCCAAGGCAGAGCGCATTCACCCCGGGAACGTTGCAATCTGCGGGTACCTGGGAATTTTGCGTGATGACCCGGCATCACGCAATAGGGGCTGACTGGCCCCTATTCACAAGAGTGGTAGCATTTCAGGCCCGTGATTTGTCTCCAGCTTTAAAGACGCGTCATCGACCTCCTCCGACCCTAACCAGACTTTTTCTCTGAGTTCCCACAGCTCATTATCTAGACTAGGTCTTGGCGGGTGGCACTTTCTATTTTGTATATGTCTATTCACCCCAAACAAGATCCCTCAGAGGGTAAGGTCAGTGTTGCGCACATCTTTGCACTCCCCACAGCACCACGCACAACGCCACAGACGTAAGAGGCAATTTCTCAAACCAACACACACACACACACACGCACACGATCCAGGAAGTCCATCTATTTCCAGAAACACCCACCGACTCTCCCCTACCTCTTCTTTGTCGGATTCTTTGATCTGGTCTCTGCATGCCTCTTTTTCCCCAGCTTCTCCTTCTTCTCTTTGGTCTGCCATTTCTTCAGACATCTTTCTGATGGACCTTGCTGCCCTTGGATTCTCCACTTGTAGCTAGAATGTTAAGTGGTGATCTAGAAGCTGAAACCTGTAGCTCATCACATTTTCCTGGATATGGGAAATGGAGGGTCCCTGGAAGAGAAACGAAGATTCAGGTGCTAAATGCTGTGTCAGGGTAGAGGGAGGAGGGATGGAGGGGGCGACAGCCCAGCTGATGTCAGAATTTCAAATGAGCAGGGTCTCACGCAGTCTCTACTGACTTCACTGCAGGGGCTGTCACAGGTCCAGACCACCCCATTTGAGGGGGGTGTCTGCCTGGGACTCAGCTACTTTCAGCTCCTTTGGGGAGGGCTCTAGCCCAGACTCTGAATGCCTGCAATGGGGAAGGGCAGGCAGTGAAACGTTAACAGTGGGGGTGTGCACAGGGGCTGCAGGCAGCAGCCAGGCTCCCCCACTGGCCAGACAGTTGGTATACGCCAGGATCTGAGCTGCTCCTTCTAGCATCCTTCATCCTTCAGGTATCAGCCAGTGCTGGAGCTGCAGAAACAGGGACCAGCCCTCCACTGGCCTCTGACCTGACCCTCCCCAGTGGCCTTCTCTGTATTAGCTGCTTCTGCTGCTGCGTCAGATACTCTCAGCTGCAACTCCCTGCAAGGTGGGGTACCCATCTCAGGCAGAAGGTTTTGGTGTACCCCACTGATCAGATTCCTCAGGACTGTCGCTGCCTGTGGCCTCAGGTGAGTAGGGAGCATCCTGCTTTTCTCCCTTTGGGGCTTAAAGGGGCAGGTGGGGGTTATGTGCCCTCCTTATTAGGGTGGGTCTCTTTCTAGTTGTGGTTTTCAGAGCTAGGAACAGAGATAGCTTGAGGGCTGTAAAGCCTTCAGTCATTCATATGTTTAATGATCTGTAGCCCAGGCCTTGTAGGAGTTTGGGAGCATCTCATTCCACTTCTCCGCTTCCTTAGCTGAGGAAAG
This sequence comes from Muntiacus reevesi, assembly GCF_963930625.1. Taxonomy (NCBI): domain Eukaryota; kingdom Metazoa; phylum Chordata; class Mammalia; order Artiodactyla; family Cervidae; genus Muntiacus; species Muntiacus reevesi. Next base: position 38,984,854 of record NC_089253.1, read on the forward strand.
GGGAGATGGGAAAGGCCAGGGAGGTTGGGAATAAGAGGGGAGTAAAATATTAGGGTATATGACCCAGCTTTGCAATGGTTGATGAGGCGTAATGGGGGAAGGCGGCCTTCAGCTGAAATTGTGCAGGGCCCCCTAGCACGCTCTGAGCTGTCTCTTTTCTCCAGGATGAAAGGGGAGACCCCTGTGAACAGCACTATGAGTATTGGGCAAGCCCGCAAGATGGTGGAACAGCTTAAGATCGAAGCCAGCTTGTGCCGGATAAAGGTGGGTGGGGCCCTGGATCCCATTAGTTGGCAGGCTGTACCTAGGTGCCCAAACCTCAGGCTAAGAGAGGCTTTCTTTCACTGACTCCTTGAGATCATGGAAAGAGTCTTGGCATCTGTAAGGAAAGCTGGCTCCATGTCTCTGTGGGTGATGAGGGAAGAGAAGACTGCCTTAAGGAGTCCTAAAGATGGCAAAAGATAATCTATTTGGGGATGGAGGCTGCAGCCCCCTTTGGGATTTCTGGCTAACAATTCCCCTCCTGGCTGTGCCCCAGGTGTCCAAGGCAGCAGCAGACCTGATGACTTATTGTGATGCCCACGCCTGTGAGGACCCCCTCATCACCCCTGTGCCCACTTCGGAGAACCCTTTCCGGGAGAAGAAATTCTTCTGTGCTCTCCTCTGAGCTGCCCTGTTCCTCTTCACAACTCTTCACCTTTCCCTCTCCCGGGCCCTTCCTTATTTATGTCAGCAACTGTCGTGAGCCCCCGAGGACCCCTGCATCCCACCCCTAGCCCTTGCCCAACCCTGTGAGGTTATCCGAAGCCCAAGCCCTCCGTCACCTGTCTGCCAACTCCATCTCCTCGCCCCCTGTGGCAGACCCAAAGCACCCTGTGACTCGGGGCACGCGTACTCCACCCACAGAAGGGCTGTCAGACTCTGTCAGCGTCCCGCCGGCTTCCCTCTGCGACCTGCTCAGACAATGGAGAGAGGGATGGGCTGGGTGCTTGCTGTCAGTCTCACCTTGGAGCTATTGGGAGGCTAAAGCCCTGTGAAGAATAAAGTCATCCAGAGTCTCAGAGGACAGCTCCTGTGTTACGGTTCTTGGGGGGAGAGGCTCATCAGTCAATAGATTTGGTGGTGGGTGCCACAGGTAGAAAGGCTTGCCATAACCAGGGAACAGGGCCAGTCAAACCGCGTTAGACATTCTCTAGGATCAGAGATTCGTCGGGTTAGAGGGGATGGCGAGCAAGAGAAAGCGTCTCAAGTGGGAGAATTGTTACCAACGGGCACTCAGAGGCTACAGAGAGCACTCCTACACGTACACAAGGACGCGATGAAGACAAATGAAAGAGAAAACAGACCGAACCGGGCCAACTTAGGAAGGGATTCCCGAGGGAAGTCGAAGACAGGAGGTACCCAGGGAGCGGGGAGGAGCTCAGTTCCAGTTCCTGAGGAGGGGCCGGTTTTACTTCTAAGATGGCTGCGCCCACAGCAGCCCCCCCCAAAGATGGCCGCCGCCATGGGGCCCGCGCCAATACGGCGGCCGCGCGTCACAGCGTTTCACCGCACAGGGCTTCTCCGCGGGGCCCATACTTAAAATGGCGGCCCCAGGCAGCCGGAGGTCTCAATATGGTCCCTTCCGTGCTCATGTGTCTCAAAATGGCTGCCTGTGTCCTCGCCAACTCGATACCCACTTCTCCCCGACAGGGAGGCTGGACGTCGACGTCCACCCGATCCAGGTGAAGGCACACGGGCAGCTATAACCAAGGATCTTGGGACAAGGGAACCCCGGCAAGCACGCCGATATAGTAGGCGCCGGACGCGTGGATTTTATGAGAATCTGGGTCCTTACAGCTTGCCGAGTGGAAGCTCCTTCGGAGCGGAAACACAAGTGTGACAATTCCCGCACCGTTCGGCTTGGGGGTGCTGTTCCTTGGCTGGCTCTTGTTCTCCCTAGGAGTTGGATAAGCCCTAAATTGTTCAGTTTTGGCTTCCTGGTAGAACTGGGGCTTGGTATTCTCTCACTTCCCATTCAGGCCCATTCTGTCACATCCGCTAGGATTAATGTCCCCGCCCCTGGTTCGCTTACCACCCCTCGTAGTGGTCCAGCCAGCAAGCTGACCGGTCAGAGGCTTGTCTCACGAGCGCCTCCTGGGCTCAGCCACGGCAGAGGTTTATAAACCCCATAATACTTTTTCTAGCAGCCTTTTCCTTCCAAGGGACATAAGGAGGTGGGACCAAGGCCAAGGCAGAGAAGGTAGTAGTCTCAGGATCTCTGCTCCTCATGGATTAAGATTCCCCACCCCCCATTCAGGAATACATCCTTTCCCCGGGGAAGCCTCGATCAGCTCATGCTGTATCCTGGGATACACTCAGGGGCAGGAGCTGCTTTGCAATAGGTGTGGGTGACCTATGTTAGAGATAGCATATCACCCCCAGCTTCCTCACACTTTCACACAAGAAGACAAGCACGGGGAAAATAGAGAGGAAACCAGGGGAGTAACTTAGATTCCTGTGGATGTCTCCACAGGCTACAGGGGTACCCAGTGAACTTGGGGAGCTGCTGCTGAATTCCTGAGCCCTAATAGGCCCTGGGGATATTTAATTCCCTTATCCTAGACAGGAAGAAACGAGAAAGTAACCTGGTCTCCCTCCTGAAGTGGGGACCTACCCAGATTCTGTTCAGGAACCTGTTTAGTTCTTGTGTTGTGCTTAGTCGCTCAATCATGTCCAACTCTTTGTGACTCCATGGACTGTAGCCCACCAGGCTCCTCGTCCATGGAGATCCTCCAGGCAAGAACATTAGAGTGGGTTGCCATTCCCTCTTCCAGGTGATCTCCCTAATCCAGGTCTCCCACATTGCAGGTGGATTCTTTACCATCTGAGCCACCAGGGAAGGACACTGAGTTCTTAGTGCCTGTTGAAAACTCCTCGAAGGATCAAGTTTTTTTTAAATCTCTGCATCCTGTCAGTGTCTGGCATATAGCAGGCATTTAAATATCTAACAATTTGATTGTAGTATACATGCTTAAATGGCAAGCAGGGCATAAAACAATCTTTCTCTTTTCCTGTTATCACAGTGTTGGGCAAATTCCAGAGGAGTAAGTGAAAATTTCTACATCTGCTCAGACTTCATAAAGTCAAAAGTACTCAAAAAATGTAATCTCGATTTTCTTTCTTTTCTTTTTTAAAGCAGCCTCTGCTCAGCTCTTCTACATACTCAATTTTGATACTTGTCAGATTAGAGGTGAATGTCTGCAGCCCTAGTTAGGAAAAAGGTGGGGGTGGGGGTGATTAGAGGTTACTAGAGACAAGACATAAGCCATAAATAACCACTTAAAATGAGTAACTATAACACTGAATAACTTTAAGAATCCTAGAGAATGGGCAGACACTGAGATCAAGGATAGCCTTTGGGCTAGAAGCTATGACTCTAGGGTGAGAATCTGTGTCATGTCCAAAGGGAGGAGTTACAGCAGTAACTATATCATCACTACTTCAACACCCTACACGTCATAAGCCTGTGGTATCCCAGCCTTAATAAGTCCCTGACCATTTATTAGAAATTACAATCAAGGTCAGTTCCATGCTAGTGACACAAATGCTTGTCAGCTAAAGTTACCTTCTCATTCTACAAATTCACTAGGAAAGAATCCCCATCAAACATCTGCTGAATATGTAGGCTCTTCCTTTTAAGTGGTAATTTGTTGTTGTTTAGGCGTTGTCATGTCTGACTTTTTTCTACTCTGTGGATTGTAGTCCACCAGGTTCCTCTGTCCATGGGATTTCCCAGGTAAGAATACTAGAGTGGGTTGCCATTTCCTTCTCCAGATCTTCCGGACCCAGGGACTGAACCCGCGCTTCCTGCATTGGGAGGCAGATTCTTCACCACTGAGCCACCAAGGCTTCCCTAAGTGGGAATTACTCACAAATAAACATATGTGGCCCCTAAATGGACAACCCTACATTTAATCTCACGCATTCAACTGGTTTTAGGATAGGCCAAAACCACAGAAGTCATGAGTTATAACTTATTTTCTTCTACACCAATGGTTCAAACTCTTAGTAAAAGCAAGCACTTAAGTAAGCCAGCAAACCCTGAGTGAAGGTGTTGCTGGTTCCCCAGTGAAAGCATGGTAGAATGGGAAGGGAGAAGCTGCTCTGCGAGAGGAAAGTCACCCTTAGCTGGATCCCAGTACAGCGTTAAGCAGCAGCATCAGACATGAGGGAAGCCCCCAATGACACACTCCCAGTCAGTGCAGCCACAGAAGAGAAGGTGAATTCAATCCAAATGGTTATTTATTCTAAAACTGGTAGCTACCGTGCCTACATTTTTGCCAGAATGTTGTAATGAGAACAGGGGAGGAAAAAGTTACAGATGTAAACAATGACACAGTTACATTTTTTTAAAACGGTAAAACCCCTTTTTTACTGGCCACTTCCAAGAATGCTTTACAGGTTGTGCAAAAACATTTACAGGCTCCGTGTGGTGGTGGTTTTTCTCACAAGCTTTTCCACCTACAACAACTACAACAGACGTCTGATAAAACACTAAACAAGTCTTCTAAGGAAAACAAGGCTAGGGATCCCTCCTGTTAATCCACATTTCCCCCCTTAACATTGTTTTTTTTCATAATAAAAAGACAGACACAAACAAAACCCAGACATCTACTGTTGTTGCGAGTGATCTCTTGGACTAAACCGACAAGGACGTGGCAGTTTCACGCTCCACCCACCTAGAAAGAGCTTTTTATGAAAAGATGACTTTCCAGTGTCAAAAGTGAACAGCAAGTACCCCCCGCCCCCCCCAAAAAACCCAAAGCGGCTTAAATTCTGTCCTTCCCCCTCCTCACCCTGAGGGCCTAGCATCCCCAAACCGTGCTGTAGACTATGAAAAGATGCTATTTGCTGCAGGACTAAACATTTGAATAGGGCTGGCAGTTTCTGCCACGGAGTCAATTTTCTGTTATAATCTTGCCCTAAGGGGAATCTCTTTGGGCTCCAGTTTTTATCTCCTTGCCCTGACACTATAAACACTAAAGCTTTCTCAAACACTCCCCTTAATGGTAATAAAAAGTGGGTTGCAGACAACTTCAGGCAATCACTTCACCCACTGCCACACACAAACCCACAGAAGCAGCAGGTGTCCGGAGAAAGAGAGGACGTCACTGTGAGCAAGCAAACATATTGCCTACCAGCACCCCATTCCAGCCTCTGGGTCAGAGGTCCTGGTGGAGTAGAGGGGTGTCCTAGACAGGTGACTAGAGGGCCAGAACCAGGGCCTGTGCACCCTCCTGGGCACGGCAGTAACCGTGGGAGAGGGAGAGGGAGATCAAATTTCAGCACAAAATTTTCAACAGAGGGCTACCCAGGTAAGGAAGTGGAAGTGAAGTGTCTTCTAGTAGCACAACCTGGGACTCCCCTCGCCAGGAAGTGCAGCAATGTGAGGTGTTTGCTGAGTAAGCTCTTGGCTGACACAATGCTGAGCAGGAAGGTGAATGAAAACTGAAGCTCAGTATTCAAAGAGCATTCCCACATCCCACCCATATTCTTGAACCAGCGACCTGAAGCTGTCTGTCAAGAACTAGGAGGTTGTCGGTAAAGTTACCATCCCAACTGAAGTCTTGGCTAGATGCCTCTCTGGGCCACGCAGGGAAGATGCCCCAGGAGGAATCCTGTGGCCACAAGTCAGGAAGCGGTGCTCCTGTGCACACACACGCTCACATTCACGCTCTTCTCAAGTTCCAGCAGCCCTACTGAGCTGCCTCCCACCCCCCACCCTCCCCTTTCTAGTCACTCTCTACCTGTGTATCAAAAAAGCCAGCAGGGCCCTGGCCCTCCACACTGTATAAAATAGTCGCTATTCTCAGCACCTGGGCCCAGTAGCCCAACACCACAGGATTCACCTATATACATATCCTGCTGCAGTGAAAAGAATCCTGCTTCGTTTCTGTGTGAGCTGAAACCCTGAGAAACGTTCCTTCTCTAGAACCAGAAGAGGACAGATTCTCTAACAGAGATGATTTCAGAGACTTCCCGCCTGTCTCAGCCTTGGAAGACAAGAGAGCAGAGACCGGCAGATCACCATCTTCAGACTGAGGGCTGCAATCCCAACTCTTCTCCCAGATTTTATGGAAATCCATAAACGGGTACAGAGGGGCTACAAACTAGTCTACTCTCCAGTCACCAACAGTCCCCATGCCTCCTTGGCCTGGGGATCCTATATAATAGAACTGCCCAATTGGTAGCTGCCATGCCTTGGCCAAACAGCACAGAGGCACGGGCACGTGGAGATAGGGACACTATGGCCTCCCAGCCCACCGGACCAGATATCCCAAGAGGGAAAGGTCGGTAAAGAAAATACAAACGGTTAGTTGGTGCAAGTGATTGATAAGAGCCAATCGTTTATTTTCACTGCCCCAGTCACAAGCTCGCCCTCTGCCCCGCTCCTGCCTGCTGTGGAGAGTGGGCACCCTTGAATGTTTCCCACCCTCTCCACATCACCTCACCATCACTCTCCCTTACTCGGCTGCCAGTCCAGCTGCCTAAGAATGTCAGAAGGGTGACATTTTCAGTTCTTTTCCTGTCCGACTGCAGGGTATATAGGACAGGCAGCCCTAAGTGCTGCTTTCTGAGCAAATGTTTTTTTTTTTTTTGATTACAAATATCTAACTAGGTTTGAAATGTTTTATAGAATAAGACAATATTCTTTTCAACAAACTTTAAAAAAAATGTACAGTTTTGTTGTTTGTTTCCTCCTCCCCCCGCCCCCACCCCTGCTTGCGCACCCTCCCCCCACCGCCCCTCCCCGGCAGCTCAGCCCCACCCCGACAGCCCCTGTTTTCCTTGGTTGTGTTTTGGGGGGTGCTTGGCACCCCCAGAGATTCAGCTTCGTGGCTGACAGGCGACAATGGCAGGGGCTTCACCGATACCCTTGGTAACCGTAGTAGTTCCTGTAGTATCGGTCTCTGTCCTGGGGATGGTGGTAGTAGTAACTCGGCCACTAGAAGAGAGGGGAGACCCCGTCACGTGGAGCCACAGCAGGCTGAGGACGGAGAGGCTCGGTACTCCTCCCTCTGGTCCTGCCCGCCCCTTCATCTCTCCCTGCCCAGATGATACTCACCTCCCGATTATACTGCTGTCTGTAATAGTCTCTGTATCTGTTGTACTCATAATCTCGCCCATAGAATCGATCGTAGTCTCCCCTGTATCGATCGTAGAAGTTACGGTAACCCTGAGAAAAGGAGAAAGAGAAGGAGTGAAGATGCATGGGTCTGTAGCATCACAATCCCCTGCTATCCCCCATCTTAAGTGAGATATATCTTTGCTTGGTATTATATACAGGCTTAATCTTCCCAGGATAAATTCTGCCAGATGAACCAATTAAACGGGCAAAACCCTAAGCCCTGAGAAAACAGCCGAAACCACTCTGCTCCCCAAAGCCAATAGGAATGGCTATCACGGCCCAGAGGGAGGAGCAGAAGGAGAGCTGCACTCACCCCTCTGTTTCCAGACTGCCCCCAGCACTGCTGCCCGTAGGCCCGGTTGTCGTAGCCTCGGCGCTGCCCGCCCACTGGAAGAGAAATGGAGAGCGCGCTCAGACAGCTGGCATGGGGTCCTGGCTCCACATCTGAGTGGAAATCAAAAAGTCGGAGCCAAAGGCAGTTCTGGGGGAATAGGAGGCCTGCTTCTGTCAGGCTCACACAATGTTAATTAAAGCACCAGCCAGGATCTTTTAAAAAGTCTGAGGGGGGAAGGCAGAGGAACAGAAACATAGGAAAAACTAAGCCACCTCGGTTTCACTTTTTGAAGCCCCCCAACTCCTGCAAAACATTTAAGATGGCAAAAGGGCGCATGGCAGAGTGAGAAACACGAGTCAAACTGCCATTTGTAGAGCTGCACTTTCAGCCCTGGAAGGGATCTTGGGTATCACACAGCTCAAACCCGTTTTATACAAATGAACAAAGTCTAAATGCCAAGCTCTTCCAAGGCAGGAACTGTTGGTATTCCCAGGGTCTAGCACATAGCAAGCACTCAAAAAATTTTCTGCTGACTTACACTTAAAATTACACACACACACACACACACACACACACACACACACTTGAATGCACACTGTGGGAGGGGGATCAAGGGGGTTAACTGACGAAACTAGATAACTGAGAGAGGAAATTAATTCCGCTAATAAGCTAACTTACTTCATAACCCCCCAAATTACTGAATAATGCATTCACTTTCTGATCTACATAGCTGGGTTGACCCAGTAGACAAAGAAAAAAAGAATCCTGCATAAATCCTTCAGATTAACTACAATAGTGAAGGGGGAATCCATATGTAAAAATGAAAACTAGATAAATGAGCAGGTTCAAGCACTGCTCTTCAAGGAAACAAATACTTTGTTGAAAAATAACTACTTTTTGTTTCAAGATTATGGGAAAAGCACAAGAAGCTAGGAGTAAAGGACACAGGAAGAAATAAGCTCCATAAAGGGATGTCCTTAACGTTGGTGACCCGATGTGGTTGCCTGGCCTTTCCTGTGGGTCCAGCTGCACTTAGCACAGAGAACAGACTGAGGCGGGGGCTGGCAGGTCCCCAGGACTTACCGTAGCCTTGGCCTCGGCTTCGGTTCTGCCGGTTACGCTTGTTTCGATTGTTTCGGCGGTTTGTCCGCTTCTCAGAGGGGGGCAGCAGCTTCCTTGCCTCCTCCTTGTATTTAGTGACAATGGGCTGAGCCTCCTCCTTCTCCAGCTCCCCATATGTCACCTCATCCATATAGTCGCATTTTTCAGGCAGAGAGAAGTTGGCTATAAGAGTAAGAGAGAAGCTCTGTGGGCCTCCAAGTGCAAAAATGGGTAACATCTCATAATGAAAACTCCACTACAGGAAGAACAGGGTTTTCTAAGCCTCATCTATAAATGCACAAAAATGCGCTGGGTTCACGCTACAAATTCTTGCTAATTGCAACAGTCCCAGGCAAAGGGCTATCTGCAAACTGTAGATTTACAAGTTCTCAAGTGATCCCTAATAAATTAAGAGTGAACTGGGTTAAGGTTTCTTATCAGGACAGAAGCAGGCAGCCAGAGAGTAAAAGTAACTGAGAAAGTTCTGGTGTAGTTAGATAAGAAATACACTTTTAAAAGAGACTCAAGAAGAAACTGACCCAAGCCTGAAGGCACGTACTCATCTATCTGAGAACAGGAAGCAGAGTACAGGGGTCTCACTGACCACCTGTGTAGGATGGGTCAGCACTAGTCTCTGGACATCAAGCTTAAAGGCTGAGTCCCAGCGGAATTCAGTTCAATGAGGTGCTCCAAATTGTTAAGTGAATCCAGTTAGCCCTTAGTTTCATAAAATTGAACTAAATTCCTCCAAGTGCCCTCAAATCAGTTATGGACTGGTCTAGTTCATTCTGAGTAAACTTGAGCTCTTTAGTGTGAAACCAGCTCCCACGCCCAGGCATTATCAGAATTCAAAGAGCCAATAGCTGACGGCTCTGGTGGGATGCCAGGAGCTGAAGGCAGCATGGGGAAAAACCAAACTCAGAGGTGAACAGCAGAACTCCAGATCAATCAAGAAGGTTAATATTGCCTTCCACGGAACCTTGCTGTACAGCTTTATATGGCACATACCAAAAATCAACACCAACAAACAACAAAAATAAAAAAACAAGCCTAATGTGATATAGAAATCAAAACATACTGCTGAGATCATTCACTCCAACCACCACCATTTTCATCTGAACCATCAGAATGTTCCATCTCTAGAGCATAAATTCAGTGAGGGCAGAGCTTCATTTCATTCATTCTTTCCCTAAGTCTAGAACTATACTGAACAAATAGCAAACACGCCTTAAGTATTTACTGAATGAATAACTGACTCACTGAAGCCTCTGCCTTGAGTTTTAATTATCCTGTGACCTATCACCATTTTTTTTTTTTTTTGTATTTTATCAGAATGAATCAAGGGGTTATTGCTTCACCATTCATTCTGCTCATTCATTATTTCACAAGTGATCACACTCATTAATTTATTCCTCAGATTTATACTTTACACATGTGAAGAATCCTCCAGGTGCTAAGAGGCCCTAGGGAGGTGTGCATGGACCAATGCCAGGATCTCTAACTTGTAGAGGTTAGCCCACCTTTCATCTCCAGCATTATAGACTCAGGCACATCATCTCCCTCCACTTCCTTCCTCAGCTCCAGCCTCTTCTTCCAGTCCTCCTCATTAGGGACAACCACCACCACTTTCCGGGAGAAAGTCTTAAACAGTAACAGCTTCCGCCGTTGGCCAGAGTTGTACACATTACACTAGGGACAGGAGAAGTAACAGATGTTTTAGGAGTAAAAGTTAAATTCAACCAACACTTACTGAGAATCCTTCACAAGTGAGGCACTAGATTAGAGGACTTATTTATACAGTCTCTAAATTCTTCATGATGTTTTCCTGTTTTACTCAACATGAAACTTGAGAGTCAGAGAGACCAAGACTTGTCCAAGGTCACAAACCTAGTAAGTGGTGGAGTCATGAATCCAAAGCTACCACACTCTATCACCTCTATAGCGTGTTTTACAGCCTGGGTCCAAATACTCTCTGGTAAAAACATTGAGAAGTGTATCTCTCAATTCAAAAAAACATTACAACCATAATTCTTGGTTATAACTGGGTAACCTGATTCTGTTCCTTAATTTCGTCTATATGCACCTTATTTTGACTCTGAGCAATTTTATCAGATTAAATGGATACCAAATCTTTTATCTTTGGACATACTGTTAAATTAGATTTCTTTTGAATTTTTGAACAATACCTGATCAAGAATGAAGTTCCTCTTTGTCCGGGAAGCAATCTGGACCAGCTTACTAAGGCACTGGGAGGCTTGCTGAACTAAAAGGTCTCGGCTTTTGGGATCCATCTCTGGCTCCTCGAGCCCCTTCATCTGATGAGTTTAAGAGGAAGAGAAACACAAGAAATTACAAAGTAAGTTAAAGCCCAAGAGTCATTGGTAAATGCCACCAAGCCACCACATCAGTTCACTGCCATTTCTTAGTGCTGTGAATGCTGTCCATTTCCTACAGGACTTATTTCCAGTCTCAATCTGGATATGCCTGAAACACCCCAGGCTTCACCAGCTTTCAGAAATCTGATAACACAGTAAAGGAAAAGAAAACAAAAAAACAAAAACTCATTTCTTTATTTGTGGGGCCCCTGATCTCAGACACCTGAAAGACCCAGCTCCATTGGGAAAAGATTATATTAGTTTCTTGGTATTTAAAAGCAAACACCAGAGTGATTTATCCCTTCCTACCAACTCACCCTCATTTGATTGAGCACAGTCTCAGCTCCCAGGACATTGTATCTTTTCTCAGGGTTTTCTTTTGCATATTTCAGGGCCCACTGGGTCTTTCCAGATCCAGGGAGTCCCACCATCAGAATCACCTGCAAGTAAACAGAACAAGGAATGCTAATAAAAAAAAGACAAACCTGAGGGTCATGTTTACCAAGCCCAACTTAAGAACATCCTCCCCAGCTCCCAGCTGGGCAAAGCTTGAGCAGAAAGGTGAAAAGCATGAGCACCAATGTTCTGCACCCTCTCTGACATACCTCACACTCCTCTATGGTCTTGGGAGGGACTGCAGTGCGCACGCGCTCCTCAACAGGCACTGCATGGATGAACACAAACTCTTCTGGTGGTGGGAAGAAGGGCTCCTCCTTCTGACCAAAATTTAATTCTACAACACAATTTTTGCAGAGGACGTGGGGTAGGAGGGCCCGATCCGCTAGGGATTCCTTGCTGATACGGAATGCCACACCGAGGTCTTCTCCATTCTTGGAAAAGGAAAGTTCTACTTCTTCAGCTTCAAAATTCTACAACAAAAGACAAGAGCATTTATGGGCACACAGGGCTTGCAGTTGATTAATCTCGCAACTCAATCTTTTTTCCCCTTACTTCAACTGCTACACAACTATGCAAGCAATGCATCAACTGCAGAAAAGCAGCAGCTGATGGGACACAAAGGGATCTCCAGCGCCCTCCATCCACTCTATGCTACAACCCATAACTTTCAGGAGCACTTACAGCAAAGCAGCCAATGACATCATTCTCCCCAAAAGTCTGGCCAAATTCCTCAAATTGCCCATTCTCTGCCTTGAGTCCTCGTCCATCGAAACCATAAGAGAATTCATCCTCACCTAGAAAAATCAGCATATTAGTTTACCTACACTCAAACTTCCCACAGAGCAGCAAACACAAACACGATTAAGTTAAAGATAACTTTACCAAGCTGTGGATGGGAAAAATCAACAGACCATCCAACTCGAAGGAGAGAAACCTCTGTGCAGCCTTCTTTCATTGGGAGATTCTGGGTTACCTGGCCAAGTCAGAAAAGGAACTCTTCAGAAATTCTGACCAACTCAAGCAAAGTCAGAGTTAGAAAGACAAAATTTTGATACAAACCAGAAACAAAAACTATCACAACTCGGCTTCAGAAAAAGAAACAACTGCCGATGAATGTAAACCAAAGTCATGAGGGTTAATTCCTTGGTTACTAGAGCTAAGGTCCTCTTTCAAGTATGGTACCTTTCTCTAATAAAATACTGGTGGATGCAAGTCCAGTATAGAGTAGTTTAATGACTAATTTAATAAATGAATGGTCCTAATGAGTGGTACACACTACCTTGGCCTCAAAGCAGACTTTCCCCTTTGTCACTCCATAAGTACTTCTGGCCCCAGACCAAAGGGTGGGGAACTTCTCTGAGAAAAGTGGCTGCCCTCCATAGCGGTCTTTGCTGACTTGAAAATGGAGATCAGAGGTATCTGTTAAGAAAGAAGCAATCTTTTTACTCAAATGTGCAACATTCTAAGCCTTCAAAAGAACACAAATGTACCCAGTTCTCAAGAAAGGATACAAAGTCTAAATCTCTTAAAAGCAGCAGGCCAGGAAGTTTTTAATCCCCCAAATCTCTTTTGATTGGTTTAATACCCCAACCTGTCTGCCTTATACATACAGAGGTCCAGGTTCACAACATTTGATTGGCTGAAACCCCCAACCTGTCCAACTTATACATACACGTGTCCAGGTTCACAACAGTGTGATCCTCTTCCTCATCTTTCACCTCTTCTTCTGGGGGTGGCGGAGACTTTGAGCTACACGTATGAGAGAAAAGCAAATATAATGTAACCAAAGTCCTTTAATTCGAGAGGTGTCTGCATGACTTTATGTCTGTTAAACCACCAGTGAATATAAAATTCCAGCAGGCAGCTTCTTTCAGCAAATGAGAAAAGGGCAAGGGAAGCGTTCAGGGTAGATTCTATCAAAGACTTAGGCCTATAAGAACCTATTCCATTTTTAATCCACCCCTTTTTTCCAGACTCTCCAGTCAACATCAGGTATACCAAAATTGGAGCAGAGACTCCCTTCAATGAAAGGGGCTGTTTCCCTCACCGGCTGTGGTAGGCCTCCTCTCGGAATTCATAGTAAGCTCGGCCATGTTCATCCTTCTCATCCCGCTGTCTCTTTACCCCCCGCCGCTCACCATCTGAGCCTGCTGGTTTTGATTTTTCACTATCTTGGTCATCTCCTACAAAAATGAGGGAAAGAAAAACAGCAGTTTTCATATTGGAGTGTAGAATAAGCTCAGAACCAACAGAAACTAAAGGAGGACCTGCATATCTGTCAAGTCAGAAGAGCCAGGTTATTCCCACTGCATCCACAGAATGTTTTATTTCCAACGATTATCTGTCATTGGATGGTATTATTATTATTTTTTTAAAAGGACATTATGGGCTAATTACAGTCAAAAAGTAGATTAAAAGTTGGGCAATTTTTGCATTCTAAATTTAGCTGCTTAAATCAGGTCAAACTTGCAGATTTTCCCACTCATACGACATAAAAGAAACATGCCATAAGTTTTTTAAAGACTTCATAGCTTAACTTTGATTCTTGACTATCAGATTTGGATTTAAGCTAGAGACCTAATGTATATTTTTCAACACTTTCCCACAGTGTTGTGTTACAAAAGCCTCAATTTCTTTCTTTCTTTCTTTTTTGAAGAGTTTGACTTTCCAGCTTTAAAATGCATAACCATTCACAGCTTTACTTACATAGCAAATGAACTCTGGCACTTTATACAGAACTGTTACCATAGATTTTTACTGAAACTTGCAAGAACAAACCATTAAGTCACAAGAGAGCCATAAATAATACTGCATCTTTACCTCACATAATTTGGGGCAGAAAGGTGTTGTCATATATTTAGTAACATTCTTTACAGGAGGAGGAAAAAAAAACAAACAGAATTTTTCCTTGGACTTTTGTGGTTTGCAACACTAACACTAAAAGTTTTTAATAAAAACCTCTCTAAAGAAGTTCTTTCTCTCTCAAGCTTTTTTACCTGCTCTTTGGGGGTACACATAAAGACAAAGATTATGTAATGGGATTTTTGTTCCAGGACATGGCACAAGCTGCAAGTTGCATGTGACTGTTGTAGAATGGGTTCCAATTATACCATCATACCCAGCAGTAGCCTAAAAACTGTATTATAAAAGGAACTAAAAGCAAGCCACTTCATAGTAAGAATGGGAAGCAGCTCTAGTTTTCCTCCCACTCTGACAGATAGTTAGGGATCAGCTGTAACCATCCAATCACTTCAAAGGAAGAGAGGAAGGTCACTAACTCCCCGGGGCACCTCTATACAGTCTCTTCCACAAGGTTATTCAATGGACCCACCAACACCCCAATCATTTCATCAGGAAGTCAGGGACCCAAAATGTAAAAGACTAGCTAAGTATACAGCAAACATACAAATTTGCCCATCTACATCCACTCAAATGAAAGATTAAAATTTAATCATAATCCAGGCAAGGTAAAACCCCTAGCCAAGTAACGTTAGCTAACTTATTCTAAATGTTCTAGATTAAGACTTTCTCTTTCCTAGTTAACTATTAAACTTGACACCTCACACTGCAAGCTACAGAAGCAGGAGTTGCTGCAAAAGCAGAAGCAAGGTTAGATTTCCAGATTTTTAGTGTGGCTCAAACTCTAGTAATGAGCTTTTGATGGGGCGAACTCTTGACGAACTTAGCTTATTGCTTAATTTTATGGCGAAAAAGTAAACAGTCGGGTGGCCCAAAGGCCCAAGCCTCCAACAGTCGGTCTGGTTGTCCATGTAATCAACAATTCCTAGGTTTAGGAAAAGATAAGGACGGCACCGCCGGAAGGCTGCTCCAACAGGTAGCTCGTAACCAGTTCGCATGGGAAACCACTTTATTTCTACTCACTACCACCAAGCAAGCAATCAAGTTAGGAAGGAACCTCCCTCCTGCAAAGAGTGGGGCCACCAGAGGTAGACAAACCCTCCGGAAATGAGCGGAGAGGACGAAAACCATCTCCCCTGAGGAGTCCCGGCAAACGGCGATGGGAATCGGGACCCCGCGGTGCAGGGCTCCGTGCTGGGTCAGGGGCGCACCCGGCAGGTTGGAGCCCGGCTCCGCTGCCAGCTCCTCACCCTGTTCCTCTGCGGCCTTGTCACCCGGCGCCTCGGATCCCGGCGTCTCGTCTCCGCTCCGCTCCTCCGGTTCATCTTCCTCCCCCTTGCCGGTGCCCTGCTCTTCGCCACCGTTTACCCCACCTGACTCGGCTGTGGCCTCCTCCGCCGCTTTCTCGGAAGCATCGGGCTCCGCCTCGGCCTCCACGGCTGCTGCCTCCGGGGGGTCCGGCGGCGGCTGCGCGGCCTGAACCGAGGCCTGGGCAGGGGGTGGCTCTTCGTCCTCGTCCTCAAGCAGCGCCTCCTCGTCCTCCTCCTCCTCCTCTTCGTCCTCCTCCTCGTCCCCGCCCGGGCCGCCGCCCGACGCGGCCACAGGCCGAGGCTCCGCCTTGCAGGCCCCGCCGGGCCCGGCCCCGCCACCGCCGGCCTCGTCCTCGAGCATCTCAGCGTCCAGCGCCTCCTGCAACCGCTGCGCCAGATCCACCTTGAGGCCGCGCGAGTCCAAGCCGCGCCGCTGCAGCTCCGACCGCAGCTCGGTCACTTTCAGCCGCTTCACCTCCATCGCCGCCGCCTCCTCCGCCTCCCGCCGCCTCCTCCCCTGCGAACCGTCGACCGAGCCCGACTGCGCAGGCGCCGCCTCCGCCTCACGCGCCAGCACGGAGCCCGCGCGAGCGAGCGCACGCACGCACGCACGCAAGCAGGCAGGCAGCCAGGCTGGCAGGCTGTGGGCCGCGCGCAGCCTGCGCTACGTAGTGTTTATTTCTCGTCCCTCCTCCCTCCCCCTTTCGGCCCCCGGAGCCCAAAACAACGCAGCGGAAAGCTGCTTCCTCTCCAGCCGACCCTCGGCTCCTCTGCCGCGGGCGGGCGCGCGCCCAGGACGACGGACTTCCCTCCGTTTACCTCCCGCCCCTCTCACCCCCTGGGCCAATCGCCGCTGGCGGCTTCACGGCGCAGCCGCACCGGAGCCGGAGTCGGGGAAAGGCTGGCTTCGGCCCAAGTGCCTCGTCGCACCGAGGCGTGTGCGTACCCCACTCTCCGTACTTCCAGCGGGGGCTGAGCAGCCGCCTGGAGCTCCTTCGCCACACGCGCCTCCCACTCCGTCACCCCGCCCCCCACCCTCAGTCCCGTCTGATCCGATCGTGCTGTCGTGGTAGGGCTTGTTCGGTAGTCTCTGTCCCTTAGTTTATACAAGCAGCCACTTCTTGAGGGAAAAAAAAGCCAGAAAGGAAGAAAGGAGACTCTTGAAACGTGAACTCCTTCTGGCAATTGTCTTTCTGGTTAGTCAACAAAAGGACTTTCCAAACCCAAGGAATGCAGAAACCCCAGCCCTCCAGCCTTCAATTTCTACCCAGCAACACACTCTGACCTCGCCTTATTGGCCACCTTGAATCGTTATCTGCAATTCTGATTGGTCTTCTATGATCTTGCAGTTTTTGGTTTTTTTTTTTTCAATTGACGAAGCAGCCAGGGGGATTCCCCCCTCCCCCCTGGGTTGCTCCGCAGGGGAGGCTAGAGAGGCGGGGTCGTGTCCGTGGGATTCCTTTTCCCGGGCCGCTTCTGATTGGGCTCGTGGTGCAATGCGCGCGACCCTTCAGACACCAAGCTCTTGGGAGGCTGAACCCTGACTTCTCCGTGCTCCCCGTTTGTAAAGCGAAGTGCGGCGAAGAGACTTCGGGTTTGGCCTGTTGCAGGGGGGCGGGGAGCTGGGCGTAAGGGAGGTTGCAGCTGGGCGGCGCTACGCCCTATGGTTGGGGTGCACGGACTGCGTTCACCTCAGTTCCCCAGCTCCCGGCCCACAAGTCAACAAATGCTATTGAGTAAGTGCAAACAAAGAGCTGATATGGAGACAAGCCCCCTAGACCCTTTTTAGCAGTTGTTCCCGCCTACTCCCTTCCGCTTCCGAGTCAGGGAGGTGTGTCCGAAGGAAAGGAGGAAATAAGAGCCGCCGGCGTTCAGACGCCGGCCACGATTCCTTAGTTATGGCCTTATGGTTTTCGTGGGTTTTTCTCACCCGGGAGTCGCCGCTTTGGGAAATCAATTAATCTCAGGTTTTGCTGTTCCCACATCTACTTCCTGATCAGATGCTTGCACTTCCAGAGCTTAAAAAATAACTGGAGAGAAGAAAGAAAGGGGCTGTAGTAGAATCAAGCAATCATTCCCTGAGAGGCCTCCTGGAGAAGGAGAATTTCCTTGCTTTTTTTAAGTCAGCTGCCAAAATTGGCTGCCTCGCTCCTATTCTTAGAGCTTCGGTTATTCTTTCACGTCCCAATTCCTCAAGAGCACTGGGCGACAGTTATGGAGAAGCGCCTGCAGGAGGCTCAGCTGTACAAGGAGAAAGGGAACCAGTGTTACCGGGAAGGGAAGTACCGGGATGCTGTAAGTGGGTACCATCGAGCTCTGCTGCAGCTGCGGGGTCTGGATCCGAGTCTGCCCTCCCCGATACCTAATCTGGGACCTCAAGGCCCCGCCCTCACACCTGAACAAGAAAACCTACTGCACACCACCCAGACAGATTGCTACAACAACCTGGCTGGTAAGAACAGGGCCAACGGGAGGGTAGAATGTCAAGGCCGGTACATGAAAGTTTGAGAATATTGGGAAAAACACTGACGGCTCTTCTGTCGTTATCTAGTTATTCTGCCATGAATTGCAATATACTTTTTTTTTTTTTTTTGCAATATACTTTCAATCTGTGGGGCTCTAACTGAGTTTCGGTGCTTCTCAGACTTCACTTGGAGAGTTCTTTTTAAACACAATTTCCTGAGCCTACCATGATTCCGATTTAATAGGTCTGAGGTTTGTGAGTTGTGTGTACCAATTGCGTTCCTATCAGACTCCCAGGTGATGGCTAGTAGGTTTAAGGAATTTTGCACGACTTCCTGGTGGCTCAGACGGTAAAGCGTCTGCCTGCAATGCGGGAGGGAGAAGGCAATGGCAACCCACTCTAGTACTCTTGCTTGGAGAATCCCATGGACGGAGGAGCCTGGTGGGCTGCAGTCCATGGAGTCGCTAGGAGTCGGACACAACTGAGCGACTTCACTTTCCCTTTTCACTTTCATGCATTGGAGAAGGAAATAGCAACCCACTCCAGTGTTCTTGCCTGGAGAATCCCAGGGACGGGGGAGCCTGGTGGGCTGCCATCTATGGGGTCACACAGAGTCAGACACAACTGAAGCGACTTGGCAGCTTGGCAGTGCGGGAGACCTGGATTCAATCCCTGGGTCGGGGAGATCCGCTGGAGAAGGAAATGGCAACCCATCCCCGTATTCTTGCCTGGAAAATCCCATGGATGGAGGAGCCTGGAGGGCTACAGTCCATGAGGTCGCAAAGAGTTGGACATGATCGAGGAACTAACACACAGAGAAAATACTGAACCTGATGCTGAGCTCAGCTTGTTTGAACACTGGTACCGAATCAAATCTCAGAGACAGAGTTTTGGGTGAAGTAGAAAAGAATAGCTCTATTGTTTTGCTAGGCAAAGGGGAACACAGCAGGCTTCTGCCTTCAAAACCGAGTCCCCACCTGGGGAAGATACTGTGAGATTTTATATTAATTGTCCAAAGAATGTAATCATCTCATGGACATTTTTTCTAATGGGTTGGTGGTGAGATAAGTAAGGGTTAGCATCATTGACCTTCAGGTTCAGCTGGTCTGGGGTCTACGCTGCTCCTGGGTAGCATACCATTGTTAATTGTTAACTTCTCCCATCTGGAGGTGGTGTCGGTATCCAGAAAATAGCTTAAGATATTGTTGAAGACTGTCCTTGGGGAAGCAGGACATTGCCTCAAGGCTGCTCTTGACTGCTCTCCTTGGTCTCCCAACCCCACCCTTCCCTAATTAACAATTGCTTGAATCTGCCCTTCAGAACTTAGGGAAGGTTGTGGAGGCTGAATGCAGACTGTTTCCTATAATCAAAGAAATGGTAGACACAAAAAGCCCTTGTGCCCAGGAGTCCCAAAGGACCCTGCACAGTATCAAACCTATGTTTAGACGGTTGTTTCTTTAATATTTAAAATTTAGGAAAGAAGGCACTTGCTTCAGCTGGTAATGTAAGTCATCCATCTTAGATGTTTTGGATAGCTTTTCCTCATTTTCCTCCTTCCTATATAAAGCAGCTAGATGATACCTCGAGTAACTTGTACCTTCCATATCCAGCTGGCCTTGCATGGAGAAATAAAGTCCAGAGTTAGTATCACTAGGATTAATCTGCTGAAAGAAAGGAGACTTCTGAAGTCTGTTCTGTAGCAAGCAAAGTAACCATTGAGCTAATTAAGTTGTTTTGAAGTATATACTTTGTAATCATTGTTTAAATTTTTTTTCTTTTTTACTACCCTGGTCTGCAATGATTTGGTGAAATTCTAGCTTTTTTTTTTTTTTTTTTAAATTCTAGCTTTTTTACAGAGTGTGTCCAAAACTATTCTTAGACTCAAGTAACAGTAATTATAGTAGCTACTATTTCAGTTCATTCAATTATTTTTTGAATAAATTAATATTTATTGATATACTGGGGATATTGCAGTATAGTAAAACAGATAATGATCCCTGCTGTCATGGGGAGATGGATAATTAACAAAAGAGGTAACTTGTGTATTAGACGATGTTGACTGAAAAAGATGCATAAGGAGAGAGTTGTGAGTTAAGTTTTACTTGGGGCAGAATGAGGACTACAGCCCAGGAGACAGAACCTCAGACAGCTGAAAAAAAAAAAAAAAAACCTGCTCCAAAGAGGCAGTGTGGGGAGTCAGTATATAAGATTTTGGTGAAGGGGGAGTTCAATCTAAAGACCTGTTCCACCTGTTTTCCTGGGGCACGCAGTGCCTTATTCTCCACTCTGAACTCCCTCAGGGCGTGTCAAGGCCTGCAGCTGCAGTAGCCCAGGATTCAGCCTCCTGCTGTTGGCAAGCACCCATTTGTAGTTGATAAGATGTAGTTGTAAGATGATAAGTATAACATGGAAAAGGAGAAAGCAGAAAATGGGTGTATGGACTTGCCTGGCAGTCCAGTGGTTAGGATGCCACGTTTCTAAAGCAGAGAGTGCCAGTTCAATCCCTGGTGGAAACAGAAAGATCCCACATGCAGCATGGCATAGGCAAAAGAAAGAAAATGGGAATAGTGAGTGCCATAGGCATGGTAGTGGTTAGGGAAGACTCATTAAGGTGACATTTATGAAATGCCAGTGTAAGCCCTTGATACATATATACATATAAACCTTAAGTGTCACAGCAATCCTTTGAGGTAGATTTAAGGAACATCTAGTAAGTGGTGGAGCTAAAATTAAACCTGACAAATCCACTTTTTTTGTGGCTGTGCTGGGTCTTTGTTGCTGCGAGGACTTTTCTCTAGTTTGGCGAGCGGGGGCCACTCTAGTTGAGGTGCTTGGGCTTCTCATTGGGGTGGTTTCTCTTGTTGTGGCTCATGGGCCCTGGATAACAAGCTTGATAGCTGTGAGTCATGGGCTTACTTGCTCTCTGGCATGTGGGATCTTCCCGGGTCAGGGATCGAACCCATGTCTCCTGTGTTGGCCAGTGGATTCTTTACCACTGAGCCACCAGGGAAGCCTCTGTACTTAAGTTCTTATTGCAGAATACTGTATACTAGAGAATACAGTACACCTTGGGGAATTGGCCAGAAATCAAGAAAATGAGATACATACTCATCTTGACTGTCCAAGTGGACCTGAAGGCAGAGACTGGGGCTTATCCATCTGGAGACCCTCTGCTTGGAGGTTCTTGGTAGATGTTTCCTAAAGACTCACTAAAATTAAGAAATTTCACTTACATGACAGTGACATTTACGTGTTGGGCAGTTTATTTATAGTACCTCTCATCTTCACAAAAATTCTGCAAGGTAGTAATGATTTTCCCCACTTCACAGAAAAGGAAATCAGACCTCATCGCTAAAACCCTCCAATGGCATCTTATTATACTTAGGAAAATATTCACACTCTGACCTTCACCTGCACAGCCTGACGTGATCTGGCTCCTCCATAGACTGAATTCACAAAGCATACACCCACCTTCCGGCTTTGTAGGCTCTCTTCTCTTGGCTAGAATGCCCTGTCCCTTGAATGACCCTTGTCATTCACATTTTGGTCCAAAAGTCACTTTCTCAGGGACGCCTTCTGTAATCAAGCATCACTCTGACCTCATTCAGTCTCTGTCCCAGTACAGTTCTATTTTTCACAAAGCACTAACAAATAAGTGAATTTGTTAGTGTGTTCCTCCTCCCTGGGAATTAGGATGCAAGCTCTAATCACTCACCAAAGTGCTTATCTTGTTCCTCTTTTTCTCCTGCTCCTACTTCCATCTAGCACATGGTCATTACCTAGAACTCGTTGTAGAATGAAGGAACGATGGGTTATATCACGATAACCTGTCAGTGATGGGTTAGTTGAACGCCGGGGAAATACCTAAGTATGAACCATATGGCCACTTGGTGGGGATGTTGTAGAAGGGATGCGGACATCAGCCCTCATACTTCTTCCTTCCCAGCACATGATTTAATAATGCTGTGTGTAATTCCCACAGTTGTTAAACAGGAAATGCATTTCCCTTAATTACAGAAAGACAGAACATTGATCTGAAAATTGTCTCCTACACAGATTTGTGCTTTGAGATCCCATCCTTTTATCCAAGGAATTCATGAGATAATATATCATCATTGAGAAGGGTAATTTTTGAGTTAGTCTTTGGTTCGGATTTCTTTCTCATTCCACCTAGAGACTGTGGGATTCTAGACAAGTTACTTTACCTTTGTGAGCCTCAATCTCTTCATCCATTAAATGGAGATGCTAACACATACTGACTTCAGAGGGTGGATGAGAAGATGAAACAAACCGCTGGCACAGTGCTTACTGTTTACTCACACTATTAATGGCAGTGGTGGTTGTTAGGAGGACCTCAGGACGAGAATTGTGGTGAAATGGGAGATTCAAGATAGAGAGCCTTGGATAGAAGAGAGACAATGAAGAGTTTTAAATAATTTCTTTTTCTTTTTTTTCTTTGCCACGTGGCATGCCAAATCCAGTTCCCAAGCAAGGATCAAACCCCTGCCCCCCAAGAGTTCCAGTCACTGGACCACCAGGGAAGTCCCCATAAATTTAAAGTATAGTCTAATCAACTTTTAAAAAATTATTTAATATGGCTGCGCAGGTTTTTCTGCAGGTGTAGTGCCTTGGGCTTGTCTGTGGGGTGGCTTCTCTTGTTGCAAAGCACAGACTCGAGGGCACTTGGACTTCTAGGCACTTGGACTGCTGTGGGTGGGCTCGGTAGTTGGGTTCCCAGGCTCTGGAGCACCGGCTTAGTAGTGGTGGTACAAGGGCTTAGTCTATCCATGGCATGTGAGATCTTTCCGGATCAGGGATCGAACCCATATCTCCTGCATCGGCAGGCAGATTCCTAACCACTGGACCATGAGGGAAGCCCTAGTCTTAGCAACTTTTATAGCTGGGCCTGACCCACGCTAGGTATTGGGTTGGCCAAAAAGTTCGAGTTTTTCCATAATATCTTGCAGAAAAACCCGAACAAACTTTCTGGCCAGCCCAACACACAATGGGCATTTGCTCGATAGTAAAGCAGACTGAGGTATGTAAAACTTGTATTCACTGCTGCATCCCCAATGTCTAGAATAGTGTCTGACATGGTGGACACGTAAATGTATTTATTGGGTGGGTGAATGTTGTTGATACCATCCTGGATTTGGTATTGCCTTGTGTTGGGCAGTGGAACATCGTGTAATAAGGTCCTCTTCTCTCTTCCTTCCATTTGCCGCCATCAGCCTGTCTCCTTCAGATGGAACCAGTAAACTATGAACGAGTGAAAGAATACAGCCAGAAAGTCCTGGAGCGGCAGCCTGATAATGCCAAGGCCTTGTATCGGGCTGGAGTGGCCTTTTTCCACCTGCAGGACTATGACCAGGCCCGGCACTACCTCATGGCTGCTGTCAATAGGAAGCCAAAAGGTGAGAGAAGGGGGCTGAAGTGGGAAGCACAAAAAATCGTCCTACTGAGGTAGTATCTGTGGGAGAGGATTTTAGTTCATTTTTCAATGTATTGTGAAAATAGGTAATAATGTATTCACACATTCAGTATTCAAAAAATATAAAAAGATGTATGACAAACAGGCCTTCTTCTCATGAATTCCAAGTTTCAGTTCCTAGATGGAGACTAAAACAGGATCTAGATTCCAATGAATAAACTTGATAATCCTTGTTTCTACCAGTTCTCCAGCTGAGGTCTGGCTTTTGCATGACTATCCATTTATCCTTTAGCTCGGCTAACCCCAGGTATGACCTAGAAGGACAGGCCTCCTGAGAATTTGAGGCTTGTTTCCAAGGCAAAAAGGATATCGTTAACAGAATGATAAACTTGTTCCTGTGTTGGTGGTTCAGCTCTGAAAATTGTCTCCGATTTTGCATTATGGCTTAGAGCAGCTACTGAAGTAAGAGGGTCCCCAAACGTAAAATAATTCAGCAGAACCACTCTATTTGAATGGAGAAGTCACTAAAGTGTCGTTACCCGGGTCTCCTGCATTGCAGGCAGATTCTTTACCATCTAAGCCACCAGGGAAGCCCGGAAAAGTCATTATGAATTATTGCTCATGTTTCTTATCTTCAAGTACACAGATTAACTGCTACCCATGTATAGTAGGTTTAGAGGCTATGCTCTTAAAATTACTGTTTCTTCCAGCTCCTTTTCATTATTAAGTTAGAAACCAGCCCAGCCTTATACAATAATTTTTAAAATATATATATTTATTTATTTGGCTGCATCAGGGTTTATTGCCACATGTGACCTCTCTAGTTGTGGCACAGGGACTTAGTTGCCCCAAATGTTGAAAACAAGTGATAATACATGTCGTGGGACAGCTAAGTCCGGCCTGATTAGAGAGGATCTAGAGTGCCACAACTAGAGAGGATCTTAGTTCCCTGATCAAGGATCAAACATTTGGCATTGGAAGGTAGATTCTTAACCACTGGACCACCAGGGAAGTCGCTATACAAGATTTTTTAAAAATTAAAAGTGGTATTAATGAATGAAATGTACTGTAGCATAGAATAGTTGTGGTATACGCAGATCTTAGAAATTTTAATAAATAGAAGTGTGTTCACAATCCTCTCCTGCCTGGAGGTACAATTACGGGTCTGTCTCTGATTGCCTCCTTTGTCCTGTTCTAAGATGCCAATGTCCGGAGGTACCTTCAGCGGACGCAGTTGGAACTTAGCAGCTACCATCGGAAAGAGAAGCAGCTCTACTTGGGCATGTTTGGTTAAAGGAAGAATGATGCCCCTCCCCTTGAACTTAGATGAACCATTAAAGACCCATCAAAGGGAAACCTGAGCCTCAGCAAGAGAAGTTAACCCCATACCTCTGACTGAGGTGAACTTCTGTTTTGTTTCTAGTGCTGCACAAACTTCTATCACTTACATAGTCTGTGTTTTTGTTTCTCCGTCTTTCTATTTATATGGCTTTTAATATATGGTATTATATATCAGAAACATTTGCCTTGAGAAATACAACCAGAAAACATTCATCAGCTATGGGTGGATTAATCAGAGCTCTGGCATAGATTTTGATGATAGATGTTGGTAGATGTAGTCATATACAAAGGAGAAGGCTTAGCAGAAGATGAAGTAGTAAGGACAGGCAGAAAGCAGTTTTTTTCCTGTTTCCTCAGATTCCTAAAGCCAAAATGGGAAGCCCTTACACAGGTCACAAACTGGCAAATATATACTGTGAAACTAGACAATTATAGATTGGACCCACATGCCTCAAAATGAAAGATTTAAAAGTAACTACTTGATTAAAGTAACTCCTTTTTCTTAATGTCCCACATACATTGAGATTCTTTATCCTCCACAAAAGTATCTAGTTCCTCTTGTTTCTCTGGATAATTTCTAGCTATTGTAGCCTTGCTATTGTTCACACTCAGATCATTAATATAGTATACTTATTTATTTATTTTTTTATTAAACCCTTCTATCTTAAAACCCCTGGACTCAAGCATCTAAGTATATATTTTATAACCGTTCAAAACACCTCATGCCAGAAAACTCATTAACACTTTAATTTTTAATAGGTGCCTACCTATAGCATGCTCATTTCTCTAATAAAGGAAAGACAGTTTACCAAGTCTTCTAGAAACAATACGATAAAGAACAGGATAGAAACATAGATCTGTTTTTTACCTGTCACCTTGTATTTCGTAAGAACTCCATTCCTTAAAGAGGAGGGAAACAGTGAGGAAAGGTTCTCTTTCCTTTGTGCCTTTTAAGCACCGACAGAACTTTCTGGAAGCTTGGTGCAGGCTGCAGATCTGGTCCAGATGGCTCAGTAGGAGGCTTCCTCAACCGGGAGCTCCTTTCTCATTTTGCACACTTATTCTAATGTCCACTATGTATGAGTTGTACAGAGCAGATGAGCTCATAATAGCTCTGCCTCTATATTTATGAATGAAAGTAATAAGTATATGTCATTAGCCATCATAGAAACATAGTTTTCAGACAAAAACTTCTTGGTCTTACCAAGTGTACACGAGCTCTTCTTTCTTAATCAGTAATGTATCTCTCTCGATGAGCTAGGCTCCTCTTTATGTCTCCCTGTACTCTTAAATAGTACAACTATCAGCTTATAACAAAAAGTCTTTATACCAAATAGTCTTTTAAGTCCAAGGACACAACTAACAAAAGAGGAATATTTTATTCCTTTTCCAAGCTTCCTAAATTTCCAAGCCTAGACTGTTGCCAAATTATGTCATGGTTGTATGTTACCTTTGGGGCTAGTTTTGCTTTCTGATTTTCTTTTTTTTCCCCCCCTGAGACTTGATGTTACAGTAAGCTATGTTCTGTATCAATGAGGAAAAAATAAAGCTGATATTTAAAAATGTATTGTAGATGTGTATTGCACTAATCTTTTTTTTTTTTTTAGCATTACTAAGAGACAAAGTGGTCAGACTTACATTTTGGTCTTTAATTTGAAGGCCAGCTCTAACAAAGATGTTAATGAATGGGAAAGTGGACAAAGGTAGGCGGTCAGATATGGGTCTGGAGGAGGTCTGCCCAGCCCACATCCTGAAGGAATCAGGTAGCTAAATCTGTGTACTCAGAAGTTTGTGGAGGGGGAAGCAGTGCACCTTACCAGTCCTTAAGGGTTTCCACACAGGATTTTGAGGGTTTGATTGAAGAGAAAGCATTCATGGTGATGTGAAGATTCATACTTCGGCATAAAAGGAACAATTGAAAATGGTGTTTCTCCCAAACCAATACCCACCATCTTTACAATTTTGCCAAAATGACACACACCTATATTACTTTTTAGTCAGCATTTTATTTAAATATATATTTTGAAAGGAATTTTTGGACAGAGGAACATGTTAAATGATACCATAGGAAGGTAATCAGCAAACCCCAGACTGAAACCATAAGATGCAAAAACCAATTTCTGCAATAAATTGCAAGGAAAAGGAGAGGGGATTCTATATCTTAAAAAGAGGTTTGAGACACATCAACCAAATAAATACGACTCTACTTTGGATTCTTACTTGAAGAAAATTAAAAGTTTATGAAACTGAAATAATGAAAAAAAAAATTATACATATAGGTCTCCGAAGTCCTGGCACAGAGCTCCTAAAACCCTTAGAATTTGGATTCTGATTTGGAAAAAAAAAAAACAACTTTATGGGACAATCAGGAAGCTCTGAACAAGAATTATCAGTTTTGTTGGGTGTGATCATAGTGGTGGTTGTTTAGTTATTCAGTCGTGTCCAACTCTGTGACACCATTGACCATATCCCAACAGGCTCCTCTGTCCATGGGAATTTTCCAGGCAAGATTACTGGAATGGGTTGCCATTTCCTTCTCCAGGGTATCTTCCTGACCCAGGTGATCATGGTATTTGGTCCTTTTTTTTTTTTCTTCTTCTTTAAGAGTCCTTTTAGAGATGGCATGCTGAAATTGCTTACTGATAAAATTGAGGTGGGGACTTTAAAGCACTTTATATCATTTGCCCAAAAAAAAAACCAACCAACCAACCATAAAAATAAGTATTAGTATATATCCAAGTAAATCATCTTTGGAATCACTGACTTTGGAGAACTTGAAATCAAATGTGAAGGGCTAAATGGTGAGTTTTGTAAAGCTAAGGGCAAGTGAAGGCATATGCTTACAAAATAGCCAATTAAGAAAATAAGTGAAATCCTAAACTAGGAATATGTTTCTAAAACTGGAGAGCAAAGGGTGGTTGTCTGAAAACTAAATCAACTTGGAGCTCAAAAGCAAGTAACTTCTTGGGTTAAACTCTTGGTAGCCTGGGGCCTGACCCATCCCACCATCGGAGGCCGATTTTGGCTCAGTAGAAGTAATTATTAGTGATTAGGGTTGCCCAACAGTTAAATAGATTTCCTTTGGGGATAGTGAGTTCTCTTTCAAGCAGAGGTTCAACACTTGGCAAAAGGAGGATCCAGTGTTGGACTAGAGGTTAGATAAGCTGACCTATGGTTCCTTGAATCCATGGATGGGGCTGTCAAGGGAAGTGGAAACCAGAGAAACTTCTCTATTGATCACACTTCCACGGACAGGCATAAACTGTTCTTGGTGTCCAGCAGATGGATAAAGAGAGGCAACTGTGGCTGTAAGTGTGTTGGCTGTTGCTTTAATTGTCTTACAAATTCCTAGCAGCCACTTCCCATGAAGAAAGCATTCCATGCTGGGAACTAAAAGTAGATGCTCTTCAGGAGAATGTCACCAAGTAAAGATCCTCTTTAGTTTGTATTGCACATGGCCAAGACAGTAACAATGGTTCCTGTGTCCCCAGATGTCCAGAGAAATTATATACATGATATATACATATACACATATTATGCCTTGCTTTTAGGAACCATTCTGAGGCAACCGATTTCTCCTCCCCTCGCCCACCCTCATTTTTTTTTTTTTTTTAATTGACAGATAATTCACAATCATAAAGTTCACTCTTTTAAAGGCAACTGATTTTTATAGGCAGTTTGATGTGATAGTTACTCTAGGAAAGACTTTGGAAAAGGTGCTCCACTCAGCTAAAATAGCTCTTACTGGGTTTATGTACATCTTGCCTTGTTTCACCAAGGAGTTAAGGCAGTAATGTATTTGCATAAATAAAATTAGGCATTTGAAAGACAAAAAGGTTATTCCAACACAAGGAAAATGAAAGGCATGGAATTCACTCCCAACCTTGGAAATGTTAAGCATCAACTTTTGCTCCCCATAATGTACCAGGTAAGGAACTTTGACCAAATATTTGCTCAGCTCTGTCTCCTTCCTATGACTCAAAAACAGTAGCTTACTAGTAAGAGTTCACAGTGCTGAATGTAACAAATCCAAAAAGAGAAGAAATTCAGGGAATTCACTCATATTTTCATCTTCTAAATATTCCTTCCTGCTTTTTTTGCACTCAGTTCCTTATGTGTCAAAGAGAAAGGGTTTGTGGGGAGCCCTCTGGCCCATTGTACAAACACCATTCTACCACAGGCAGGGGCAGACCTTCTCTTGCATTTCTAGAATGCTTTATCCCCCATGCCACATCAACACTCCAAGTTCCCATTTCTTTGCTATCTCTATTTCCAGTAACCACCTGTGTGATCATAGATGAGTGATTTGACCTGTCTAGGCTATCATCACACCTTTTAAGTGAGAAAGTTGGACTAGATGAACTCTGAGGTTCTCTTCCAGTGTTTCTTGCTTTAATTTTCCCAAGTACTCATCATTTCCATTTCACAGGCCCTCAACCTCCCCACACACACCTACCTCCACGGTAGTGTTTCCTGCCTTCCAGTTTGTCTTCAGAGACCTCAATCCACATATAAAATGCAGGCAAAAATTTCAAGTCATCAATACAGTATTTGTCGTTGAAACAGTCAACCAAGTCTTTCTACATGGAAAGCAGACAGAAAGGGGTAAGGCAACAAAACCAAACACTCAAAAAAGAAACAACTTCTAGTTCAAAGTTAACCATCTTCAACAAAGTTTCAAACCAGCATGAAGTCATAAGCCAGGGTTCAAATTCTGGCCTGCGCCCTAATTAACTCTGTGACCTTGAACAAACTAAGGTAGATTGTTCAGTCTCAAGTTTCCTTTGTGGGAAAAAAAGTGGGGACAGGGATAATACCTCATAAAGTTGTTGACGATTAAATGAGTATATGAAGTCCCCAGTACAGCCCAGGACACAGGAGCTCAAATACAACAATAAACCATAATCGTGTAAAATAACCTAATTTGTATACTTTTCCTAAGTAAAGTCTACATTACCCTTTCCTTATCTCACTTTTTTCCTCCTAAGCAACCTGACCCCTACCCCAAATGCAGGTGTCAGATTCCTAAAAAGTCTGGAGGAAAGCTATGAAAAAAATCAAGAGGCATGCATGTTTGTGGAAGAAACCAGCCAACCGGTTTAGAGAAATACTTTCACTGCGAACTTTATGGTCCAAAGTGTAGAGTGAGAAGCGATTACATCTCAGGAAAATTCCCAGCGCGGCGAGAAGTTGGCTGAGATGCAATACCCATAAAGTCCTCTCTGGCTGGGAAAAGAAAAGGGTAGGAACCTTCAGCCTGGGCAGAACCTTCATTCCGTCCCCAGCTGAGGAAATGAGGCGCTTCCACCTTCCGTGCTACCCCCTGGTGGCGGCAAGAGCAGGCCTGGCATCGGCGCATGCTCTCCCGGGTGTTGGTTTTTGGAGCCAAGTACAAAATCTTTGGGTGGCCCTCCAGCACTGCTGTTCTGTCTGTCTGCAGTCGGGGAGCCAGGGAGGGGCTGCGCTCCCAGGACGGGGCCAGCCTCGGGATCCGGTTTGCTGCGTTTGGCTAGGTCCTCATTGTGAGCCTTGCGGATGTGGCGGTACAGGTCCCCTGACTGCGTGTAGCTGCGCAGGCAGTAGCGGCACTCGTAGGGTCGCTCCCGCGTGTGCACTGTGGCGTGACGACGCAGTGTGTAAGAACATGAGAAGGTCTTCCCACATGTCTTGCAAGTCGGAACATCCTCAATAAAACCCCCAAAGCTTCCTGGGGCTGCTTCATACTCAGAAGGCAGGTAGAGCGGCTCATGCATGGCGGATAGTGCAGGCAGGGGCGAGGTCATCAGCCCTCGGTGATACTGCCCTGGACCTGGCACCAAATGGTAGCGTACGTGAGGATCTGGCGGCAGGAAGTGGTCACTGGGCCCCACCTCCTCCAGTCCTGCTGCCCGTGGCTCCTCAAAGGCCTCTGGCTGGGGGGGCTGTCCACCATACATGGCTCCTCCAGGAGGGAAGAGTCCCTCAGGACCTCGAGGCTGTTCCTCTGAGACCTCAGGCTCCTCATCAGAAATCACAATTGCTTCTACTTTCACCTGTACCAGCTCATCTTCCGCGGGGGCTGGAGCCTCGGCTGGAACTGGGACTGCAGCTGAAGTTGGGGGATAAAAGGCTTGCAACGGTCCTCCAGTTGCCCTTGGTTCTGCCACCCTCAGGCTCTCAGAACCCACATCAACGGGAGCCAGTGGCTCCACTGAAACAGTTGGGAGGCCCGCAGAGAAGTAGTTTGCAGGGTTGGTCTCCGTGGAGCTGCTGGGGCTGGCAAGAGAGACATCAGCCACCGGTAGAGGAGGTGCCCACAGTTGCGATGACTCAACCTCCACGCCAGGCTGTGTAGTGTCAGCCCTAGCTGGCATCGGTGGCTCATCTGGAGGACAGACAGGTGAGGGAGCTGCAGAGCCTTTCCATTCTCCTTTGCCCCAGTGCCCTGATGTCTCTGCTGATGCCAACGAAGGCTGGGAACCATGGGAAGTGCTGGACAAAAACTCCAAATTAGGGGGTTGTGAGTTGGTTTCTTCTTCCTTCTTGGTACTGTCCGCCTCTGCCAGGGCCCGGGCTTGCAGCCGCCGCTTACACACCTTGACAATATCATTCATGTGCAAGTAGCTGGCGGCCGCCAGCACATCCTCCACAGGGGTATCCCCCCTGAGGACCAGCTGGCCAGCATACATAAAGTCCAGAAGCAGTCCAAAGGCCGGGGCTGTGACAATCTCGTTGTGGATACACACCAGGTCCCTCTTGTCCAGTTCCCGCTCTTTGTAAAAAAGTTGGAAAAATGGGCTGCAGGAGGCCAGCACAGCCCGATGGGCCAAGAACTGGGTACTACCCACCATCACGGTGCAGTCACAAAGGAAACCCTGGGACCGCTGCTCTCGGAGGCTCTGCAGCAGCTGCTGGCTGTGTTCTGGGAACTCCATAGCACTCCACAAAGGGAAAGGGACCCTAGGAAGATCCTCTCCAGTGGTTCCCTGGGAAGAGAGGAAAGTGGGTTAGGGCAGGTAACCTCCCTATAAACCTTAACGTCAGCTCTGAGCTATTACTTGCCACCCCAAAGCCTCTGGAGGCAGCATCCCGACCCCAAGATGCTCCCTTAAATTACTACCCTTCTTTCTCCCAGGTCACACCCAGTGGTCTACTTTTAGCCCCGCCCCTCGGCCTAACCTTAGCAGTAGGCCCCGCCCCGTCCACAAAGCCCCTCCCCGGAAGTCCCGCCCCTTGCGCAGCCTCCGCTTCCTCGATGCCCACCCGGTAGCTTCCAGCACCTCCTCCAACTGGAGTCTCGACCCCAGGCCTTCCCGGGCGATACCTCTTCGCCCTCCTCCGGGAACTCCCTGAGCCCCTCTCGAATTCCAGGGGCTAAGAAGTCCGAGGGTGGGAACTAGCAGAGAAAGCTGACCCTCACCCACCAACGAGCCTCCACCGGGAAAGCTCCGCCCCTTCCCGCCTTCTTAGTTTTAATTGGCTCAAATTTGTCAATCCTCGTCTCGGATTGGTTCACTCTCTACTCAGGGCAGCGTCTCCAAGTGGGTGCTGGTGGCCGTCGCTCAGGCAGCTAGGTGCCCTATTGGTTAGCGCTCCTGTCCTAAACTTTTCCTTTTCGTCCCGCCTTCTTTGCCACGGAGCCCTTGAGATTGGCTGAGCTTCTCCATCTACCTGAGGCTGTGGGAGGGCCGGGACCTGTGAGCAGTGGAGCGCGACGCCCTCGGGGCGGGGCGTGAGGCCTGCCACAGCGCAGAGTGTTGTGTCTTAGCGGGCAGCACGTCACCCCGGCTGGTGAGTGTCCCGGCAAGGAGGACCAACAAACTGGTGTGGTACCCAGGAGGTCCGGGTCTTAGACTCGGCTCAGCCGTAACCGTGGGCGATGGCTACAGCTCTCTAATCTGCAGTTGCCTCTTGAGGATCTCTTCCTCCCTCAAAAACTCGAAGATGCCCTACTGCCTTACTCCACGCAGTCTGATAGTTCCAGGCTCCTGGCTAAGCAGTGGTGGTGTCAGAGAGCTAGCAGCTGTGTGCATGTGCTCTAGTGAGGAGATGCATGTCCTTCTCTGTGTCTGGAGCGTAGTGGGCAGTTGCTGGTAGGAGAGGAGAGAGTGGGCTCACGGCCCTAAGATGTCACTGGGCGTGAAAAAGAGCGTGGCTACTTAAGAAATATTCCAAAATTCCTAGAAAGCCACAGGAAAGGACTGTAAACTGGGAGTCAGTGATACCTGCCTGTCCTCAGACAGGGACAGTATGTTGACAAGGTTTTTTAGTTACTGAGTCGAGTCTGACTCTTTACAACCCCATGAACTATAACCCGCCTATAGCTCACTCCTTGAGATTTTCCAGGCAAGAATACTGAAATGGATTGTCATTTCCTTCTCCAAGGTGCCTTCCTGACTCAGAAATCGAACACGCATTTCCTGCTTTGGCAGGCAGATTCTTTACCACTGAGCCACCAGGGAAGCTGGCCATTGACAGTGGTAAGTGCACAGTGCCCTTCAAACATTATTCACTCTTTGACCTGCCTTACCTAGCATCTCCACTTTGTTTGTAGCCAAGCACTCGAATCAGATCTAAGTAGAATTAGGGACAGTTCCTCTTTGTACCTTCCATCATTATACTAGAGACATGCAGGCCACACTGGTATCAGTTTGAGAGCTCACTTCTTCCAGATATTCTTCCAAGCCATACAATGTTTATTGTTCAGTTCAGTTCAATCACTCAGTCGTGTTGGACTCTTTGCGACCCCAGCACGCCAGGCCTCCCTGTACATAACCAACTCTCAGAGATTACTCAAACCATGTCCATTGAGTCGGTGATGCTGTCCAACCATCTCATCCTCTGTCTCAACCTCTCAACCTCTCAACCATCCTTCTCCTCCTGGCTTCAATCTTTCCCTGCATCAGGGTCTTTTCAAATGAGTCACCTCTTCCCATCAGGTAGCCAAAGTATTGAAGTTTCACCTGCAACATCAGTCCTTCCAATGAACACTCAGGACTGATCTCTTATAGGATGGACTGGTTGGATCTCTTTGCAATCCAAGGGACTCTCAGGAGTCTTCTCCAATACCACAGATCAAAAGCATCAATTCTTCAGCACTCAGCTTTCTTTATAGTCCAACTCTCACCTCCATACGTGACAACTGGAAAAACCATAGCTTTGACTACACAGAACTTTGTTGGCAAAGTAATGTCTTTGCTTTTTAATGTGCTGTCTAGGTTGGTCATAAGTTTCATTCCAAGGAGCAAGCATCTTTTAATTTCATGGCTGCAATCACCATCTGCAGTGATTTTGGAGCCCCAAAAAATAAAGTCTGACACTGTTTCCCCATCTGTTTGCCATAAGTGATGGGACCAAATGCCATGATCTTAGTTTTCTGAGTGTTGAGCTTTAAGCCAACTTTTTCACTCTCCTCTTTCACTTTCATCAAGAGGCTCTTTAGTTCTTCTTCACTTTCTGCCATAAGTGTGGTGTCATCTGCATATCTGAGGTTATCCATATTTCTCCTGGCAATCTTGATTCCAACTTGTGCTTCTTCCAGCCCAGCGTTTCTCATGATGTACTTTGCATATAAGTTAAATAAGCAGGGTGACAATATACAGCCTTGACATACTCCTTTTCCTATTTGGAACCAGTCTGTTGTTGCATGTCCAGTTCTAACTGTTGCTTCTTGACCTGCATACAGGTTCTCAAGAGGCAGGTCAGGTGGTCTGGTATTCCCATTTCTTTCAGAATTTTCCACAGTTTGTTGTGATCCACACAGTCAAAGGCTTTGGCATAGTCAATACAGCAGAAATAGATGTTTTTCTGGAACTCTCTTGCTTTTTTGATGATCCAGAGGATGTTGGCAATTTGATCTCTGGTTCCTCTGCTTTTTCTAAAACCAGCTTGAACATCTGGAAGTTCATGGTTCACGTATTGCTGAAGCCTGACTTGGAGAATTTTGAGCATTACTTTACTAGCATGTGAGATGAGGGCAATTGTGTAGTAGTTTGAGCATTCTTTGGGATTGCCTTTCTTAGGGATTGGAATGAAAACTGACCTTTTCCAGTCCTGTGGCTACTGCTGAGTTTTCCAAATTTGCTGGCATATTGAGTGTAGCACTTTCCCAGCATCATCTTTTAGGATTTGAAATAGCTCAACTGGACTTCCATCACCTCTGCTAGCTTTGTTTGTGGTGATGCTTCCTAAGGCCCACTTGACTTCACATTCCAGGATGTCTGGCTCTAGGTGAGTGATCACACCATCGTGATTATCTGGGTTATGAAGATCTTTTTTGTACAGTTCTTATGTGTATTCTTGCCACCTCTTCTTAATATCTTCTGCTTCTGTTAGGTCCATACCATTTCTGTCCTTTATTGAGCCCATCTTTGCATGAAATGTTCCCTTGGTATCTCTAATTTTCTTGAAGAGATCGCTAGTCTTTCCCAATCCCTTGTTTTCCTCTATTTCTTTGCACTGATCACCGAGGAAGGCTTTCTTATCTCTCCTTGCTGTTCTTTGGAATTCTGCATTCAAATGGGTATATCTTTCCTTTTCTCCTTTGCTTTTTGCTTCTCTTCTTTTCACAGCTATTTGTAAGGCCTCCTCAGATAGCCATTTTGCTTTTTTACATTTCTTTTTCTTGGGGATGGTCTTGATCCCTGTCTCCTGTACAATGTCAGGAACCTCCGCCCATAGTCTAAAAGGCACTCTGCCTATCAGATCTAGTCTCTTAAGTCTATTTCTCACTTCCAATGTATAATCATAAAGGATATGATTTAGGTCATACCTGGATGATCTAATGGTTTTCCCTACTTTCTTCAATCTAAGTCTGAATTTGGCAATAAGGAGTTCATGATCTGAGCCACAGTCAGCTCCCAGTCTTGTTTTTGCTGACTGTATACAGCTTCTCCATCTTTGGCTGCAAAGAATCAGTCTGATTTCGTTATTGACCATCTGGTGATATTCATGTGTAGAGTCTTCTCTTGTGTTGTTGGAAGAGGGTGTTTGAATGCCTTCTCTTGGCAAAACTCTGTTAGCCTTTGCACTGCTTCATTCTGTACTACAAACCAAATTTGCCTGTTATTCCAGGTATTTCTTGACTTCCTACTTTTGCATTCCAGTCCCCCATAATGAAAAGGACATCTTTTCTGGGTGTTAGTTCCAGAAGGTCTTGTAGGTCTGCATAGAACCATTCAACTTCAGCTTCTTCAGCATTACTGGTCGGGGCATAGACTTGGATTACTGTGATATTGAGTGGTTTGCCTTGGAAATGAACAGAGATCATTCTGTTGTTTTTGAGATTGTATCCAAGTACTACATTTCAGACTCTTCTGTTGACGGTGATGGCTACTCCATTTCTTCTAAGGGATTTTTGCCCACACTAGATATAATGGTCATCTGAGTTAAATTCACCATTCCAATCCATTTTAGTTCACTGATTCCTATAATGTCGATGTTCACTCTTGCCATCTCCTGTTTGACCACCTCCAATTTGCCTTGATTCATGGACCTAACATTCCAGGTTCCTATGCAATATTGCTGTTTACAGCATTGGACTTTACTTCCATCACCAGTCACATCCAGAACTGGGTGTTGTTTTTGCTTTGGCTCCATCTCTTCATTCTTTCTGGAGTTAGTTCTCCAATGATCTCCAGTAGAATGTTGGATACCTACCAACCTGGGGAGTTCATCTTTCAGTGTCATATCTTTTTGCCTTTTCATACTGTTCATGGGGTTCTCAAGGCAAGAATACTGAAGTGGTTTGCCATTCCTCTCTCCAGTGGACCACGTTTTGTCAGAACTCTCCACCATGACCTCTCCGTCTTGGCTTGACCTACATGGTGCGGCTCATAGTTTCATTGAGTTAGACAAGGCTGTGGTCCATGTGATCAGATTGGTTAGTTTTTTGTGATTGTGGTCTTCATTCTCTCTGCCCTCTAATGGAGAAGGGTAAGAGGCTCATGGAAACTTCCTGATGGGAGAGACTGACTGAGGGGGAAACTGGGTCTTGTTCTGATGAGCGGGGCCATGCTCAGTAAATCTTTAATTCAATTTTCTGTTCAAGGGTAGGACTGTGTTCCCTCCCTGTTATTTGACCTGAGGCCAAACTATGGTGGAGGTGATGAAGATAATGACGACCTCCTTCAAAAGGTCCCACCAGGCCACCCCTGACCCACGCCTCCACGGACCCACACCTCTGCCAGAGACTCCTGGACACTCATGGGCAAGTCTGGATCAGTCTCTTGTGGGGTCCCTGCTCCTTTCTCCTGGGTCCTGGTGTGCACAAGTTTCTGTCTTTGCCCTCCCAGAGTCGGTTTCCCCAGTCCTGTGTAAGTTCTGGCAGTTCTATGGTGGGTTAATGGCGACCTCCTCCAAGAGGGCTTGTGTCATACCCAGGTCTGCTGCACCCAGAGCCTCTGCCCCTGCAGCAGGCTACTGCTGACCCATACCTCCTGAGGAGACACCCAAACACTGTTCTGCTCAGTCTCTGCGGGGTCTCTGGATCCTGGTGCACACAAGGTATCTCTGAGCCCTCTGAGCATCTCTGGCGGGTATGGGGTTTGATTCTAAATGCAGATTCACCTCTCGTACTGTCTTCCTGGGGCTTCTCCTTTGCTCTTGGATGTGGGGTATCTCCTCACAGCTGCAGCTCCAGCGTCACGCATCTGCCGCTCCAGCAAGCTGTGAAAGTGCTGCACTCAATATGCCAGCAAGTTTGAAAACTCAGCAGTGGCCATGGGACTGGAAAAGGTCAGTTTTCATCCTAATCCCAAAGAAAGGCAATGCCAAAGAATCCCCAAACTACTGGGCACTCATCTCACATGCTAGTAATGCTCAAAATTCTCTAAGCCAGGCTTCAACAGTATGTGAACCATGAACACCCAGATGTTCAAGCTGGATTGTAAAAAGGCAGAAGAACCAGAGGTCAAATTGCCAACATCTGTTGGATCATTGAAAAATCAAGAGAGTTCCAGAAAAATATCTATTTCTGCTGTATTGACTATGCCAAAGCCTTTGACTGTGTGGATCACAATAAACTGTGTAAAATTCTGAAAGAAATGGGAATATCAGACTACCTGACCTGCCTCTTGAGAAACCTGTATACAGGTCAAGAAGCAACAGTTAGAACTGGACATGCAACAACAGACTGGTTCCAAATAGGAAGAGTACGTCAAGGCTGTATATTGTCACCCTGCTTATTTAACTTATATGCAGAGTACATCATGAGAAACGCTGGGCTGGAAGAAGCACAAGTTGGAATCAAGATTGCTGGGAGAAATATGGATAACCTCAGATATGCAAATGACACCACACTTATGGCAGAAAGTGAAGAAGAACTAAAGAGCCTCTTGATGAAAGTGAAAGAGGAGAGTGAAAAAGTTGGCTTAAAGCTCAACACTCAGAAAACTAAGATCATGGCATTTGGTCCCATCACTTCATGGCAAATCGATGGGGAAACATTGGTTGACTTTATTTTTGGGGGCTCCAAAATCACTGCAGATGGTGATTGCAGCCATGAAATTAAAAGACGCTTGCTCCTTAGAAGAAAAGTTATCACCAACCTAGATGAGAGGGTAACAGGCAGGAAGGCCAGGGGTCTCCAAACAGAGGAAATAGGCTGCAAGTGTCAGACGTTTTTGTCTCTCTTAAGCCACAGGAGGAAACAAACTAGCGATATTTTTTTCCTTCTTTATACAAATTTAAAAGGAGGTTTCTCTTAAAATACTGTGTTGCCATAATGACACCTGGTTTCATCTGAAGCTAAGTATTCTCAAACCTTGAGTTAACCAATACATTTTTCTTATGGAAATGTTTGTCTTAAGCTATGTTAATGTGCTATGCATTTACCCCAGACTCTGTCTTCAAGTCAGTTCCGCCTAATGGCTCAGAACCTACTTGACAAACCAGTATGTTACACTCAGATATTGTTCCCCTAATCTATATAAATGAAACAATTTGTATGGTAATCTGCCCTTCTACAAAATTCCAATCAATTGTTTTATGGCCCGGGATGAATCTTCTGGTGCCAAGATTATCCAAAAATGCATCTTATGGGTGAGGGGCCTGGTGCCATTCTGCATTTTAAGACATTCCTTTCTTTCATTAACAGACTTCTAGTGACTATATAACATCCAGCTGAAGACTAGCAGGGGGGTACTCTTTCTGCCCTCTTATGATGCCTATGTCAGAAGCTTTCTCTATCTCCTTTATACTTTAATAAAACTTTATTACACAAAAGTTCTGAGCGATCCAGCCTTGTCTCTGGCCTCAGATTGAATTCGTCTCCTCCGGAGGCCCAGAATCCCGGCGTCTTATCGTTTAGCAACAACCTTTCATAGACAGCATATTAAAAAGCAAAGACATTACTTTGCCAACTAAGGTCTGTGTAGTCAAAGCTATGGTTTTTCCAGTAGTCATGTATGGATGTGAGAGTTGGAATATAAACAAAGCTGAGTGTTTCAGAATTGATGCTTTTGAACTGTGGTGTTCGAGAAAACTCTTGAGAGTCCCTTGGACTGCAAGGAGATCCAACCAGTCCATCCTAAAGAAGATCAGTCCTGGATGTTCATTGGAAGGACTGATGTTGAAACTGAAACTCCAATACTTTGGCCACCTGATATGAAGAGCTGACTCATTTGAAAAGACCCTGATGTGGGGAAAGACTGAAGCCAGGAGGAGAAGGGGTTGACAGGGGATAAGCTGATTGGATGGCATCACGGACTCAATGGACATGAGTTTGAGTAAACTCCGGGAGTTAGTGATGGACAGGGAGGCCTGTCATGCTGCAGTCCATGGTGTCACAAAGAGTTGTTCATGACTGAGCAACTAAACTGAATACTGATGATCTCTAATTACATAACAGCCTTTCTTATCCCTGGCACCACTTTCTTATCCTCAAACCAGAGACTGAGGTTCTTCTGAGATTTGCACAAGTAACTTAGCCAAAGACACACAGGTAATAAAAGGCAGAGCTGAGATTGAATCTAAGTCTATCTTCAAACTCCTAACCACTGTAGATCTGTCTTAGAGTGTCCCCTGGGTGGTCTTCAGGATTGTTGTAGTACCCATGGACAGAGAATTCAGACTCAGTTGGGGGCGGATTATCGTGACTGTTGGAAGAACTGGTGGCACAGAGTAGTGAAAGGTTGTTGCTGAACTGTTGTAGCCACACGTTCCAGAAAAAAAACTCACTCAGAAGGACAATGCAGATAGTGAAGTGCAGGTTGTTACACCAGTGGACCCAAGGCAGAGTCTCCTCTTAGCCAATGACTCCAACCAGTTTTTGTGAAAACCTTATATACCTTAAGTGTACATGCCCAAACCCACCTCCCCAAATTCCATGAAACTAGTCTGGACAAAGGAAAAAGAAAGATACAATCAAAGTCAACCTGTCATCAATATGCCTTAAGCCTAGGTAGTTTACAGTGGACAATTATCAATAGGCCTGTGGTCATACCCGAATAAGCATAATAGAATGTATGATTCTATATGAAAGTGAAAGCGAAAGTGAAGTCACTCAGTCACGTCTGACTCTTAGCGACCCCATGGACTGAAGCCTACCAGGCTCCTCCATCCATGGGATTTTCCAGGCAAGAGTACTGGAGTGGGTTGCCATTGCATTCTCCACATACCTGAGACTAAAGGAGATTGTGTTTCTTCTACTTTTGGCCACTGGCGACTTCACACATTCTTGCCATCTGTATCTATTTTAAAGAAAATGCTTGGGATGGCAGGTAAGTGCACCAAGATGGTACACTTGAGAAGTTCTGATCCAAGAATGGGATTTTTCTCAGGGCTGCTGTCCTTTGCCTCTGACCATCAGAAGCAACAGCAGTTATCTTATTTGTTTATATCTAAATTTTTTTAGGAAATTTGTGTATTTCATATTTTAACCCTATCAGTATTTAGAAATCAATCAAGATATCCCCAGTGACAGTGGCCCGTATAGTTCAAAGAAATTGGTGATTTGGTAGAAAATTCTTAACAAGAGATCCAATGTCAAATCATGTCAAATGCCCCTTCTGAATTCTTATAGTCTAAGACTTCTCAGAAATATCATAAAGCAACTAACAAATTTTATTATTCTTAAAAATATCTTTTCTCTCTACTTATCTCTTTGAAACGTCCACCAAATCACTAAAAACTAGAAAGATTAATTCTGGGTAACTCTTCCCCTCTTCAAAAATTAAATTTCCCTTCCTTCTAGATTTTTATAGGGATTAACCAGAAAAGAATGTGGCATTAGTAAGATGTTGGATACTGAAAAAATATGCAGTAAAATCAGGATAATGTTGCATTTGAAACTGTAAGGATGAATCCTGAAGCTAAAAAGGTACCTTTTCATTCTCCATTCTGTAAATTTCTCATACATTTAGTTTCTTTAAAAATGAAAAGTCTGGAGTTCTTTATCCTGACGGTTCAAGTAGTTCAGGTAGTCCAGTTAAGAAGTTTAATATCCTGTTCACAGATCAGAGATCCTATATAGTTACACAGATAATTAGGGTCTTCTTTTAGGCGATGGAGAGTCTAGGTAGGAGCCCTGGGGCTCTTCCTTCCGGGGGTCTGGTTTTCCAGTTGGTATGTCGTTTCTATAGATACTGGGCATATGGCTGAAAGTCCGCAGTCCAAGATGAAGTCCTGCTTTCAAGATAGAGCCTGTTCTGTCTGTTTCCTCCTTCAGAACCATGAAAGATGCTGGGATTCTTGGCCTGCGGAGGAGAAGAATTCAATCCGGGGCCAGGGATGAGGCTTGATCACTCAGAGCTTTTATGTAATAAAGTTTCATTAAAGTATAAAGGAGATAGAAAAAGCTTCTGACATAGACATCAGAAGGAGGCAGAAAGACTGCCCCCCCCCCCCCCCCCCACCGCTACTCTTTAGCTGGATGCTTTATAGCTACTGGGCTTCCCCTGTGGCTCAGCTGGTAAAGAATCCACCTGCAATGCGGGAGACCAGGGTTTGATCCCTGGGTTGGGAAGATCTCCTGGAGAAGGGAAAGGCTACCCACTCCGGTTTTCTGGCCTAGAGAATTCTATACAGCCCACGGGGTTGCAAAGAGTCGTACACGACTGATCGACTTTCACTTTCACTTATATAGCTCCTAGCAGCCTGCTAATTAGAGAAAGGAAATGTCTCAAGACTCAGAGAATGGCACCAGACCCCTCACCTATATCATGCATTTTGAGATAACATTGGCACAAGGGGAGTTGTCCCAGGCCACAAAATGATTGACATAAATCTTGAAGAAAGACAGGTTTCCAAGCAAATAGAGTTTCATGAACACAACTTAAGAGAATATTTGCATGGTTTGTCAGGTCAGCTCTGTGTCTTAGGCAGAACCGACTTGAAGACAGAGTCTAGAGTAAATACATAGTTCATTAACATAGCTTAAGACAAACATTTCCATAAGAAAAATGCATTGGTTAGCTGAAGGTTTGGGAAAAGTTAAGTTCAGGTGGAGCCAAGTGTCATGGCAACACAGAATTTTAAGAGAAACCTCTTTTGAAATTTGTATAGAGAAGGAGAAAAAATCTTAACACTTGTAGTTTGTTTCCTCCTGCCACTTAAGAGAGAGATAAAAAATGTCTGACACTAGCAGCCTATTCCTCTGTTTGGAGATCCCTGGTCTTCCTGCCTGTTACTCTCTCATTTCCCACTTTTATTTTAGGAGAATTATGTTGCCAAGGGAAAGGGGCATTGTTCTCATTCCCTAACTGCTTCCAAGCTGATAAGTGGTGTTGTCCCTAAATTGGTGGGGCAATATATTTTCCTAACCCTCATATTGAGGGTCTCTTGATCCAGGAGACCCAGGTAGTAGTTGGGGAAAGCTGCTATAGTCGCAGGAGTTTGAACAACCGTTTAGAACTTAAAAGCCTTCATGCAACTAGAAACAAATCTAACTATACAGTTACAGATGCAGGGAGAAGAGGCATCAGTGTGTTTTTGTTGTCGAAGGTAGTCACAGACTTGGAGAAAGTCCTTTCCTTAAAGTGGAGATGTCCACCACAGGAAGCCTTCTGCTGATGAAGAGGGGAGCACTCTGCAGACCCAGCAGTTAGACTGATTGTGGAATGCAGTGTAGGAGTGAGCCCATGACAGGAAGGCATTGTCTTGAGGATCAAAGGGCAGACTCAGGATTTTTTTTTTTTTTCAGACCCAGAATTTTTAAGAGTCAGCAGAAGCAGGCTCACATAGATTATCAGGCCCATCTGAAAAGGACAAAGTCAGAGCATAGAAAGTAAAGACATAAAATGACGTCACTTAGTTCTTAGTACCACCTCTTCACTTGAGTGTGGTGCACCCGGAATCAATTCCTGGCACTTTGACAGATGTGGGAGAAGAAAGAATAACCTGGTAAGGGCCTTCCCAGAGGGGCTCAAGGGATTGGACCCCAGATTCTTATATTTTTATCAGGACCTTGGTTCCTGGCTCAAATAGACACTTGCTTGACTCCATGGCTGGGTCAGGAGTCACTTCCCAGAGTTCCATTAATGCCTGTTGAAAAACTGAGAGCTGAGTTACATAATTAGCTAATTCCAAGGCTTTAGGAAAACTTTTTCATTGAGCATTTTCAGGAATTAACTGTCCATCCTCGAACTGTAACCATCCTTTATCAGTAATCCTTGTTCCTCTTTTCTAGTATCTTTCTAATTCTTCCTCAGTACATTGTGGTGTTTCCTATTCCACAGGACCTGTCCAGATCAAAGGCATCTGCAGTGAAGGCGTTTTGTAAAGTGCTGCTTTTCTGACTTGACAGTCAACCAGGTGATTATCTTCAGCTACTTTACTATGTCCCTGCTGTGCCCTTTGTAATGCACAACAGCTACTTCTTTAGGACAATGTA
The DNA here is from genome assembly GCF_963930625.1 of Muntiacus reevesi. NCBI lineage: Eukaryota > Metazoa > Chordata > Mammalia > Artiodactyla > Cervidae > Muntiacus > Muntiacus reevesi. Next base: position 39,028,447 of record NC_089253.1, read on the forward strand.
TAGCAGTTAAAAGTCTCTTGATCTCTCTGAAATGCTTAATAGGTTCTCCTGTTGCCATTTTAAACTGTCTTTCTTTCCACATTGCAGTGTAAGCTTGTTAAGTCAAGTAAGCATACTTAGAATCAGTGTAGATATTTACTTGCTGCCTTTTGCTTAACTCTAGAGCTCTGGTCCCTAGCTGAGCACTCATTCCCTGGGGGAGAGATTTTGCTTCTAAAACCTGTTCAGCCTTCACCATAGCGTAACTTGCTTTATGCTTCCCATGCCAAACAAAAGAACTGCCATCTGTAAATATTTCCAGGTCAGGATTGGCTAATGGGGAATCCATCAGATCTTCCCGAGCTGCATAGTTTAAAGTTAGAAATTGGGAACAATCATGATCAGGTGTTTCATCTTCCTTCTCAGGAAGCAAAGTGTCAGGATTTAAATTTCCACCAACTTTAAGCTTAGTTATTGATCCTTCTAACAACAATGACTGGTATTTAAGAAGCCTACTGTCTATCATCCAAATATTAACCTTAGAGTTTAAGATTCCGCTCCTATAGGCTGCTGGTGAGGCCCTCAGGCTTGTGTCAAAACTCCCAAGGCCATACCTTTTTTTTCAGTGACAAAGTAAATTCTGACCTTGTGGGTAAGCTCAAAGCAGGAGTTTGCAGGAGAGCAGTCTGAAGAGCCTTAAAAGCCTTTGAGAATCTGGAGACCAAACCAGTTTGTTTTGGAATGCAAATGCAGCAGTAGCCTGTGATTCCTAAAAATCCTCTCAATTGTCTTAGAGTCATAGGTAGGGGATGATTTAGTATACGTTTAATTCTCTCAGGGTCTATGGCCCTTAGTCCCTTCTGATATGATTAGGTTCAGATATTTAACAGATTGTTGACAAAGCTGAGCCTTTTCCCTTGAAGCCTTATAAGCACAGCCTGCTAGAAAGTTTAAGAAATCTTCTGAGGCTTGTGAGAAAGCTTCCTCTGTCTCAGCACAGAGCAGAATATCATGCAGACATTGTAGCACCACTGCCTCAGAGCTATTAAAGTTTTGTAGATCCCGTGACAAACTTTGCCCAAATAGGCGAGGGTTATCATGAAATCCCTGGGGCAAAACTGTCCAGGTTAACTGAGGAGCTGGCTGTGTAGGGTCTTCAAAGGCAAATAAAAACTGACTTTCCTCTGCCAAAGGCACAGAATAGGAGGCATCTTTTAAATCAATTACTGAGAAATATTTGGCTCATTCAGGAATTTCAGACAATAGAGTATGAGGACTGGGCACCAGGGGTGTAAAGGAACTACAGCCTCATTTGTTATTCTTAAATCTTGAGTTAGTCTCCATTTACCATTTGATTTCTTTATATCCAAAATAGGAGTGTTGCATGGACTGTTACAGGGAATTAATAGCCCCTGCTCCTTTAAATTCTCAATGATGGGTTTTAACCCTTCCTTAACCTCAGATTTTGGTGGATACTGCTTCTTATGTGGAAATAAATCCGGGCCTTTGAGCTTGACAACTACAGGAAAGCATTTTGTGCTTGACCCATAGATTTTCCATCAGCCCCCACTCTAGGATTTACATTTTGTTCAGTTAATGGGAAAGAAAGGGAGGACTCCATATTCTTGAAAACAGAGGCATGGACCTTGCTCAGTATATCCCTCCCCAAAAGGGGTGAGGGAGACTCTGGTAAGATCAGAAACTTGTGTCAAAATAACACAGAGTCCCAGTTGCAGCTTAAAGACAACTGAAATAATACCTTTTTGTTAATCCAGATAGTTCCATTTTGGAAGTGGATAGGGAAGAAAGTGGGCCAGGAGCTTCAGTAAGCAGTTTCTAAAAAGAAATCGAGGGATTGGCCCCCCACAATTACTAATACCGGGGTTCCTCAGGTGTAATTAGGACAGGAGCTTGTATGGGGACCCCTGGGCACCTTCAGTCCTGATTGTCTTGAGAGTCCAACCCCTGAAACCTATGCCTCTGGGGGCAGTCTCTCCTCTAGTGTGGTCCCTTGCAGACTGGACGTGGAGCCGGGGGCGACTTAGATGCCTGAGGGCAATCCCGCTTGAGGTGTCCCTCCTTTCCACAGTAATAAGAAGCCCATTCCTTTGCACCTGGGTCCCTCTGGGCATTTTTCTCAGGCTGTTTAAGAACGGTTTTTACAGTCATTACAAGGGCTTCCGCCTGTTCCTTTGTCTTTCTCTGCCTTTCTTTCTTTCCCTCATATTCCCTGCTGTAATAGACTGTCTGAGCCAGTTGTAACAGATTACCTAAAAGACTGATTTGGTCCATATACCTGTTTTAATAGCTTACGGTGGATATCTGGAGCAGACTGAGTGAGAAATCTATCCTTTAAGATCACTTGTCCCTCTTCACTTTTGGGGTCAATCTCAGTGAATCTGCAGAGGGCTTCTCTCAGTCTGTCTAGGAATTTACCAGGAGCTTCCTTCTCTTCCTGTTCAATGTTTGCCAATTTGGCATAGTTTAAAGTCTTAGCACATGCTTGCCTAAGTCCTTCAAGAACACATCTGACAAAATGACTCTGATCCTATCTTCCTTTAGCCGTGTTATAGTCCCAATCTGGTTCTATAGTTGGGACCGCCTGATTCCCAGTGTGGAGGGTGGCTATCTTGTCCTCCCTCTTCCCTACTGATTCATTACCAAGCCATTCATCTCCATAGGCAACCGCTTTCCCCAAAACTTGAGTTTTCAAGCCAGGAGTTAGTGTTTGTCCCAGGGTAGACATCACATCTTTCCAAGGAAGGTCATAAAGCAGAGTAACACCTTTAAAAGCTCTAATATATTTTTCTGGGTCCTCTAAGTAGTCGCTCAGATCCTCCTTGATTCTTTGTATTTGTTGATGAGAAAGCGGCATATTAACTCTCATACACTGATTATTTCTCCTGGTGGGTGCTTCATGAAGAGGCAACAGCTTGTGTGGCTATTCTCAGTCTCTCTGGCTGCTCTGCATATATGATCCCAGGGATAGATTGGAGAAACCTGCTTTTCTTTATCTCTTTGTCTCCTGTCCTCCATCTCATCCTGTATTTCACCCTTAGTTTTTGCTGTCTGAGCTTCTCTTACTTCGATTGTCTGAGTTTCTATTGAAACCAGAGTAGCCTGAGGTTGTACTGAGATGGGTTGTGAAAAGTTATTGTGAATGATAAGACGCCGGGATTCTTGGCCTCCGGAGGAGACAAATTCAATCTGGGGCCAGAGACAAGGCTGGATCGCTCAGAGCTTTTGTGTAATAAAGTTTTATTAAAGTATAAAGGAGATAGAGAAAGCTTCTGACATAGGTATCAGAAGGGGGCAGAAAGAGTACCCCCCCTGCTAGTCTTCAGCTGGACGTTATATAGTCATTAGCAGTCTGTTAATGAAAAGAAAAGTATGTCTTAAAACTCAGAATGGCACCAGGCCCCTCATCCATAAGATGCATTTTTGGATAATCTTGGCACCAGATGATTCATCCTGGGCCATAAAACGATTGACTTGAATCTTGTAGAAGGGCAGATTAGCATACAAATAGTTTCATTTACCTAGATTAGGGGAACAATATCTGAGTATAACATACTGGTTTGTCAAGTAGGTTCTGAGCCATTAGGTGGAACCAACTTGAAGACAGAGTCTGGGGTAAATGCACAGTACATTAACATAGCTTAAGACAAACATATCCATAAGAAAAATGTATTGGTTAACTCAAGGTTTGAGAATACTTAGCTTCAGGTGAAACCAGGTGTCATGGCAACACAGTATTTTTTTTTTTTTTTTTTTTTGCAACATAGTATTTTAAGAGAAACCTCCTTTTAAATTTGTATAGAGAAGGAAAAAATATCGCTAGTTTGTTTCCTCCTGCCACTTAAGAGAGATAAAAATGTCTGACTCTTGCAGCCTATTTCCTCGGTTTGGAGACCCCTGGCCTTCCTGCCTGTTACCCTCTCTGCTGTTTGGACCTCTACTTGGGCAGTTTGAATCTCAGTTTAGGTTTTTACCGAGACCAAGGCAACCCTTGCTGTGGGGGTTCTCTGACTTTCAGTTTGCTCAGGTTGGTATAGAGGCAAAGTAGGAGGACAAGGGGGAGGACAGTCTATACAGATTTCATACCCAAATCTATACCCTTAGGACATAAGTCTGGCATGTCTCGCAGAGAGAAAAAGGGCGACACATATGCTGCTTCTACCCATTTCCCTTGTTTTCTACAGAACTGGTCTGATTGTAAAACAGTATTCTAATTAAGAGATCCTCCAACCGGCCACTGCTCGCCGCCTTCCAATGGATACCATGGCCATGCAGTATCACACAGGAAGATCAGGTGTGTCTTCTTTAAGCTCTGGGGATCAAATCCACCCATTTTTCAGGATATGGTTCAAAGGAGTGAGGCTGGAATTGTTAGCTCCAATCTGTAAGAGAGGAAAAAGAGACCAGCACCATCTTTCTACCAGAAGCATCCCTCCCTGCTCTAGATGGGGGTGTAGATAGGCTTTTCACCAAAGCTTTTCTTCCCTGCCACCATACTCGTCCCTCCCGGCTCTGCCACCAAGGTGGGGTAGAGATGCACCAGGGGTAGACCGGATGGCATCCCAGACTAGTGTCCAGTTTCTCACCATTAGAACCTTGCTTGCCTCTTATGCCACCCAGGGTGCATTTGGAGTAACCTTCTGGAATGCCTCCCAAGCTAAGACCATTGAGGGAAACATTCATCACCTGAGTGCCTGTGCATGATCCTCAGTATATTCCTGACCACAATAAGACTGGTACAAACATAAAACTGATATGTTCCTTCACCACACCAGTATGCTGCTGCCGCTGCTAAGTCGCTTCAGTTGTGTCCGACTCTAAGCGACCCCACTGACGGCAGGCCACTAGGCTCCCCTGTCCGGTATAAGCGATAGCAAAAGAGATGGTGAAGGGCTGGCCAGTGAGGAAAAAGTGATTTTTGTCCTCGAGTTATTAGGGCCAGTCCTTCCAGTTCATTCCCACAATTCCACAGAAAGAATATCTAAAGAGTTGGGACAGAAGTCACTGGAGAGCCTCCTCTGGTGCACTAAGAGCCAGTGTTCCCAAAGGAAGAAGCCCGCGGTGCTTCCTATCTGAGTAACCTTTAACCCGGGAGATGCTCTTGGAGCTAGAGCTCCATCTAGCTTCCGAACTTTTGACTCCTAGCGGGGCTAGGTGCTTCCTGACTATCAATCTAAGTTTGGGGCCTAAGCAACAGTACGCAGTAACAGCATAGATCACAAGTCCCTTGAAAGTCTATGAGCCAACAGATTAGGTTACTAGTTCTAATTCCCAAGAAGTTATGAAATGGTCAAAGAGACCAGAAAGTCTGACCGAGAAAGGAGAGTTCGGTCTATCCGCTTTGCCCATTTCTGGCCAATCCCCAAAGGAGATATTGTGTGCCTCTTGGCATTGGCAGCTCTGTAGAAAACCCGACAGGGTTTCTGCCATAAGCCCTATGAGGTCACCGCGGAACTGCAGAGCAGGGCTCCTCACTTCTTTTGTGCAGGATATGTCATTCATTCATACAAACACACCGTAGAGTTAGTAAAGTACAGCAGAAAACATGTTTACTAGGAGAACAAAGAACTAGAGCTTACCTTGTCCTGAAGAATCCTGGACGAGCCCCCAGGACGAAAGACTGTTGCTGAACCATGAAAAATGTCGGGATTCTTGGCCTCCAGAGGAGAAGAATTCAATCCGGGGCCAGAGACAAGGCTTGATCACTCAAAGTTTTTGTGTAACAAAGTTTTATTAAAGCGTAAAAGAGATAGAGAAAGCTTCTGACATAGACATCAGAAGGAGGCAGAAAGAGTGCCCCCTACTAGTCTTTAGCAGGATATTGTATAGCTCCTAGCAGTCTGCTAATTAGAGAAAGGAAATGTCTCAAAACTCAGAGAATGGCACCAGGCCCCTCACCCACATCATGCATTTTGAGATAACATTGGCACAAGGGGAGTTGTCCCGGGCCATAAAATGATTGACATGAATTTTGAAGAAAGACAGGTTTCCAAGCAAAGACAGTCTCATGAACATAGCTTAAGAGAACATTTGCATGAGTAAAACATACCAGTTTGTTAAGTCAGTTTTGAGTCTTAAGTGGAACTAACTTGAAGACAATTCAGTTCCGTTCAGTTGCTCAGTCGTGTCTGACTCTTTGCAACCCCATGGACTGCAGCACTCCAGGCTTCCCTATCCATCACCAACTCCCAGAGCTTACTCAAGGTCATGTCCATTGAGTTGGTGATGCCATCCAACCGTTTCATCCTCTGTCCTCCCCTTCTCCTCCCACCTTCAATCTTTCCCAGCATCAGGGACTTTTCAAATGAGTCAGTTCTTCCCCACAGGTGGCCAAAGTATTGGAGTTTCAGCTTCAGCACCAGTCCTTCCAATGAATATTCAGGACTGACTTCCTTTAGGATGGACTGGTTGTATCTCCTTGCTGTCCAAGGGACTCTCAAGGGTCTTCTCCAATACCACAGTTCAAATGCATCAATTCTTCAGTGCTCAGCTTTCTTTATAGTCCATCTCTCACATCCATACATGACTACTGGAAAAACCATAGCCCTGACTAGACGGACCTTTGTTGGCAAAGTAATGTCTCTGCTTTTTAATATGCTGTGTATGTTGGTCACAACTCTTCTTCCAAGTTGACTCTAGAAGACAGAGTCTAGGGTAAATACTTAATCTAGGGTAAATACATGGTTCATTAACATAGCTAAAGACAAACATTTCCATAAGAAAACTGCAGTGGTTACCTCAAGGTTGGAGAACAGTTAAGTTCAGGTAGAGCCAGGTGTCATCATGGCATCACAGAATTCTAAGAGAAATCTCTTTTAAAATTTATATAGAGAAGGGAAAAAAATCTTAATACTTGTAGTTTGTTTCCTCTTGCCACTTTCAGTTCAGTTCAGTTCAGTTCAGTTGCTCAGTCGTGTCCAACTCTTTGCGACCCCATGAATTGCAGCACGCCAGGCCTCCCTGTCCATCACCAACTCCCAGAGGTTACTCAAACTCATGCCCATCAAGTCAGTGATGCCATCCAGCCATCTCATCCTCTGTCATCCCCTCCTCCTCCTGCCCCCAATCCCTCCCAGCATCAGGGTCTTTTCCAATGAGTCAACTCTTCGCATGAGGTGGCCAAAGTACTGGAGTTTCAGCTTCAGCATCACCCTGCCACTTTAGAGAAAGATAAAAAATGTCTAACACTTGCAGCATATTTCCTCCATTTGGAGACCCCTGTCCTTCCTGCCTGTTACCCTCTCAGTAGGAGCCTAGAACCAGGGGGCGGGGCAGCTGGGCTGGATGGTCCTTGCTAAGAGATTGCCCTCCAGGGGCTGGACCTGCTACTTGAGTATATATCTTTGGGAGACAGCAGGTGGCAGACATCATCACAAGGCCTCTTCTCCACTATGTAGGTTGGCAAGAACTACTCTTGCATCAGATTATGTTTTCCAAGGTGGCCTTAACGAGATCTTCCCTCCCACATGCTCCTTTTACAGTTTGACACCGATGCTCTTCGCTGTAAGATCTCTCAGCTTGAGTCTGGGCGGTGTGATGCTATGGGATTTCCAAAGCTAAGTCATAAAAAGAGAGAGATCTTCTGCCTGGTCCTCTTGGGGTACTTGCAGTTAGAAATCAGCCACCATTCTGTGAAGAACCAGGCCACATGAAGAGGGTTCCTGTAAGTGTTTCAGCTATAGCCACAACCAGGCTCCTGGCTAACAAGCTTTAACTTGCCAGCCATGTGACTGAGCCGTGTGGGAAGTAGATCCTCCAGTCCTCAACTGAATTGCCCCACCTGACGTTGCCTGGAATAGGAGCATGCCTTCCCCACTGAGTGTTGCTAAAATTGTAGATTTATGAGATAAATAAATTACTGTGGTTGTTTTAAGTCACTAAGCTTTTGGGTTGTTTGTTGTGCACCAAAATCTAAATGAAACAATCTGTCAGCAGGCTTTCTTTGTATTCTGAATGTCAATACAGCTGATTGTTCTTCACTGCTATTTCCTTTCTGTTCTAGCTTGTCTCTGAATTCTGAGGCTTCGGATGCAAAGATGTCAGGGCTAGGGGAGACTTTATATGGTCATGCAAAGCCTAAGAAGCTTGAAGAGATAATAATAGATTCCATACAAGAATGAGGCTCAGTCCACCCACATTTGTTAAACTCCATTATTTACCAAGCATAGTGTGAAGGCTTCCCTGGTTGCTCAGCTGATAAAGAATCCACCAGCAATGCAGGAGACCTGGGTTCCATCCCTGAGTTGGGAAGATCCCCTGGAGAAGGGAATGACTACCCACTCCAGTAGTCTGGCCTGGAGAATTCCATGGACTATATAATTCATAGGGTTGCAAAGAGCTGGACATGACTGAGGGATTTTCACTTTCATTATTTGCCAAGCACACTGTTAGGTGCTAGAGATTCACTTACTGGTGCAAATACATCCCGAGCACCTGTTGTGTGCCAGGGGCTCTTCTAGGCTTTGGAGATATAGAGGAACACAAGAGAAAGAATCCCTGCCCATCTTGAGGGGAAAGAGGCAGTATGCTGCTGCTGCTACTGCTAAGTCACTTCAGTCGTGTCCGACTCTGTGCGACCCCACCCCTGGGATTCCCCAGGCAAGAACACTGGAGTGGGTTGCCATTTCCTTCTCCAATTCGGAAAAGTGAAAAGTGAAAGTGAAGTCGCTCAGTCATGTCTGACTCCTCGCAACCCCATGAACTGCAGCCTACCAGGCTCCTCCGTCCATGGGATTTTCCAGGCAAGAGTACTGGAGTGGGGTGCCATTGCCTTCTCCGAACAGGCAGTATACACATGTATAAATTAATGAGATGATGCTGGCTCTTCCCTGGTTGTCCAGTGGTTAAGAATCTGCCTTGCAATGCAAGGGACACTGGTTCGATCCCTAGTCCAGGAAGATCCCACATGCCTTGGGACAAGTGCCTGTGTGCCACAAGTACTGAGCCCACAGGCCCTAGAACCTTCGCTCTGCCACAAGAGAAGCCACTGCAATGAGAAGCCTGCACACTGCAATGAAGAGTAGCCCCCACTTGCTGCAACTAGAGAAAGCCTGCACGCAGCAACAAAGACTAAGCACAGCCAAAAAAACACACAAAAAACGAAAATGTTGGCAAACAGAGCCAACTTCTATGACAAAAATAAAACGAAGCAATACACTAGAGGAGTGTGACTGCGGTTTGCCTACTTAGGTCAGGGTAGTCATGGTAGGCCTCTTGGAAGTGGCGACACTGAGCTTACCCCTGAAAAATGAGAAGAAGCTCCCACATCCCCATCAGATGAAAATCAGAGCCAACAGCATTTTAGGCAGAGGAAACAACAAGTTCTCCTGAGGTGGGAAAGGAGGCCAGTGTGGCTGGAGTGGAGAAAGCAAAAGGAAGAGAGGCAGAAAATAGAGTTGCCTGAGTGTGGCCCCTGCGTTGTAGGTCAGAGTGATGGTTTTATTTTAGTCCCTTGGGAAACCATTGGGTTCTAAGCAGGGGATTGACATGATTTGACTTAAGTTTTGAAAATATCACTCTTGGCAAATAAGCACATGAAAAGATGTTCAACATCCTTAGTCGCTAGGGAACCGAAAATTACAACCACAATTACAACCACAGTTATTAGGGTAGCAAACAAATAAACAAACCATGCTGACAATACAAGGACTGGAGAGAATGTCAGAGGAACTGAAACTCTTATACCTGTAGTTGCATTTACAGTTATATATAACACTTACACCACATAGACACAACGGGTATAAATAACCTGAAGGCATTTAAAATAGTAAACTATATTAAATAGGAAGTGATGAATTTTAAGACTCTGACTCTAATTACAATGTGCATTTTTTTTCTCCCATACTTCCAAGCAAATCACAAACACCAGATAAGTGTCCCACAATTTAACTCAATTCTGACACCATCAGCACAAAGATAACATGTTAAGGTTTCCACATGTTAAGAGCTCAGCCCTGCAAGACTGCCCTCCCCTTCCAATGGCAATTGTAAGTCAGCTGTCCCTGTGCTTCTGGCTGGGAAAAGGGCGTGGAGCTCCCATACTCTCTCTGAGCTCACCACTCTTCCCAGTTCTCCTGGTCTTCACAAACCCTAGACTCTGAACCACATCCACTTGGTTTTATGGAGATTTTCATTACACTGGCAGAGTTGATTAATTCATTAGCCAAGTCAGGGAGTTGAGACTGAAGGTTCCAACCCTCCAGGCACTTGGTTGCTTCCCCTGGCTTAGGCATTTTCCAAAATTCACTTCATTGATATAAACTCAGGTATGGTTGAAAGAGGTTTGTTATGAATATCAAGATATCTTTATCATTTTATCACTTAGGCAATTCCTAGGGTTTTAGGAGCTCTGTGACAGAAATGGGGAAGAAGACCAAGTATATATGTGTGGGTGTTTTTATTGTAAACATCACAGTTACTTTTGTCTTGTTTCAAACTTTTTATCATGAACAATTTCAAACACAGAAAAGTAGAAGGAAGAAAGTGCAAGAAACCACCATTATCCATCATCTGTCTTCAACGATTATCAATATATTGCTAAACTTGTTTCATCTACGTCTTTGCCTTCTTTAGTGTGATTCATTTAATCATAAGTTAAGACTACTAAATTTTTCATAATGGCTGTGTTCAACAACTGGCTTGCAAAGTGCCTGAAATATTAACAATTGGCTTTGTAAGGGTCTCCAGCACACCACACCATTGCTCTTGCAGGGAGGCTGGTTTCGAAAGAGGGAAGGAGGGGGTTGAGGCGGTTGAGGCCCTGCCCTCTGACCTGCTGTCCGCTTCCTTCTGTGGTCTCAGGTGGAGGGGATCCCCATGGAGTCTGAGCAGCGGATCAGTGACCTCAGTCATTCTAGGAAATGGGCAGCATCAATGGAAACCGGTGTGTGACAGCTCTAAGGAAAGCAGGCTTTCTTGTTTACAACATACAAAAACTTGCTCAGGCAACAGGCGGGTTTGTTCAAGACCACAGGAACTGTCCGGGCTTTAGAACCAGCTGCCTTTGCTGAGCCTTTGTCGTAGGGGCGGTGCTCAGGGTGTTTCTTTCTTCGCATGGCCCTTTCATCAGTCCAAGTCTCAGCAGCCCAGAAACTACATGCTCATTCTCGTTGTGAGTTTAATAAAGGGACTATCTGCAAAAGTGGGGGTAGAGTTGAAGGAACAGGCAAGGCTTGCTTACCTGTTCTCCAGGTCCTCGTGCGTACGGGGGCGGGGAAGGTGGTTGGGGAGAGCAGTGACTTGAAGTTCTTTTCACACCGGGAGGGGGCGCTGCCTTCTGGGCTCTGACTTCGCCGGTTTCAACTCCAAACTACTAGAGCCCGGTAATAAATGCCTGAATATGCAGGAGCCCTGGAGTCAGGCGTCTTGAATTTGAATCCCGACCCTGAGTGACCTCATTCTTCTGAGCCTGGGAACTTATTTGTAAATGGAAGTAATAACAAAGCCTGCCGGGTAGGGTTGCTGTATAGATTAATTGAGATAAGAATAGCTACTTACTATGTGAAAAGAAGAGAAGCTAAAAGCAAAGGAGAAAAGGATATTCCCATTTGAATGAAGAGTTCCAAAGAATAGCAAGAAAAGATAAGAAAGCCTTCTTCAGCGATCAATGCAAAGAAATAGAGGAAAACAATAGAACAGGAAAAACTAGAGATCTCTTCAAGAAAATTAGAGATACCAAGGGAACATTTCAGGCAAAGATGGGTTCGATAAAGGACAGAAATGGTATGGACCTAACAGAAGCAGAAGATATTAAGAAAAGGTGGCAAGAATACACAGAAGAACTGTACAAAAAAGATCTTCATGACCCAGATAATCACGATGGTGTGATCACTCACCTAGAGCCAGACATCCTGGAATGTGAAGTCAGGTGGGCCTTAGAAAGCATCACAACGAACAAAACTAGTGGATGTGATGGAATTCCAGTTGAGCTATTTCAAATCCTGAAAGATGATGCTGGGAAAGTGCTGCGCTCAATATGTCAGCAAATTTGGAAAACTCAGCAGTAGCCACAGGACTGGAAAAGGTCAGTTTTCCTTCCAATCCCTAAGAAAGGCAATCCCAAAGAATGCTCAGACTACCACACAATTGCACTCATCTCACACACTAGTAAATTAATGCTCAAAATTCTCCAAGCCAGGCTTCAGCAATACGTGAACCATGAACTTTCAGATGTTCAAGCTGGTTTTAGAAAAGGCAGAGGAACCAGAGATCAAATTGCTAACATCCTCTGGATCATCGAAAAAGCAAGGGAGTTCCAGAAAAACATCTATTTCTGCTTTACTGACTATGCCAAAGCCTTTGACTGTGTGGATCACAACAAACTGTGGAAAATTCTGAAAGAAATGGGGATACTAGACCACCTGACCTGCCTCTTGAGAAACCTGTATGCAGGTCAAGAAGCAACAGTTAGAACTGGACATGGAACAACAGACTGGTTCCAAATAGGAAAAGGAGTACATCAAGGCTGTATATTGTCACCCTGCTTATTTAACTTATATGCAGAGTACATCATGAGAAGCACTGGGCTGGAAGAAGCACAAGCTGGAATCAAGATTGCTGGGAGAAATATCAGTACCTCAGATATGCAGATGACACCACCGTTATGGCAGAAAGCAAAGAAGAACTAAAGAGCCTCTTGATGAAAGTGAAAGAGGAGAGTGAAAAAGTTGGCTTAAAGCTCAACATTGAGAAAACTAAGATCATGGCATCTGGTCCCATCACTTCATGGGAAATAGATGGGGAGACAGTGGAAACAGTGTCAGACTTTATTTTTGGGGGCTCCAAAATCACTGCAGATGGTGATTGCAGCCATGAAATTAAAAGACTCTTACTCCTTGGAAGGAAATTTATGACCAAACTAGAGAGCATATTAAAAAGCAGAGACATTACTTTGCCAGCAAAGGTCCGTCTGGTCAAGGCTTTGACTTTTCCAGTGGTCATGTATGGATGTGAGAGTTGAACTGTGAGGAAAGTTGAGCACCGAAAAATTGATGCTTTTGAACTATGGTGTTGGAGAAGACTCTTGAGAGTCCCTTGGACTGCAAGGAGATCCAACCAGTTCATCCTAAAGGAGATCAGTCCTGAGTGTTCATTGGAAGGACTGATGCTGAAGCTGAAACTCCAATACTTTGGCCACCTCATGCGTAGAGTTGACTCATTGGAAAATACCCTGATGCTGGGAGGGATTGGGGGCAGGAGGAGAAGGGGACGACAGAGGATGAGATGGCTGGATGGCATCACCGACTCGATGGGCATGAGTTTGAGTAAATTCCAGGAGTTGGTGATGGACAGGGAGGCCTGGCGTGCTGCGATTCATGGGGTCGCAAAGAGTCGGACAGGACTGAGTAGCTGAACTGAACTGAACTGATACTTACTATGTGAAAGCAGTCTTCAACTCTTTGCAGAATGATAGACTCTGCTAAAGCTCTTTATTTATGCGACCTCTCATTAATTCCTTTTAAAGGTATTTACTAAGCATCTAATCTATGCGAGATACTGTTATCTTTAAGGGCGTTGGGCACTTTGACGGCTGGACGGAGGGGAGGAGCCTCATGGGTTTCCCCGCCCACGACAGCGAAGCCCAATGGGGGCCCGCGGAGGCGGTGAGTCCCGCCCACTTTTCGGGGCAGGCCCGGAAACCGGGTTGGGGAAGTTGCTGTATTTCCGGTCGGTGTGTAGGCACCGCCGCTCGTGCAGCCGTAGACCCGGCTTCTGTCCAGCCTCCTCCGGGAAGATGTTTTACCACGTGAGCCGGGCACGGGGTGGCGGCGAGGGCAGGGTCAAGAGGAGGAGCGAAGCGGAAGGCCGGGACTAGGGGCGGCCTCTTCTTGCCTCATATTCCTCCCGCTCGTTGCCCGACTCCATTCCACTTTCCCCACAGATCTCCCTGGAGCACGAGATTCTGCTACATCCGCGGTACTTCGGCCCTAACCTTCTCAACACGGTGAAACAAAAGCTCTTCACCGAGGTGGAGGGGACCTGCACCGGCAAGTGAGTGTCGCACCCTCCCTGCCGCCTTAGCACTGCGCACACGGCCTTCTATCCCTGCACCCCCTTCCCAGCGCCTACACTTCGTGAAAGCTTCTGCAGTCTACCCTGGCAAGCCCTCTCACCCTCCCAGGCAGTTAGCTGCTTCCTGCTTTGGGTTCCCACGGTGCCCTCCGCGAAGTTCATAACAGAACTTCCTTTGTTAAGCCAACATTTGTCATTAACTCTGCAAACATTTCTGAAGCTCCAGCTGTGTGCCAGGGCCCTGTGCTGGGCCCTGGGAACAATGCAGTGAAAAAGACAAAATGATGTCAGCCCTTGTTTTTCTTTACCCTCCCATACCCAGGGACCTGGCATGGCACATCTTGGGCCTCACTAAAAGTTTGTTGAATGAATGGGCAGGATAAAGCAGATTGAGAGTTAGCAGGAGGAAGGAAGAGAACTGAGACTTGACCATCTCTGGGCTCTGCACAGAGGAGCTCCGCACATGGTGAAGTAAATGAGGGGGGAGGAGCAGGGCTATAGAGTACTCAGGTATCCAGCATCAGAGTAAGCTGAGGTGTTCTTTGAACATAGAGGTTCCTGAGCCTCATCTCATCCCTCCAGCATCAAGACTGGGGATCAGCCTGGGAACAGGCACTTTAGCAAGTTTCTCCCAGGTGATTCTGAGGCATCACCAAGATTGAGATTAAGAACTGCAGACTTTTTGGACACTGACTGTGAAATTATGAGAGCAGCGTTTGGCATTATAGCTGCTGCTGATTGTCCTGTCTTCTCTCTTGATCATTAAGCTCTTCTGGGGTCAGGGGGCCAACTACTCCCCCTTTGTGCTCCCCCTTTACCTCCAGGGTCAGTGACTCTTGCGGTAGATGCTTTTTTGTATTTTTTTTTTCTAGCTGTGCTGGGTCTTTGTTGCTGCACAGGCTTTCTGTAGTTGCAGCAAGTGGGGCTCAGTTGCAGTGTCTGGGTTTCTCATTGTGGTAACTTCGCTTGTTGAGGCACATGGGCTCTAGGGCTTGGGCTTAGTAGTTGCAGCACACTGGCTTAGCTGTTCTGTGGCATGTGGAATCTTCCCGGACCAGGGATTGAACTTGCGTCCCCTGAATTGGCAGGGGTATTCTTAACCACTGGACTACCCCGGAAGCCCTCCTGTGGCAGATGGTTTCAGAGGCTCTTTCACGGACAGTGCCTTTCACTTTCTCTGCCTCCTCGCAGGTATGGCTTTGTAATTGCCGTCACTACCATCGACAATATCGGTGCTGGTGTGATCCAGCCAGGCCGAGGCTTTGTCCTTTATCCAGTTAAGTACAAGGCCATTGTTTTCCGGCCCTTTAAAGGGGAGGTCGTGGATGCGGTGGTCACTCAGGTCAACAAGGTAAGACCATCCACAGGGGAGGTAGTGGGAAGGTCCCTCTCTTAGAAGATCTGGGATGGGTCCCATTTTGGTCAAATTCTGTGTCTTTGGTCAAATCACTTTTCTCTGCTTCAAGTTTCCTCACCTGTCAAATGGTATGGTAATCTTGCCCTGCCTCACTCAGGGGCATGTAAGTCAATAGTGAGTCAAAACAATAGTAGCCTCCATTGTGGGCCGGGTAGTGTGCAAAACCTCTGAGTGACTGTGAAATGAGTGCTTTTACCTCCACACTGAAGCTTGGAGAAGTTGAGTCTGCTGGCAACGGTCATGTGTCCAACAAGTGTTGAAAGCCCAGAATGACAAGTTCTAGGTCTCAGCTGTTTACCATTACACTTCCTTAGCTTAAATGAAAGCTTGGGGGAAAAAAAAAAAGAAAGCTTGGGAAAAAAAATGACAAACTTCAGAGTGGTTTCAAAACATGAAGAATATTGTTAGGAACCACATAAAGATGGGAGGCTTAGGAGACTTTGGGAGACGAAAGAAAAAGCAAGGTCTCTCTTTCCTTTTCTAGGTTGGACTCTTCACAGAAATTGGTCCCATGTCCTGCTTCATCTCTCGACACGTAAGTCTAGGTACACTGGGTGGGTCTAAGGAGGAGACCTGTACTCATGAGAATCTACTAAAGCATCCTTTTCAAGTGCTCTTACTCAGTTTGACCTTCCTTTCAGTCCATCCCATCAGAGATGGAATTTGATCCTAACTCCAACCCACCGTGTTACAAAACGATGGATGAGGTGAGTGGGCAGAAGAAGTTGGTGAGAGGGACAAGGGAATGAGCCACTCCGAGGGAGGTTATTGGCCTGGGGGTGTCTGACTGTACTGTTCCCTCCTCCCCAGGACATTGTGATTCAGCAGGACGATGAGATCCGCTTGAAGATTGTGGGAACCCGTGTGGACAAGAATGACATCGTGAGTCTCCTGACTGCCTCCCTGCCCATACCAGGCCGAGCTGTTGCATTCTTCCTACTCAGAGTTCCTGGGGGTTTTGTGCTCTTCTGCCAGGAAGAAGAGATGGGTGGGCAGAAGGCTTGGGGCTGAGAGTTAGAGGAGAGCTCTCTGCTTGCTTTGGCTTCATTTCCATTTTCCTTTCCTTCTGCAGTTTGCTATCGGCTCCCTGATGGATGATTACTTGGGTGAGTGCCAGGGTTGTTGTCTAAAGGAGGGGTGTGTGGGCACAGGGAGTGAATATGGAATTTAATGCCTGAGCCACTGATGAAAGAAACTCTCATGTTGTCTGCTTGGAAGACCAAGGACACTTGCCCCTTGGAATGAGAAGTGCATGGTTAGGGCTGTCCTAAGCTCTGGGTCTAACCACTGTGCTTTTTCTGTTCTTGGCAGGGCTTGTGAGCTGAGCACCATGACCTACCTTGTTTGGTCCCTATCTAGGAGGTGTGACTGTCACACTTAGCATGTTGTCCAGAGGCCCAGTCTGGCTGCTGTCGGGGAGGCAAGGAGGGTTCCTTGCCCTCAGAAGACACCTGGCTCTTCTTGTGGCTTAGCAGCCACTCCCGGATTTTTGACTGTGTGTTCTAACCATAAAAGGTCCTTGATTTTCATGGAAGTGTCATCTCCTTTCTTTGCTAAGAACAACTCATTTTGTAAAAAGGCTGGAGGGCCGGTGGCTTGCTAGCCCCTCTTTTCTTGGCCTGATGCCTTAACTAGCCTCAGCCACCAGGGGATCTGACTGACCCTCTTGCCAAGGTCTCAAGTTGACCTCTCTGAAGCTAGGGCTGTAGTGCTGGGTCGTTGCTTAGTCGTGGCCGACTCTTTGCAACCCCATGGACTGCTGCTTGCCAGGCTTCCCTGTCCTTCACTGTCTCCCAGAGTTTGTTGGGTCTTTGGCTTTCAGCAAATGGCAGTATCATTAGAGCCACTCTAGTCTAGAGCCCCGGTCTAGTTTCAGAGACTTTGCTCTCTCCTCAGCCTTTAAAATAACCAAGACTAGCTGGAGAGGGGGAAGAGGAGACAGCAGGGTTGGGGGAGGTGAATAATAGAAAAGTAATGATACAGATTGTGGAGTCCCAGTCCTTTTAGGATGGGCACATAAACAATAGCCTTTATTTGCTAATCAATTAATATACTAAACTGAACATATGAAAGGGCTCATAATCTCATTGGGGTAACGCAACAAAAATATACAAAAGAAGAAGACTGAACAAACACACCACCTTCCCTCGATGCTGTGTCTTGGCAATACTATTTGCCTAACTTGGAATGCCTTTTCCCTTTTCCTATCTGCTTGTTTCTTAGTAATCTATGAAAGCTCAGCCATTTTTTGTTTTCTTAAGCTTTCCTTGACTTTCTTAGGAAACAGAGCTGTGTAGTAGAAAACACAGTATTTGGGTTGATACAGAGCTGGGTTTTAGTCCTAGCTGGGTGACTGTATGTTTCTTTAATAATATGGTCATACAACCCTCTTTGGATGGTATATCAGAGCATTGCTGCTCTGTGTCAGAGATTGTATGTGCAAGTGGTTGGCTTCCACAACCAGGGATTTAACTTGGGCTGTCAGCAATGAAAGTGTGGTGTGGTGTCTTTTTAAGAAAAAATTAATTTATTTGGCTGCACTGGGTCTTAATTGTGCCATGTGGGATCTAGTTCCCTGACCAGGGATCGAACCTGGATCCACTGCATAGGGAGTGCAGTTTTAGCCGGTGGACCACCAGGGAAATCCTAAAGTGTGGAGTCTTAACCACTGGATCCAGGGAATTCTCAGGAAGTTATGGCCTCTTAAAGAGGTCACAGGATTTATAGTGACAGGAGTATGTGCCTGGTAATATGTTAAATCCTTTACATACATTATTGAATTTTCTCGACAGTTCAGTATAATGTTTTGTCATCCCTCTTGACAGATGATAAAACAGATGAACTAACATGCTTAAGGTCACAAAGCTAGTGAGTAGTGGAGCTGTATTTTTTTTTTTTTTTAATAGTGTAAAACCATCATAACTCTTCTTGCCAGGCATTGGGTGGCTGGGGAGTGAGAGGGAGCCATCTTTCTCCCAGCTGTGGCCAGGGGATTTACTCCTTTCCCTGGCCCTTGCCTTGACTCAGTTCGGTTCAGTTCAGGTCAGTTCATGAAGAGTTGACTCATTGGAAAAGACCCTGATGCCTTGACTCAAGCTGGAGGCAAATCAGTCCCAGACAGCTTGGATGGGGCGTCACTGCATCCTCCAGGCCTCCAGGCCGTCCTCTCTTCATTGTCTCATGCTGCAGAGGTTACCAAAGGCTGTCCCTACCAATAACACCTTTGCAAGGAGTCCTGCCAACAGCCAGGAGATCTGATCTCAGATTCAGGACTCTGGAGGAACCCCCTCTTCTTTTATGCATAGATGGGAAGACACTCCAGTGACCAAGCACAGTCCTGTGACTACTCCACATGTCATTCTGAATATGACGGGGGTGGGGTGGGGGTGGGGTGGGGGGGGACTTAAAAGGGTGTCAGTCTCCTTAGGTAGTGTTGCTATGGCAACCCCAGTCATCCACCTGGCTTTCTCAGGTCTGGTCTCAGAGGATCTTCCTTTCTAGGGGCAGCAGCATCTAACACAGAGAGAGGAAGGGCGAGGTTGTGTACATTCAAGCTCCCCTGCAGAAACCTCTTTAATAAATAGCTCATTGCAAATGATCCCATCTTGGATGAACATAAAAGGATTAATTGACAGTCTGCCTCCTGATGTGAGTGAAAGTTCACTACCAAAGCTCAATCTACATTGTCTCTTTTAACCTACAATAACCTTGTGAGATGGGTATTCTTACTCCATTTTGTAGATATGGAAATGTGGTTAGGTAATTTGCCCAAAAGCGGTATCAGAGTTTGAACTCCTTTTGCTATGACTCCAAATATCCTTTACTCATTAAGCTCACTGCTTTTCAACAGAACTGCCCAAGTTCAGGGAAGTGTGTCCGTGTAAAATGGTCAAGGAAGTCTGAGGTAGGTGAGGGCTTACAGGACAGAAATGGGGAGGACACGAGGTAGGGTGCCCGAATCGGCAAAGCCCTGCAGTCCGGAGCTCGCACAGGGTGTGTTTGGCCCAGTCAGAAGACCCTTCTGCCAGCAGAGAATGCCTACTGAGATTCCGGTTCAACCTTGGGGAAGTGAAGTGGCAGGTGATGTTGGAGAGTTAGAGCCCCACTAAGCAGGCAGCAGAACTAAGGCAGACGCCAAAGTCTAAAGCGTCAATACATTCGCGTAAATGCAAGTGCTCGGAAACTCAGGAGTAGACAAAGGAATGGGGATGGTTGCCTAGAGAACGTGTGTATTAAAACCTAGATCGAACGATTACACACGCCACAAAACGCCGGAGAGCTGGTGCTTTAAGAGGCGCGAGTCTTCCAACATCACGTGACCTCGGACGTTCCGAGCCTTCTACAGAGCCATCACTGTGGCCAATCGGGTAGTGGGAAGCTCCTTTGTGGGCAGGAATTCTTGAGGGCACCCGCCGATTGGCTGTGTTCGTGGAGGGCGGGGCCTGGCCGCCGAGAGAGGGAATTAGTACGAGCAGGGTGAGTACGGGCCATCGCCGCCGCCGCTGCAGCCGCAGTCACCGCCACCGCCGTCTCGGTAACCGTCTTCGCCGTCCTGGAGCCCTCAGGTGAGCAAGCCCTCACAGAGCCGTCCTGCTGCAGATCGCGCGCTCACCGGCCTGGGCGCCCGATCCGCTGGGGGCCCGCCCCCTTCGCCGACCACGTGACCCAAGTTCGATGACCTCTGACCTCCTCCTCCCTGCCACCCCCCTCCCCCCTCCCCCCTTCGAACTGGGATGAAGCGCGGCTGGGTGGGAGGATGCGCTTCTCGGAGGCCGGCAGAGGTCAGTTCCCACGCCTCTTTACCGGTGTAAGGAGTGGCTGAGGATGTAGAGAGAAGGTTTAGGAACTGGAGACCTTGGTCAGGGTCGGTCTTTGTGGGGTGTGATGTGGGCACGTAATAGGGAAACTTCTTGGCGCCTTCCGCGGACAGGACTTGCTGCTCCTACTTGACAGGTGGAGAAAGAAGGTTAGCCATTGGCGGGTCTCCAACGCGAAGTCTCAGGACTGGGGATCCAGGCCTTGTTTCCCACACAGTCCGCCGCTCCTCATGATTAGAGAGAGAGTTGAGTTCTTGCTCCCTTACCGAGGTAGTGCTGGCCAGATGATCTTGGGAAAATCATTTAACATTTTAACCACTCGGCTCTGATTTCCTTGGCTGTGAAATAGACACAATGTTTACTCAATACCTCTTTCATTGTGAATCCAGACGAAATGAGGTGTAGGCCATATAAAGCACTGAGCTCCAAGCTTCAGGCATAGTATATGCTGAGAAAAATAGCGATCGCGTGCACATTTTTTCAGCAGGTGTTTACTGAGGGTGTGTTATGTGCAGACACCGTGCCTGACGCTGGGGATGCAAAGGTGAGCAAAAAGGCATGAACCTTGCCAGCATGGAGCTTGCAAGCTACTGGGGAGGTAGATGTTAATCAAAAAGTTACACAGGTATATACAATTACAAACTGGTAACTGCTTTGGAAGATAAAGTCATGGCACATAGTGAGGGTCTGAGAAGACTTCTCTGAGCAAGTGACTTTTTAAATTTTAAAATTATTTATTTATTTATCTGACTGTGCTGGGTCTTCCTTGCTGCATGGGCTTTTCTTTAGTTGCGGCATGCAGGGGCTACTCTCTAGTTGTGGTGCATGGGCATCTCATTACCGTGGCTTCTCTTGTGGCAGAGCACAGGCTCTAGGGCTCACGGCTTTGGTAGCTGCAGCTTGTGGGCCCTAGATCTCAGGCTCTGTAGTTGGGGTGCACGGGCTTAGTTGCTCTGCAGCATGTAAAGTCTTCCCAGACCAGGGATCGAACCCATGTCTCCTGCATTGGCAGGCGGATTTTTTTTATCACTGACTCACCGGGAAGCCCCCAGCAAGTGACAATTTGAGACTGAGATCTGAAGGAAGGCCTAGGAGTTCACTGGACAAAGGGGTTGGGGGTAGAGGAGGAGAGCGTTCTAAGTCCAGGAAACAGTGTGTGAACATCTTGAAATAAGGTGTTTTTGAGGAAACAGAGGCTACAGGAATGCAGAACACAAGCAAGAGTGGAAAGAGATGTTTGGAGATGTAGGCACACATGCAGGGCCTTGGAGCCATGGCAGTTTGTTTTTTATTCTAAAGGCAATGAGGAGCCATTGGGAGAAAAGCTGCAGGGAGGCCAGGTAGGGTACCCGCTGGATTTAGGGACCTGGAGGTCACTGGTGACGCACTGGGCCTTGTCAGAGTGGAGTGCTGGGGCAGAACCTGGGCGGGTTACTGAAACTGGGACCTCGCTGCTGTGGTGGTATTGTCTCACTTTGGTCCGTGTGGGCCAACCTTCTAGGTGTGGTGTGTGTTTCTGGAGTCAGTCATCAGCTGCTGTTTTTCTTGGGTTCTTATTCTGCCATATCCTGTGAACGGAAGAGCAGGTTCCTGCTCTGAGTCTCTCAGCCACACTGGGGAAGACCAGGCATGGGCAAAAAGCCCAACTACTGAAAGGCTGCCAGTCCCAGATGGCACGGGGCAGGAAGACCTCAAAGGACAGACTGGATCTGCCTTAGGAAAGAGGAGGGCATGGGGGCTTGGAATAGGGGGAGGGCGGGCCAGCCTGAGCACCAGCGGTGAGGTACAAGGCAGGCTGGAAGCCACCAGGTGGCCTTCCTGGGAGGATGGATCAGCACCATGAGCTCTGCGGATTCGGGACCAATCCCAGTATGTTGAGCCAGGGAGTTGGGACTTTCCTTTTATGAGTCTTGGAAAACTATTGAAGACTTCTGAGCAAGGAACCGCCAGGGTAAAAGTAGTCTCTTCATCAGTGTTTAGTACTGGTGACTGTAGCACGGGTCCAGAAGAAGACAAAAGTTTTTGTTTATAATTAACAATTGTGATATCTTCCATTTGTGTAGTGTTCTGGCCCTTGAGTTTCTCCTACATCATCTCATCTCATCCTCATAGCAACCCTGGGCATTAGGGAGGGCAGGGGTTATTGCCACTATCTTACCAGCCTTCAGACTGATGAAAGTCTCAGCCTGGTTCACGTTGGGAGTGGTGGAGCAGGGCTGGGACCCAGTTCTGTGCCTCCCAAGGCCAGGCACCTTTTCCGACATCCCTGCCGTCTGCCCTATGACCTCGCTCGAGTCTGGTTCTTGCTCTGAGCCTCAGTTTCCTCACCTGGACACTCAGATGAGGCTCCTTGTTCAAGGATTCTGGAGCAGCGAGACTGGTTTGGAGGGCCTTCAGTCAGGCTCCCGGACTCAGAGGGAGACTGGGCTACCGTTTCCCATCTCCCTTCCCACCCCCAGCTCCATCGGGGCCATGTCGGAGCGAGAAGAAAGGCGGTTCGTGGAGATCCCTCGGGAGTCCGTCCGGCTCATGGCGGAGAGCACGGGCCTGGAGTTGAGCGATGAGGTGGCGGCCCTGCTCGCGGAGGACGTGTGCTACCGACTCAGAGAGGCCACCCAGGTACACTCCTCCTCCTGTCCCTCCCTGTGACTGCCCTCTCCCCCAGGGGTTTATTCAGCTGGTATCTGTCAGCCCCTCCAGAATACAGCAGAGGCAGTCCCCGTCCTCTCCAGGGCCTCCTCTAGGCAGCTGGGCTTCCAGAGAGCCAGGCGCCTGCTGGGCAGCCTCTCACGTGCTCCTCTGCACAGCCCCGCTGGGCAGGCCAGGAGGATCCATCGTCACATCCCCCATGTGAGAAACTGAGTCACTGCGGGCATGTGACACAGGGAGTTGTTTGCCCCCCACCCCCTACTCCCTGTCCCCTGATTCTGTTCCTCCCCTCGCAGAATAGCTCTCAGTTCATGAAACACACCAAACGGCGGAAACTGACCGTCGAGGATTTCAACAGGGCGCTCCGATGGAGCAGTGTGGAGGTGAGTGGGGCATGGGCTGCAGAGGGCTCAGCTGGCGCAAGCCTGCCTACCTGCCCGGCTCAGGGCTGGCCACACAGTGAGACATGAAGGCCCAACTCACACACGAGGGAAGGTCACCGCCACCGCAGCACAGGTGTCACGCCCAGCGCCAGGGTCAGGCGTTGAGAGGCAGAGGCGGCCACGGAGGCCCAGAGGCAGGGGAAGGCTTCTTGGAAGAGGTGGCACTTGAGCTGAACCTGAAAAGGAGGCCAGGATTAGACTCAGTTGCAAGGAAAAGAGGCTGTTCTGGGTGAGGGAGCAGCCTGAGCACAGGCGTGGGTGTCAGAACATCCTGCATGGTCGTTCCTGGGCAGGGGGTCCGGGGAAGAAGATCACGTTTAGAACAGAGGAGTGTTTTCAGAGCTGGTCAATGTGAGAAGGAGGATCAGCAGCCTGAGGGTGGGGTTCAGGGTCCCTGCGGCTCCATGAGGAGGGACCACGTTCTGCTCCTCACTGTGAGCACCGGTGCTGCAGCAGGTTCCCAGTGAAGGGCCTGGAGTCCCAGGCATCCCCCTCTGCTCAGGGCCTCTGGACTCCCCACAAACGTAGGCTCTGGGCCCTGGCCGGTCGCGCCCCACTTACCTCCCCAGATTCAGCCTGCTCCCCAATCTTCTCTTCACTCAGGCTGTGTGCGGTTATGGGTCTCAGGAGGTGCTGCCCCTGCGCCCCACCAGGGAGGGTGAGCTCTACTTCCCCGAGGACCGGGAGGTGAACCTGGTGGAGCTGGCCCTGGCCACCAACATCCCCAAAGGCTGTGCTGAGACGGCCGTGAGAGGTGACTGCTGGGGTCCTCCATGGGGCGGGGATAGGAGCTGGGTTCTCAGAGGAGTGGTGATGGGCTGGTGGGTGGATGGAGCAAAACTCAGAAGGGTGGGTGGCGTTACAAGGGGCAAAACCCCAGGCTGACTCATCTCTCTGCTCTGGTTCTAGTTCATGTCTCCTACCTAGACGGCAAAGGGAACCTGGCCCCTCAAGGATCAGGTAATGGGTAGCATGGGGAATGGGCCCTCTGCTTGGACTTTGCTCCCTTAGGACTGAGGGTGGTGCCGCTACCCCTCTGAGTCTTCATCGGACACGTATTTTCCGGTGCCTGCCTGGTGCCAGTCCTGAGTGGGCACTGATCCCTGCCCAGAGGCCTCACAGCTGGAGATGGGATCTCAGGCCTGTAACCAATCATGACGCCGTGCTGGATGTTAGTGCAGAAGTCTGAGCAGCTTACTGGGGTCCCTGAGGTGTCACACTTCCAGGGTCTGCTGAATGGAGCTTACAGAGCCTGAGGCTTATGAACATGGACCTTGGGGATTAAGCAGGAGGCTGCCGGGCAGAGCACAGGTGGGAGGCAGCGTGCGGAGCTGGGCTGTGGAGAGCTTGCAAGGTCAGGGTGAGCAGGCTGCTCAGAGGGGCTGGCGGCTCTGTGTTCCGAGAGGCCTCCTGTCTGAACGGGCTCCTGGTGTGGTGGGGGTTGTCGGGAGCGGGGAGCAGGCAGGGAGGCTGGGAGAGCGCTGGGCTGCACCCTGACCACCTTCTGCCCGCCCTCTCGCAGTGCCCAGTGCTGTGTCTTCACTGACCGATGACCTTCTCAAGTACTACCAGCAAGTGACTCGGGCTGTGCTGGGGGATGATCCACAGCTGATGAGAGTGAGCACGCGGGCCTGAGCTGGGGCCAAAGTCCAGCCCTCAAACCCCCGTGGAAATCCTTCAGAGGCCTGCTCCTGTCCTCTGCACGCTGGCTGATCTGGGTGGAAGCTGCTCTTGGTGGGGGGCTTGCTGCTCTGTGGCTGGCCCTTCTCCAGCACTGCTCCCCTTCCTGCCCCAGTAGGAACCGTTCCTTAGGGAATGGGCCGCTCTGCAGGGTCCTGTGGAGGGGGGGACAGCACACGTGGTCAGTCCCCCCACACCTTAATCCAGAGCCCTTTCTTTGGGGTGTCTGTTGACCTGGAGCCACGTGGGGCATCCACCTTGCACCTTTCATCTGTCTGGACTTGAGAGGAAAAGGAGAGGAAGTAGAGGGAGCCTGGTGAGGGCGCCAGCCAGACGTCATACCAGCCCTCTAGGGCTCCACAGGGCCCTGCTGGACACTGCCTGTGCCAGGCCTCTTCCTCCAGAGGCAGAGGAGGGCTGGTTTGGTGGTCTGCTTGACCACGTGGCCTCTCTGTTTGAGGGTTTACATCTTCCCCGCCTGGCTGCTGCTGTTACTTCCCGTGCAAAGTTAGGACTGTTGTTACTGCACTCTCCTGCCTCACAAAGTCTGCTGCTTGTCCCCAGACACAGCGCACGTGGGTGGGCCTGGGGCCTGGGAGCAGGGTGCCTTTCTCTTGAGCTGTTGTCTGCTTTCACAGTGCCTGAACTTCAGGTCTTGATTCAGGAGCTGGGAGGGCACAGGTGGTGGAGGTTCAGGCTAAGATGGTCTTAATCATTGCCTCTATTTTTTTCTGCTTATAAAAGTAATACCAAAAAAAAAAAAAAAAAAAAGTAATACCAGCATGTTTACTATAGAAGTACTGTAAAACATACGAAGTAGAAATTGTGTAGAACCATCCACTCACATGTTTTTCTTCTGTGTATAAACTATCATAGTTTACTGTCAATCGAAGTGGTATTAAACTAAACATCTGGTTTTAGAATAACTGCTGTATTCAGTTAAAAATATGTTGGACATTTAGGTTATATTCAGTTCAGTCGCTCAGTCATGTCCAACTCTTTGTGACCCCGTGGACTGCGTGGCGTCCATGGACTGCATGGACGCCAGGCTTAGGTTATATTCAGCTTTTTATTACTATAGACAGTGCTATGTGTGGATATGTGTGTAAGTAGATTTTGTTTATAGTGGGTTTGTAGAAGTGGCACTGCTGAGTCAAAGTATGAAGATTTAAAATGTTAATACATAGGTGCCAAGTCTTCCTTTAAAGAGGTATCAGTTTATACTTGGGGTGGGTGGACCAGGGCAGCGTGGCCCCTTCTGTTTCAGATTGCTCTCCAGGACCTGCAGACCAACTCCAAGATTGCAGCACTCCTGCCATACTTTGTTTACGTGGTCAGCGGGGTAAGTGACCAGGCTGCGGCAGGGGCGGGTGTGTGGGGAGAGGATCCAGCTGGCTGTAGGCTCGCAGGCAGGCGCCACCAGACGAGCAGGCTCTCCTGCACCCTCATGTCCCCCTAAGCACCCTTCTTCTCCCAACAGGTGAAGTCTGTAAGCCATGACCTGGAGCAGCTGCACCGGCTCTTGCAGGTGGCACGGAGCCTGGTTCGGAACCCACACCTCTGCCTGGGGCCCTATGTCCGCTCCCTGGTGGGCAGCGTCCTCTACTGTGTCCTGGAGCCACTGGCTGCCTCCATCAACCCACTGAATGACCACTGGACACTGCGGGATGGCGCTGCCCTCCTGCTGAGCCACATCTTCTGGTAGCCTCCTGGGCCCAGCGCTGGTCAAGGGCGGGACTGTGGCAGAGCTGAGTGGCTTGGGGTGGGAGGTGGGGTGAAACTTCTGGCTTTAAGGCCACAGGTTGAGAGGTTGGGAGTGTCTTCCCTCTGATCTTCCACGTCGTTGTGCCTGGGGTTTTATAAAGGGGTGACAGAGATGCCAGGGGTTTGGTCCATCAGCCCTCGGGCCCTGGGCCCAGCCGTCTCACTCGCTTCCCCCGTGTGCCATACACGTGCTGCTTCCTCTGGGTGCGGTGCCTTGTCCTCCTGACTGAATGTTGCTCCCACAGGACTCATGGGGACCTTGTAAATGGCCTCTGTCAGCAGATCCTGCTCTCCCTGCAGAAAGTCTTGGCAGATCCTGTGAGGCCTCTCTGCTCTCACTACGGGGCTGTGGTGGGGCTGCATGCTCTCGGCTGGAAGGTGAGGACCCTGGCTTTTCTCACAGAACCGTAAGAGCTCCTGTTTATAGTTAGAAAAATTGTCTTTCTTGTCCATGAACGTGTCCTCTTTCTCCATTTTTTAGGTTTTTCACTGTCTTTCAGGATCCTTTTGTAATTTCCCCTGAGGAGAACCTCAGTATAATTTGTTTACTCCTAGATTCTTGCTATTCTTTGATACTGTTGTAATGTCTCTTCATGGTATTTCTTATTGGTGTATAGAAACACAACTGATTTGTGTATTGATTCAGCTACTTCATTAAACTGTCATTTTTAAACTGTAAATTATTTTTAGCTTTTAAGGTAAATCATACCATGTACAAATAATGAAAGCTTTGTCTTTTTTAAACCTAATGCCTTATTTTTTTAAATTCATTTTCCTTTTTTGGCCACCCCACATGGCTTGTGGGATCTTAGTTCTCCAACCAGGGCTGGAACCTGAGCGCTTGGCTATGAAAGTGCAGGGTCGTAACCACTGGACCACCAGAGAATTCCCAAACCTAGTAATTTTTTTCTTTTTATTGCTAGGACCACTAATATCATTTTAAATATGTTGATATTGGGCATCCTTGTCTCATTTCCAATTTAAAAAACAGTACTAACAATAACCTGTCCTGTTTAGGCCGACATTTACTTTGTGTGTTTGTAGATACCTTTCTCAGGTTAGGGGAATTATATTCTTAATTATTAATTTATGTTAATTTTATCAAATGCACTTTCTGTATCTTTTTAATTGATTCTAAGGTTTTCCTGCTTTTATCTGTTTCATTGTTGTTAATTGTATATATAGGTTTTGTTTTTTTTGCCTGTGTCACACAGCTTGTGGGATCTTAATTCCCAACCAGGGATTGAACCCCTGCCCCAGCAGAGAAAGTGCTGAGTCC
This sequence comes from Muntiacus reevesi, assembly GCF_963930625.1. Taxonomy (NCBI): domain Eukaryota; kingdom Metazoa; phylum Chordata; class Mammalia; order Artiodactyla; family Cervidae; genus Muntiacus; species Muntiacus reevesi. The sequence continues at coordinate 39,056,503 of NC_089253.1, forward strand.
TAACCACTGGACCACCCGGAACTCCCCATACAGATTTTCTAATAGTAAACTGTCTTTACATTTCTAGGATAAACTCACTTTAGTAATGGTATAGTCTTTTAAAAAGTGCAGAACTTTCATTGGAATATATTTTTTATATACAGTTGGATTTAAATGATTTATCTCTATTTATGAATGAAATAAATCAATTGTACTCTTCTCATATGGTTTTAGTATCAGGGTTATACTGGTTTTATAGAATAAGGTGGAGAGGGAGTATTTTTTATACTTTATATTTTTAAGTTTAATTATGTTTTATTGAGACACTCTGTTCCTTGAATGTCTGTACGCTGACTTTGTAAATTCTGGCATGCTGTTTTGTGGTTATTTTTTGTGTGTGTATGGTTATATTTTTAACTAATAGTTACAGAATTATTTGAGTTTTCATATTTCTTGAGTCAGTATTAAGCTATATTTTTCTAGGAACTTGAAGGGCAAATTAATCACAGGATTTAAAATTACATAATCAGAGTCCAGGTTTCTGAGCTGTTGTTTGTTTTTGTGCAAGTGGTTTGAATTGAGTTCCAGTTTACATGTAAGCCAGGACGGTTCTTGGAATGTAGCAGTTGGCAGCTAAATTTCTTGATTAGCAGGGGGCATTACTTATATCCTTCAGCCCTCAGCACATATGTCAGTGATAGTGGGGTCATTTTATATTGTTTGTCTGTCTTGGTACCTCATCTTTATTTCCATTGCTTAATTAAGGCTTGGACATTCAGGAGTTTCCGAATAAATGTTAGCTGAATATGCCAAGGAGGGTATTTAGGATTCAGCCCTGTCCAGAACCAGAGATAAAAGTAGATCTTTCAGAGGAAATGGTACTTGGTAAGCAGTGAGCAAAAGAGGCACTTACTGCATTCTTCTCTTCCACCCAGGCAGTAGAGAGAGTCCTGTACCCACACCTATCCACTTACTGGACAAATCTGCAGGCTGTGCTCGACGATTATTCAGTATCGAATGCCCAGGTTAAAGCAGATGGACACAAAGTCTATGGAGCCATTTTGGTGAGTGCCAGCCCTTTCCAGCCTCTCCTTCCTGCATCAGCTCAGCTGGCTTACTTTAGAACATTAGGCCCAGGTTCCTTATATCCTAGTCCCACTGCTCTTACAGGTGGCCGTAGAGCGACTGCTGAAGATGAAGGCCCAGGCAGCAGAGCCCAACAAGGGTGGGCCAGGCAGCAGGGGGTGCCGGCGCTCTGACGACCTGCCCTGGGACAGCCTTCTCCTTCAGGAGTCTCCCTCCGGGGGCAGCGCAGAGCCAGGCTTTGGGTCTGGTCTCCCAATGGCTCCTGGAGGCGCGGGGCCAGAGGATCCTTCCCCTTCAGTGACCCTGGCGTACATCTACCGGGAGCTCTATGCCTTCTTCGGTGACAGCTTGGCCACCCGCTTTGGTACGGGTCAGCCTGCACCCACGGCCCCGCGGCCGCCCGGGGACAAGAAGGAGCCGGCGGCCGCCCCGGACTCGGTGCGGAAGATGCCGCAGCTGACAGCCAACGCCATGGTCAGCCCCCAGGGTGACGAGAGCCCCCGGGGCGGCGGTCCTCCGTCAGCCTCTGCGCCTGCCGCCTCTGAGAGCAGGCCGCTGCCCCGCGTGCACCGGGCGCGGGGAGCACCTCGGCAGCAGGGCCCCGGCACCGGCACCCGCGACGTCTTCCAGAAGAGCCGTTTCGCCCCGCGCGGTGCCCCTTACTTCCGTTTCATCATCGCTGGGCGGCAAGCAGGGAGGCGATGCCGCGGGCGCCTCTTCCAGACTGCCTTCCCCGCGCCGTACGGGCCCAGCCCGGCCTCCCGTTACGTGCAGAAGCTGCCCATGATCGGCCGCACCGGCCGCCCGGCCCGCCGCTGGGCCCTCTCGGATTACTCGCTGTACCTGCCGCTTTGAGGCAGCTTGCGCCTTCGCCTCTGTAAATAAATCCCGCGCCCGGAAGTGACGTCCCCGCGCTCGTGGGTCGCGCCGGATGAGGCGGGGCTTGGGCAGTTGGCTCCTCCGGCGGCGCTTCCTGGTGTTGGGGCAGTCATGGCGCTGGCCTGGTTGCAGCGCGTCGAACTCGCGTTCTTCGCTACCGCCTTCTTATGCGGAGCCGTGGCGGCCGCGGCGCTGACCCGGACCCAGGTGCGGTTGCGGGACGGGGCCGGCCGTCAGGGTGGGTAAGAGGGGAGCAGGCAGACCCTGAACCGGAGAGGCCGCTGCTGTCCGGCCCGGCAGAGTTCTGGCGCGCAGCTCTTTGGAGCTAGTCGCCCAGGTGAGGCCGGTCGACGGCGGAGATGCATCAGCGCTAATTACGCTCTGTGGATACATCTGTCCAGGTCGTTCTTGGAAATTATTACCTCGCAAAAGGAACGAGTCCTTGGGAGTGTCTAACAACAGATACAGCCCGGCCGAGTGATTCCTGCTGCATAACCTCACCCTGGCTGTAAAACAAGTTGAACCAGGTCCCTTTAAATAAGACACTATTGTGCTGAGCCTCTCAAAGAAAGCATAAGTAAAGTCGCTGAGTCGTGTCCGACTCTGCGACCCCATGGACTGTAGCCTAACAGGCTCCTATGTCCATGGGGTTTTTCAGGCAAGAGTACTGGAGTGGGTTGCCATTTCCTTCTCCAGGGGCTCTTCCCAACCCAGGGATCAAACCCGGGTCTCCATGCATTGCACAGACGCTTTACCGTCTGAGCCACCAGGAAGCCCTAAAGAAAGCATAGTGTAGTAGAAATGAGCAAACTACCAAATTGTTGCGACCCAGTGTGTCATATGGCAAGCCAGTGATGTAGCAGAAGCCAAAAGTTTAGCTGAGTGTTTACCCCAGCCAGGCAATCATGTTAATAAACAGACTCGTTTGATCCCTGTAAGTAGGCACTATTACACCTATTTTATAGATCAGAAAACATCGGAGATGGCCGAAGGTTACACAAGTTTTGGTTCTACTCTAGAATTTCTGTACCAGGGGAGACCAGAACTTGTGAAGTATTTCTGAAGCTCATTGGATTTTATAACCATTGCCGATTTCCTCATCTTTCTGGCCACTGCAGATTTGATTTCCCCACCAGACCCACTCTACTGGCCCAGAAACAGGAACTGACAGTAACACACAAATAGCTCTCTTAGAGTGGCCCTGGTCTAGATTATCCCCAACACTTGCCATGAACTTGCATTCAGAGGTACTAGCCTGAAATCTAGGACTCAGCAGCTTCTTTCCACAGGGTTCCTTCAGTGGCAGCTGTCCTCTGTATGGTGTGGCCGTCCTGAATGGCTCCTCTCTGGTCTTGTCCCGACCCTCGGCCCCATCCCTCTGCTACTTTGTGGCTGGGGCCTCGGGCCTACTGGCCCTCTACTGTCTCCTGCTTCTGCTCTTTTGGGTCTACACCAGCTGCATCGAGGACTCCCACAGGTGACTGCCCGCTCTGAGGGTCAGGGGTTGAGGTGGGAGGTGTCCCACTTCAACCACAAGGCTTCTCTCCCTCCTCCTAGAGGCCCGATGGGGCTCCGCTTTGCACTGGCCACCTCAGCTATAGCCATCTTCCTGGTCTTAGTGTGTGCCTGTATTCTTCGATTTGGCACCAGTTCCCTGTGCAAATCCATCATCTCCCTGAACATGACTAGGTAATGGAAGAGGGGGGGGGGGGTTCTGGCTGGGGCTGTCTGCTTCCCTCTGCCGAGTATCCCATACTCCGCTTTTTATGTGCCCGTCAGTTCTCATCTCAAGAGGGCACTGGCGTGAAAGGCTATTTAGGGTTTATCTCCCCTTTCTCACGACTGTTTCTTTGACCTCACAGCTGCTCTGATGCCCAGAAAACTCCATGGATACCCCCACGAACCGCTGTGCAGTTTTACTCCAACCTACATAATGCTGAAGTGAGGCCCTGGGATATGAAAGGCTGGGTGAAGACTGAGGGATGCAGATTTGTGTAATGAATCGTAGAATACCATCTGTAGTTTTAAGAGTGCTCACCAGTGTACTCTGAGCTTGGTCCACCTGTGAGGGGCTGAGGAGCTGAAGGCTTGACAGCCTGATGGTGAACAGCTGAGTGGTACGTGGGTGGAACCGACTGCAAGACGGGCCCAGTCCTCACACTGCTGTCCCTGTCTCCCACAGACCTCCTCTTGGGTGACTCTGGTATTGTGGTGTGTGGTCGTGGTGCTCCAGGTTGTGCAGTGGAAGTCTGAAGCCGCCCCATACCGGCCTCTGCAGAGGGGGGACCCTGAGTGGAGCTCTGAGACAGATGCTCTTGTTGGGCCACGCCTTTCCCATTCCTGAAGACTCACCAAAGAGTACTTCTGCAGCCAGACTCCATGCCCAAGTGCCTTTAATCCTCTTGCCCCGACACGGCTCTGTTTATGAGGGGAGCCTTAGTTTTCCCTCCAGGAGGGAAACGTGATGACACCTCTTTTCCTACAGGTGTTTTTTGTACCAGAGTATTATATTACTTTCTTTCTTCACCTCAGTACTGAGTTCTTGGTGTAAAGCACTGTAGGTAGGGTGGATAGGAGTAAGGAGTGAAGGCTAAACAGATATGGGTCAAAAAACTCAAGAGGTATGGGCAGGCCCTTGGGATGACTGCTCTTTTATTTGCTGTTAATGAATTCTGGGCCCCCTGTGTGACCCTGGTTATCACCTCATCCCTAAGGTTCAGTTTTTATTCTGAACCTTAGTGACCTGAGGTTGCTTCTTCACAAGCTACGGTAGGCACCCACAGTGTTGTCAAAAAGTTTCGTGTTGGGGAAATGTCCAGCTTTGTCCAAGAGGAAGTAGAAGCGTCGGCCTTTGACTTTCAGAGGCAACATGGCAGGGACTTCTCCCCGGTGGGCCATGCAAGATACCTGGTTTAAGGGAACCGTAAAATGGGCACCCCAACCAAAGGGGGCATGAGTGGTGAGGGTCACTTGCTTCCCTCCAGCCCGCAGCATCACTGAACGCACAGAGCGGAGGGAAAAGAGAAGACCAGCACCAAGTACCAGGGAACCTGTAGGAAAAGCAAAGATTTGGGTTTTCACTGGAAAGCTAAGCAGCAACCCTTTCAGTGCCCCCCGAATAAAAATAATTGTGGTGATAACATTTATTGTGTCCCTCTTACACCCCAGTCATTATTAGTCATTCCTCCCAACAGCCTTAATAGATACCCATCCCCATTTTAAAACAGGATCCAGAGTAAGAGTACTAACTTGCTCAAGGTCACAAAATAAGAGACAGACGGCAGCTTGAACCTGTACAAGGGCTTTGCGCTCAGGGACTTCCAACTCTAGTGTACCGCGCTCCTACCCACTCCTGCTCATCCGGGAGGGTCGAGAGACCCTTACTCTTCTTGCCCGAACAGAGGATTGTGCCCACCCTCTTCGACCAAGCTGGGAAGCTAGCCCACACCTTACCGATGGCGCCGCAGCCGACGGCAAGGCCGTAGCGCCAGAGCGTAGAGCGCAGGTCCAAGTGGCCATGGTCTGGGGACTTGGCGTTTGTTGGACGAACCGGGGTTGGGGGACGGGCCAAGGAGGCAATGGCCAGGGAAGCCCAGAAGACGCCCTGGCCGGCGCAGAATAGCCCGAGGACGGCGAAGAAGCGGCCCCGCTCGTGCTCGAAGAGCAGCACATCCCGTGGCGGAGCCGTGTCATGCAGGGTCCTGCGCGCGGGCAGTGGCTGCAGCGCTCGGAACAGCAGCACAGACCACCTCCGGCCAGGCGCCGCCATGGCGCTGCGTGGAGTCGTTTCCGGGGCGGGACTTCCTGCCAGCTAGCCCCGCCCCACCACCAGAGTCCTTCAGCCCCATCTCTCGGTCCCGCCCATGCCTGTGAAGGGTAAGGCTAAAGTAACTCAGCAGGTGGACACCAAATACAATACCATTCTTTATCTTAAAAAGTAGGGAGGATCCTGGGGTAAGTACACAAAGCACCTAAGTCCTTCGGGTATTTTAGTGTCAGTTCTACAAAGTAAGCTTTGGCTTCCTGGCACCAGGGAGGCTCAATCTTCTGGAGGCTTCCAGAAGGCAGGTGAGGAGAAGGATCCAGCAGCCCTCCCTCCTCGGTCACAGTCACAGGGCGGCCTCGGGCCGGAGAGGAGACATCAGTACGTCTGGGGACTATTTACAGGGGTCTTCTGGGGCACGACTATGGATCACTTCATGAATGCCACTTCTGGGATCTCGCCCTTGGCCTTAAAGAAACATAAAAAGGTCAGTAGAGCCAGGTGGTCCAGGCCATTCCCCAAGCCTACCTGACCCTCTTGAAGGCCTGAAGCTCTCTTTGTCACCTATTTTCAAATCTTACCTTGAGATGAGTAAAGGCCTGGGCAGATCTGGTGTAGTCCCAGTTGTTGTCCTGAAGGCACCTGGAGTAGGGGAAGAACAGGCACCTCCATTAGAACTACTAAGTTTTGGCTTTAAAAATTTTAGGGGCACTTATTTTTCACCACCAGCACTACCTGAGTTTACCCCATTTCCTACACATGCTCAGTACTCACTTCTGAGACCACTCAAGGTTCATGCCAGACTGGGTCGAGAATGCCTGCAGCATTTCCTGCTGCTCTGGGGAGAGGGTGGGCACGGGGCTGGAGGAAGGTGTGGGAGCAGGCATGGCAAAGGCTCTCTGGACCTCATCGGCACTGGCATTCCGCACAAACAGCTCATCGTTGACAATGCACAACCTTGGAGACAAAAGGCACCTTAGACAGCTGGACAGACAGAAGATAACCTCATCCTCCCGACATCATCTCTATTCTCACTTGACACTCAGAATCTTTCAATACCCACAAGCTTCCTTTATCATTTACCCCCTTTCCCATGGATTCCACATATGGGATTATCTACCAAACAGACTGGAATTAATACATTCTTCCCCAACCCTCATTTACCTACCTTCACAACAGACTTAGGTAGTGAATATTGTTAAACCACTTTGCCACAGTGGCAGCCATGCATTAGAACGGGGACCCAATGTGGTAAGTCAGACACTCACCCTGAATTGCTGGCAGGAACAGCGACGAACGTCCGGGTAAAGGCTCGCAAGGAGTCCCGAGACTTTCCATCCACTGCAATGATAACAATGGTGATGACCCGTCAGTCATTCATGCTTTATGTTTTCAAACAGCTTCTCAAAAATCCTAAGACTGATTTGATACAGAGAACCCTAAGCAGGCCAAACAGGGGTGACTCCGTGTGCACAGATGGGCAGAGCAGGGAGGAGTGTCAGAGGTTAGAGAGGACAATAGTAACACTTTTATCCCACTAGTTATTTATTTGTATCTGTGGGCCAGGCCCTGTGTCAGGCACTTTATAAATCACTTCACTTACTCCCCAAACACGTAATGAGATGCCTATTATGAATCCCTTTCTTTTACAAACAGTCAGGTTCAGAGGTAATATAAATTGCTCACAGACACAAGAGGACCAAGGTTGGGGATGGAAGCTCAGAACTGTCTGCCTCCAAAGTCTGTGTCCTTCTAATCCTCACGCTGTTCCCATAGCCCAGACAGGAAAGACAGGTGAGGACAGGCTTGGGGGCAGAATGGGAGAAGGTGGTCAGGGAATAAGAGAAGAGAAGGGAGCTGGGAAGTTGAGAGTGCTCAGAACAACTAGCTGGGACAGGGAGACCACTCCACAAACTCAGGACTCCAAAGATACTTACCTTCTTTGAAGACTCCATTCACAGAGAAACACAGCAATGTGCTCTGAAAGAGAAGCAGCAACATCAGTTACCATGTAGGCTCCCAGCAAAGCCCAAGTCCCTCCTTGCCTCTTAAGGACTGCCCCTTCCCCAAATCCACGCTTCTGTCAAGGGAGAAATAAGTGCTTACTGTCTGCGCACTTATGTCTACCACGAAGGAACTGATGTCATGCTGAGTTTTGGGCAACTCGTTGAGGAAGGCCACCACGTTGAGACGTGTGTGCTTCAGCAGTCGGAACCGCAGGGCTGTGGGAGGAGGAGAAGCCGAGGTTAGGAGCTGAGCCCAGACTGTCTCCTTCCCAACCTTCTCCCAACCTGTTTGGCTCACGTCACACACTTACTAGGGTCTTTAAGCTTCTTCACATTCCTGCTATCCTTGAAGTACTCGGCCAAGTTGCTTCTGGGGGAATAAGAAGAAAAAGAGGCAGTGGTCAGAGCAGTGGCGATGCTGCACGTGCCGGCCAGTGTCTGCTGAGCAAGTCTGGTCCTGGGCAGGTCCTGGGATGTGCTACTCACCGGGCAGGGTTCTGGGGGGTGAAAGGAATGCTCAGGGAGCAGCAGGCTCCGTCATGGTAGGCGTCCAGGAGCCGCTGCCGGTCTCCCGAGTCATACACCGCATAGTACCTGTGGGGCAAACCAGCGGGGAGGGCTGAGCTCCACAAGCTGGATCCACAAGGGGACTGACAGCTCCCAAGACTGAGGTGCTGGGGCTAGCCCACCGCACTGCAGCCTCAGAACACCCAAGATACTTACTGCTGCAAGAAGTGCAGGACCAGATTCTTCAGGGTCTCTGTTCCAAAGTAGCTTCCCTGGAATCAAACAGACTTCAATCAAACAGGACCATGGCACCAGGACTCTCCTCCCAACATGAGTTCTAGCTCTGTGCCCCCTAGATGCCATCCCACCACTTACCTTGCAAGGCGGTAACGTCGTGGGGGCTTCAACATCAAAGGCAATTGGTGGGGGTAACTCATGGCCATCCTGCAGAAAGGAAGTGAAACACGGTGATGTGAAAGAAGGCTAGATGAGGGACTTCCCTGGCAGTCCAGGGCTAAGGCTCCCCACTCCCAGTGCAGGGGCTTGGGTTCAATCCCGGGTCAGGGAACTAGATCCCACAAGCTGTAACTAAGAGTTGGTGGGCCGCAACTAAGACCCAGCAGAGCCAAATAAATTTTTTTTTTTTAAAGGCTGGATGAGTAATTAGATGGGAGAACTAAGAGTAAAAGGTCAGAGGTCAAGTAAGAGAAAGAAACGCAAAGAGGTCTATGAATCCTGATAGATGCAACTATCATCTACAGGCATTTTTCTAGGGAGAAGGATTATAACCTTTGTTAATATATATATGAAATCTTTGCTATATTATTAAAGGGCTCCATATCCCCAAATTAGTGATCGTATTGAGGGTGGCTATGCTCCTCAGAAGAGAATGAAAAAAATTAGGTACTCACCAGTCGTAGTAGTTTTGGAAATCGCTCTCGAACGGCGCTGTCAAGAACAGGACATAAGTAAGTAATGTTTCAGAGCCACTGTGCCTCCTGGGCTGCTCTAGGAGCAAAAACACCCGTGCCCGAGGGACAGCCCAGCCCATCCTCCTTTGCTCTCACTCTTCCCCAGCCTCTGAGCTCCAGGAAAAATAACCCCACTCCCCACCTCATCTGGGGCATCCAAAAATCACTGCCTTGAAGGACGACGCTCTCTGCCTGACTCCGAGCACTGCAGGAGCAGCACTCCCAGCCCAGGCATTAAGCCGGGACCTCTTCTCCGTCCTTGACCCCCTTACCTTCCACCTACTCACCTGTGCAGCCCCGGGAGGAGGGAATGGGGTGGGAGCCCAGGGCTCCGCTGCCTCAACAGGTATCCATCACTTCTGCCAGGTCTGGCCGTGGCCAAGACCAGAACACACCACAGAAATGGCACAGGATGTTGGGGCAGGGAGACGAGCAAGGCTTGGGAAGAGGAGAGGCCAAGGAGGAAGAGAGGGGAGAGGAGAGAGAAAAGGAAGGAGAGGAGGGGGCAAAGAAGATATGGGGGAGATTCAGGCGAGGAAAGAGAGAAAGGAAAGAGAAAGCAAAGACAAAGCAACAGCACGAGATGGTGGAGAGTCATTTAGAAAGACCAGGGAGAACAAAGGGCCAGAGGCGCCCGACACAGCCGTCTCTTTCGGCTCCCTTCTCCCTATGGTTCAAGGAGGAAGTGAGAAACCATCTTTGCTGTGGTGAGAGGGCAGCTGCTATTGGCCAGGTGTCTGTCTGCTACCTGGGTCCCGATCTGAGCTGGGCGTGGGCAGCAAAGCAGCCATGGGGGCAGGAGATCTCCCTCCGAAGGGGTGAGGGCTCAGGCCCCTGCAAAGTTGGGGGGGTGAGGGTCTGTGCCCCACCACTGTTGGCCCCCAAGTTCTCTCCTGATGGCCCCTCTGCGACTGTGCCTGTCTTAGGTTGTTCCTTCCCTGAGGAATCTTACCCGTCTCTGGCTAACCAGCCATCCTCCGGGGCCAAGCAGGGTGATGTGAGGTGTGGAGTGAGGGAGGGGCAGCGCCCCCAGAGAGGGTCAGTTCTCTGTCTCCTGGATAGCCTACGCCCCCGTGGCCTCCACGCCCAGCACCTGCCTTGGGATTCCCTCGCCTGCTGGCGGGGCCCCGGCTCTGGTCACGTGTCTTAGGGAACCCAGGTTTCTCCTCCAGGGAGGGCCCAGCTCACAGCCTTGGGCAAGAGCGACAGAGTGCATGGCACCAGCCACCAGGAGGCCTCAACCTCAGCACGGGCAGGAAAACCCAGGCAGTAACCTTGGGCAAAGTGATTGTGAGAACTGAGCCCCTCTTGGCAACAGGGCAAGAGGGGCTGTCACCGGACAGAGGAGGGAAGGCCCATCAGCAGGAAGTCCCAGGGAGGGAGGGCTTCTGCCCAGGGGTTACCAGGCTCTTGGCTCAAAGCAACTCCACGTATGGGGATGTAATATGCAAGACACCCCCTGGTCATGGTAGAGAAAGGGAGATGCTCTTCTTGAAACAAAAGGGGAGGGAGAGTCTAGAGAAGGCTGTGTTCAGGAAGGAAGGAGAAAGGCCACAGAACCAGCAGACAGACAGTCAGCTGAGAAGAAAGGAAAGGAGGCCTGGGGCAAAGCTAGGGGTCACGGGCAGACAAAATGGAGGAACACGCGATCCTCCCCAAGGACAGGTGGTTCCAGCTGAGGGCTGCACATCTCCTGCAGATGGGCAGTGGTCAGGGTGCATCCGCTCAGCCTCCCAGGGGGTGAAGGTCCCCAGGAGGGGAGATAAAGCTTATAACTGACCTGATGTAGGTGGACTGGTCTCGGAAGGTGTCGCACAGGGTGTTTCCGTCAAGCCAGAGCTCTTCCAGCTTCAGCCCTTTGATCTTGTCCAACTCCCGCTCAGACTTTAGCTGCAAAGGCAGGAAAAGACATGTTCGTAAAGACAGCCAGCTAGATCCCCCCACCCCCATCCTCATCTCTTAAATGCCCTCCCTGCCTCTTGCTGCCATGAACAAGCTCTCTCCACCTCTGCCCACCCTATCCAAACACAGCCTGGCTCTCAAACTCACCTCATTTCCAGAGAGATTTAGGGTCTTTAGATTGGGTGCTTTCTGCACAATGCTGGACAAGTCATCCAGCCGGTAGAGCTTGTTGTTGCTCAAGTTCAAGGACAATAGCTGTGGGGAGAGGAGAATTTAGAGGAATCACCACCGGTCAGGGGATGAGAAACAAACCTGCCTCCCGACCCCATCCTACGTACCCGACCCTGCTTCCTCCCACCTAGTGGGACAAAGGCCTCACCTCAGGGATGTTCTCTTCGATGATTCGCAGGGTGGCTGCCATGCAGCTTCTTCGGTTCAGGACAACGTCAATGTTCTGGGCCACTAAATCTGCAGGAAGCAAAGGGAAGTCTGAGAAGGCCTGCCCAGGCCAGCATGCCCCCCACAGCACCCTCAGATTTCCCCTGCTGACAGATCCCCCTCTGTCTCCACCAATCTAATAATGGGTGAGGCAGAATCAACCTGTATCCGACCTGTACCTGGGTCTGAACGGAGGCCCTTGAGGTCAAGTGCTTGCTGGGAGCCATCGTATCGTTTGCTCATGATCAGCTGCAGAGGAAGACAGAGGGTTCAGTGGTCACTGGAGTTGTCAAGGGGGGGGGCGGGGGAACCCCTAAGACTCAGGTGCCGGCCTCACCTTTAGCTGCTCTACTTGTTCTGGCTTCAGTTCATTTTGCACAGAATGGGGTGGAGAAGAGGAGTTGATGATGATAGATATCTGCAGGGGAAACACACATGGACAGGATGAACTCCAGGAAGGCCTGAGCCTCAGGACCAAGAACCAGTCTATGCCCTGAGCACCAGTCCCCACCCCCAACCAAACCAGGCTCTTCATACTCACTCTGCGGTTCTCCCGATCCAAAATCTTATAGTTAACAGCCTTCAATGCAGAGGCAGTACTGGCGTCCTCCACAAAAAACTGGGCCCGTGTGTTTTCATAGTGAAACTGCAAGACGAGGGAACAAGGGCATTAGACCTGGAGCCCAGAGCCCCCAGCCCAGCTGGGACCTCCACCCTCCTTGGTGTGCAGTCAGCCACTCTGGCCTTCTCTTACCTCAATGGGAGTAAAAGGGACACTGCACTTGCTCTGAATCACACTCAGGAGCCATGACTTGTCATATTTCCTGCCGTAAGGGATCTAGAGGAGAGGAGGAGAAGAGACAGGAACAACCTGTCACTAAATGAACAGCAGACCCCTCCAGTGCTCCTTTCAGCGCATCTGCCAAGCTCTAAAAGACTTTCTGGAGAAATTGTCAATTTAAAAGTTTCCTGGGAATTCCCTGCTGCTTCAGTGGTTAGGACTCCGAGCTTCCACTGCTGGGAACTCAATCCCTGGTCAGAGAACTAAGATCCCACAGGTTGCACAGTGAAGTCAAAAAAATAAAGAGTATTCTACTCAAGGCAAATATGAACTCCTTAACCCCCTTTTTGTCCATTTATAATTATTCCTCAAAGGATGCAAATGTTTGATTCTACAAGTTCTAAGACATCATTTATAACCTACCTGCCTTTCAGAGAACTCAAGGGCCCTCCACTCCACACTCAGCTTCTCACTTCTGAAGGAGCTCTCCCACCCGCCAACCACAATTATCACATTTCCCTTTCATGGCCTTCTCATCCTGCTGCCCCCCTTCTTTTCTGAAGCTGCTCATAGATGTTCTGAGATATTGATTCTTAGCAGCAAGAATGGTTCCCTGATTGTGGAGTAAACAGCTGATTTTGTAACATGAGAGGTAAACACTTTAACTCTGAGCCCAGCCCCTTAGCTCCCCTGCTCCATGTAGCTCCAAGATACTCACTGTAAAAAAAAAAAAAAAAAAAAAAAAAAAGATACTCACTGTAATCTTAAACCAGTTCTTGGACGTCCCATCCTGGCTAGTGCCAGCCCCTCCCCTCTCTGCAGCAATTCGATCTCTCCGTAGGGGCAGAGTGACATGAATTCGAGTGCGCTCGTTCCAGTTATCACCCCGACGGTTGGGTCGTGCAGCATAGGGGGTGCTGTGGGGAAGGAGAGAATAAAACATTCACCAAGGTTAGGAATGTCTTCTCAAAGATCTTCCTGCGCTGTTATCAGGACCACAGCTATCAACTACCAGTAAGCTGGTCCTGGCATTTCTCTCCCTTCCAGGTGGGAAGAGAAATGACATGGGCAGTAAGAGCCACATAAATGAGGGGGCCACGAAATTCAAACCAGACCAACTGGTTACTTACTATCGTACTCGGGGAGCATCCTGGACATCGCTCATTGCCACGTCTCTGTCATCGTCCTCCAGGCGAGAGGACCGAACGCTGGAGCCCCCTCTTCCAGACCTCCGGTTCCCCTCGCCAGACTTCCACCGGAAAGGGCCCCGGCCTTTCTTTCTTCTTTGAGGGAAACTAACTCGATCATCGTGCTCTGGGTTTGGAAACAGAACAAAAATTAGAAAATACATCACTGGAAGGACTTCACTGGTGGTTCAGTGGCTAAGTAAGACTCCCCGCTCCCAACACAAAGGGCCCTGAGTCTGACGCGTGGTCAGGGAACTGGATTCCACATGCCTTGACTAAGAGTTTGCATGCCACAATTAAAAAAAAAAAAAAAGATCCCTTGTGCCACAACTAAGACCTGGCGCAGCCAAATAAATATTCGAATATTTAAAAAAGAAGAGAAGAAAATACACCACTGGTTCAGCTACTTTGCTTGGCAATCACACTATCCAGCACCCTGCACCATCAGATGAGATACACAGTCACCACAGAGGCCACCTCTGTGCAAACTCAGTGGGGTGGCAACATCAGTGGGGTGGCAACATCAGTGACTGGAAAACTGTGTGACGTCTTTTTAGAAAAGTGAAGCAGAAAACAACAACAACAAAAAAAGTGAAGCAGAAACTGGAACTAGAGAAAGGAGAAGGAGAACATGGAAGTGAGTGTCTCAAGTGCAACTGGATACAACTCAGACTCCTGAGAGTCACCTGAAGTCTGCTTTTCTCAGCCTTCCAAATCTACTTAATCTCACTCAAAAAAATCTTTTTAACTTTTTATTTTACATTGGAGTATAACTGATTAATAATATTGTGTTAGTTTCAGGTGTATAACAAAGTGATACAGTTATACCTATACATGTATCTATTCTTTTTTTTTTTTTTTTTTTAATTTTATTTTATTTTTTTTGTTTTTTTTTTTTGTATCTATTCTTTTTCAGATTCTTTTCCCAAATAGATTGTTAATGGAATACTGAGCAGCGTTCCCTGTGCTATACAGTAGGTCCTTGTTGGTTATTCATTTTAAACATAGCAGTGTGTACATGTCCATCCCAAACTCCCAATCTGTCCCTTCCCTACCCACCTCTCCCTGGTAACCATAAATTCATTCTCTAAAACTACCCCTACTCAAAATTTGATCACATCTTGAAAAGCCGATCACAATGATTACATCAGCTTTCAGTAAACAATAGTTCTTTTGCCTGTAAAGTACAAATGTCAGTTACAAATACAACCAATTTAAAGGCTTCTTTTAAGTCTTGTTCTCGCCTCAAAAAACTGAAACTAGAACTACCATATGATCCTGCAAATCCACTCCAATTATACGTCCAGAAAAAAACAAAAAGTGCTAATCAAAAAAGATACATGCATAAATGAGAAAGTTGGGATTAACATCTACACACTACTATATCTGAAATAGATAATCAATAAGGACCTACTGTATAGCACAGGGAACTCTACCCAGTACTCTGTAATAACCTCCATGAGAAAAGAATCTGAGAAACAATAGATATCTGTATAACCAAATCACTTTGCCGTACACCTGAAAGTAATGCAACACGGTAAACCAACTATACTCCAATACAAAAGTTTTTTTTAAAAAGCATCAAAACTAACAAAAAGGGAAGAATACATATGAGCTTCACTTGTTTTCAGGTCAATAAAAAAAGATACCTGCATCTCATTGCTCATAGCAACACTGTTTACAGTGGGCGAGATATGGAAGCAACCCAAATGTCCATCAAGGGACTAATGGATAAAGAAGATGTGGTGGATACACATACACACACACATAACAAAATACTACTCAGCCATAAAAAAGAATGAAATCTTGCCACTGCAACATGAATGGACTTGGAGGTTATTATACTCAGTGAAATAAGTCAGACAGAAAAAGACAAATATTGTATGATATCACATGTAAAAACTAAAACGAATATATTTAGCAAAACAGAAACAGACTCACAGATATAGATAACAAACTCTCGGTTATCAGTGGGGAGAGGGAAAGCAGAAGGTGCAAGATAAGGTTATGGGATTAAGAGATACCAACTACTCAGTATAAAATGGATAGGCAACAATGATATATTATTGCATGGGGAGTGACAGCCATTGTTTTGTAATAACTTTCAATGGAGTATAATCAACTGTAATACTGAATCACTATGTTCACTTTCATGTCATATCTGAAAACTATCATAATGTTGTAAATCAACCATACTAAAAAACTGCCACTCTGAAGTAAATGTTGAAGTGCGAGTGACCCAAGTGTAACTGGACACAAGTCACTCTCCAAAAAGTCACCTGAAATCTGCTGTCTGCCCACCCACATCCACTTAACCCCAAGTGACCTCTCTCAAATCCAGGTAAACCAATCATGATGGTTACATTAACTTCCAGTAATCAATACTCCTTTTGCCTATAGAGGACAAACATCAATTACAAATATGATCAATCTAATGGTTTCTTTTATAAATCTTATTCTCAAACTCTGAAGTTCAGGGAGTGAACTCTTAGTTTCCTTGGTCAGAAATGCCTCTTAACTCAGGAGACAACTCCTGAATTCAGGTTCTAATGGCAGTTAGGGTACTTCACCAAGGGTCCTTGAATGTTCTCCAGGAGTATGTTCCTCTCAACCTTGGTGTGTAGAAATGGTTTCTTAAAAAGAGACCTACGATTGTCCCCAAAGGTCTGTCTAATGCATAGTACTCCGCAAACATTGAATCTCATGAAATGACCCTGGGGAAAAAATAAACCACTAGAAGGTGCAGTTAACATTTATTGAGAACTAACATTTATTGAGAACTTTATCCGATGTCAGGCGCTCAACACTCACGATCTTGTTCATACACACACACACACACAAACTTAGGAGACAGGTACTGTTTCTATTCCTCCTTAAGGGGGTGGAAAATCAGGCCTGAGTGTTTAACTCACACAAGATTGGCATGGCCAGCTCAGAATTGAAACCTTGGCTGTTGTGTGCTCCTAACCACTACTCTGGACCTAAACCCAATTTAGTGTTCTGGCTAGAACATTGAGTTAATGTGTAGGTCTAAAATATTAAGCCAAAGATGAGGACGGTGGGGGAGGGGGCAAGACCGACTGGACGTACGGTAGAAAATAGGGCACCGGCAGCCCAAGAACAGGGCACTGACTCACATTAGTATAGCCGCCAAACTGAACTGACAGGCATCCACCACCCACAAAGTTCAAAGGAATCCAGTCACCCCACCGCCGAGCCACCCGCTCCGAGCCGCAGGTGCTCACAACGCCAGGATTCTGGGGTCAACGAGCCGGGCACCCATCCTCGAGTTCAGCCAGGGCCCGGACTGCCTCGCCCCGGGCCCGCGCCACCCACCGCCGTTCCCCGCGGACACCCGGCCCCTCGCGGCCTCCCGCCCCGGCGCTGCGGCCTAGGCCGGCGCTGCCCAGCGAAGCTCCAGATCGCCCCCCTCCCCGGCTCAAGGACCAGCACTGACCGTTGTATGACTTCCCTTCGTCCGCCATGGCACAGCTAGAAGCAGGGGCGGGCTGCGTCGCGGGCCGCTACCTAGCCAAACGTCCGAATGCCAAGGCGCTCCAGGCCGAAGTGCTCCTACGCCGGCTACCACCGCATTTATAAGGAGACCGCGTCGCGCGCTGCCGACGTCCCACGATGATAGGCGGAGCCACTGGGAGACGCGCGTGCGCATTCGACCAGCAGAGACACTGGGGCGGGGCTTGGGGCCGACGCCCCGCCCAGTACTGATTAGTTTACTGATCCCTCTGATTAGTACTCGCACCTGCCCCCTGCTTTCGTCGTAGGCAGCACCTCCAAGGTTGGCGCTGAAGCAGAGATGGCCACTGCACCCCAGAGCTCAAACAGAAAAAGGGAAGGAGGGCCACAAGAAGGGCTTCTGAGGAATAGAAGAGCAGTGCCTTGGAGTGACCGCTCCAAGACCCGTAGGAGGATCCAGCCTGGGCTTAAGTCTCAGCTCAGCCCTTTGCCTTCTACAGATATATGCCTTGCTTTCCTCGCCTATAGAATGAAATAGAAAACTAAAAGGTAAGCTCCAAGAGAGCAAGGAGTTGACTAACTCATGGCTTTTTTTTTTCTCCTCCAGCGCCTGGCTCAGTACCATACCTAGCACATACCAGGAACTCAGCAAATATTATGAAATAAATTTCCAATCTATGCAACGACCCGCCCCCCCCCCCCCAATAGTTGCTGAGTCAAATGAGAAAAACTGCATTTGTCAGGCTGTGATCGTCTTCACAGATCGCCCCACCCACCATCGATGTGCTGTGCTTAAACCCACATCATGTGTCAACTAAACAGTTAAGATGCAAGCAAAATCATCCCCTGAACACAGGTCAAAGGGAGAGGAAATACTAAAATGCCAGGGCTAAGGCCAGGGCTCTCCTAGATAACTACTGCCCCCACCCAGAAGGTACTACAGCCAGCCCAGTGTGATTGTTGTCACTATAGCTTGAGCTTCCTTGGGGGTGTATGAAATGGGGGTACTCCAGTGACCTCAGAATGATGTGGCTGTGGGTCCTGTTCAGGACTGACAAGCATATTGACTTTCCTGGAGGGTAGGTATTCCAGGCAGATCTCTACTTCATTCTCCTGTGACTGGCTTGGATTTGGTGAGGGGCTTCAAGGGGACTAAGAGCCTCAGCTGGATCTGGGAACAAATTCTTCACCTTTCATTCCTGGCAGCAGACAGAACCCCTGCTTCATCCAGCCCAAGGAAAATGGTGGGACTGGAGGATGCAGATGAAACAGGTCAATACTTCTGGAGATGGTCCTGGAAGTTACCACTAATCAGAGACCCACTCTGGGGTCGTTCGTGTACCCTGCTTTGAAGGGAATTTTCCATGATAATTAAGTACTGCTCCACTTGGTTATGCCTGCTGGAAGCAGCTGTGTGCATGGAGCCCAAAGCCTGGCCCCTGAGGGTCATCAGTCCAGCCCTTTCAGTTGTCATATTGGGCAGCAGGCTCCCTCCATTTCTGCCAAGGCCCTTCTTCGGCGCTCCCACCCAGAAAATGACGACATGGCTAGTGAGGCTGACAGTCTTGCTGTAATTGGGAGAAAATGGGCTGCAGCACATTTGGCAGATTGAGAGTCACCTGCAGCCAGAGTTGGGGTTGTGCAGGCCGCCGAGGGGCTCAGGGGCCCTTGCCTCATGTGGTAAAGAGAGGAAGAAGAGGTCAAATTCTAACCCAAATGGGAAAGTTGGTCCCTGGGGCAGTTTCACTTCCTCTCCTTGATCTCAGGAAGGTGGGGAAAGGCATCATCTCCCCTTGCTGCCAAAGTTCCCTTTGCGACAGGCTGGGGAGGGTTTATAAAAATCTCCTGGTGGAGACAATCTCCCCGACGAGCCCCTCAGTTGGCCTCTGCTCCTTTCCAGCCACTTCACAGCAGAGTCCAAATCCAGAACCGTGAGTGTTTCATGGGCTGGAGGGTGGTGAGGGGAGGGCTGGGTGGCCAGAGGCAAGGAGTGGGGGACCGAGGGCAGTGGTCATTCTTAGCAGTTCCAAGGAAACAGGGCCCTTCTCCCAAGCACCCTGCACAGGCTCAGTGGCAGCTCTGGCCACCTGCCCTCCCAGAAGGGTTCCAAACCCCCACGGAGTGCCTCAGAGTGGAAAGGGTTCAGGCAAGGAAGACCACAAAGATGATGAAGAAGACAATGAGGATGAGGAAGATTTTGACCATGAGCCACCGGTTGGAGGTGACCGACTGGAAGTACTTGAGAATCTCTGAGTGGGCGGCCTCCACGTCCAGCTGGGCTCCCAGCACATTCTCGTCGATCCTGAGGATAGGTTCGGGAGGAGGGGAAGAGAAAGATGCTGAATTAAAAAGAATGCTGTTGAACTGTATTTTTTATGTATGTATATATTCTTGCCTGAAAAATCCCTTGGATAGAGGAGCCTGAAGGGCTATAGTCCATGGGTCCCACAGAGTCAGACACAACTGAAGTAATTCAGCATGAACACATAGAGGAAAAAGCTCTGGAAGGGTGATATAAACAAGTCTTGGCTCTGCAACTTACTAGCTAATGAACCTAAGCCACGCATTTAACCTCAAGTCTCATTTTCCTCAACTGCAAAGGAAAAATGAAAAGAAAAACTGAAAAGAAAAAATGAGGATAACACAAATCCTAGGTTTGCTATCAGGCTCCAATGAGTTATATAAAGTGCCCAACCCATACTAAGAGAATCCAAAATGTCTACATATTATAAATTTTGCTCATCGGTTGTGTCCAACTCTTTGCGACCCCATGGACTGAAGCCAGCCAGTCTCCTCTGTCCAAGGGATTTTCCAGGCAGCAATACTGGAGCCGGTTGCCATTTCCTTCTCCACGGGATGTCCCCAACCCAGGGCTTGAACCTGTATCTCTTGTGTCTCCTGCATGGACAGGCCACTAGGGCCACCTGGGAAGCCTCTAATAGTACTGATTGTAATAAGGGGGAAAAGGTCACAGAAAATCATGGTCAGGAAACCCTCATTCTAAGTGAGAAAGGAAGCATTCTGAGTGAGAAAGGAAGAACTTGATGATATGGACAGAAAGTCAAGGGATGAGAAAAGCCCCCTATATTAGAACACGTCTCTCAGGGTATAGAGAAGTCCTCAGAATAATGGCAATCTCTTGAGACACTGCTGAGGAAAATTAAACATTTCCCAGCTACTCTGCATATGCAATCCTAAAAGCCAAATATAAACCCTGGTCTTTGCAAAGGGAGTCTCTGGGAGCAGGGACGTTGGGAGCGGTGAGGTCAGGAAAGCTGGTGGGGCCTGGTAATCAAGGAAGAAAGTGAGAGGGCAGGCTGGGCCAGTGGCTGCAAGCCCACGGTCCTGGTAAGGTGGTCAGGAGTATGACAACCTAATCTGTCCAAATACAGGAGCCTGGATTCTACATGACTGCCTATCTATGTCAGGGAGGCTAATGTATTAGGTTCCCTAGTTTTTGGCATAATTACATTTCTCAGTGTGGATGCACTTGTCATCTCCTACCCAATAAAGCTCATTTATATTGGCAATTATAATGGCTTCACTTAACAAAAATGGAGGAACAATGAATGCAATCTGGCATATATAAGATTTTAAATGGGAGTCCGTGAATGAAAACTAGCACAAGGGAAGAAGTTACTATCACTCAATAGTAATTTTAAAGAGAGGAAGTTCCTTCTCTATGGAAGAATATAAGCTAATTAACATAGAAGGAATCGGCAAAATAGAAAATGACCATTTTGCCACACACACTCTCAAATGAATCAGGCAAGGGGGCCACCAGGGGGGCCAATAAAGAGATAACCTCATCAAGTGCCTCCTGATGTGACCACCTACACAGTCGGCCAAAAGTACTGAACTTAATCATAGCGACAAATAGTGCACAGGGGACTCAAAGTGTCCCTCCACTGATGTCTGACAGTCACTACCTTGAACCAGAGACCAAACAAGGTATCACCAATAAAGAGATAACCTCATCAAGTGTCTACTGATATGACTGCCTACAGGGATGGTCGAAACTACTGAACTTAAATTTAATCAGAGGGTCAAACATCAAACAAAACGTGTGTATGACTCTGTATAAGAGGTACTGGTCTCTTAAAAAAAAAGTATATTATCACACTAAAAAAGGCAGACTAAAGAGACACAATAATTGAATGTATGAATGTTGTCTAAATCTTAAATTGAAAGGAAAAGGCTAAATTTTTTCTATTCTTGGTAGATGCTTGCTGAAGTATCTGGGGATAACACATGATGTTTGAAAAAACTGTCATGATGTTTGCACCTACTTTTTTTTTTTTTTACATGCACACAGCCTTGTTTATTTATTTATTGTCTTTATTTATTTTTAAATATTTATTTGGCTGCACCAGGTCCTAGTTGCGGCATGTGGGATCTAGTTCCCTGACAAGGGATTTGAACCCAGGTCCCCTGCACTGGGAGTGCAGAGTCTTAGCCACTGGACCACCAGGGAAGTCTCTATTTATTTTTAATTGGAGGATAATTACAGTGTTGTGGTGGTTTCTGCTGTATATCAACATGAATCAACCAAAGATATAGATATGTCCCCTCGTTCTTGAACCTCCCTCTGGTCCCCGATAATTACAGTGTTGTGGTGGTTTCTGCTGTATATCAACATGAATCAACCAAAGATATAGATATGTCCCCTCGTTCTTGAACCTCCCTCTGGTCCCCGACCCTGCACCTCCTTTTAAATGATTCAGGAAAAAAAAAAAAGGTGAGAGGAAGTAAATGTGATAAAAAGTCAACAGTTGGTACACTAGGTGAATCATTATAGATGTCGCTTCTGCCATCCTCCCAACTTTTCTATTGTTTGAAAATTTTTAATCTACGAGTTGGAGGGAAAAGGAAAATGATCGAGTAACACAAGGAACTCTAGATCAGTAGCATTTTTTATACCTTAGAAAAAATAAGAATCACCTGTTGAGCATCTCAAAAATGCAAGTTTTTTTTTTTTTTTTTGGCCGTGCTGAGTAGCTTTTGCAATCTTAGTTCCCCATGCAGGGATCAAACTCGGGCCCACAGCAGTGAAAGCACCAAGTCTTAATCACTGAACCACCAGGAAATTCCTCAAAAATGCAAATTCTGGAAATTCCCTGGTAGTCCAGTGGTTAGGACTCAAGGGCTTTCACTGCTAAGGTTGGATCTCTGGTCAGGGAATAAGATCCCAGAACCTGAGCAGCAAAGCCAGGGGGTAGAAAAAAGGCAAATTCTTAGGTCTCACATTCTAGGGTGGGGCCCAGGAGACTACAGGTAGAGAAAGTGAAAATCAGTTGAGTCCGACTCTTCGACTCCATGGACTATACAGTCCATGGAATTCTCCAGGTCAGAATACTGGAGTGGGTATCCTTTCCCTTCTTCAGGGTATCTTCCCAACCCAAGGATCGAACCCAGGACTCCTGCATTGCAGGCAGATTCTTTACTAGCTGAGCCACAAGGGAAGCCCAAGAATACTGAAGTGGGTAACCTATCCCTTCTCTAGCTGATCTTCCCTACCAAGGAATCAAACTGGGTCTCCTTCAAGAAATCTGGAATAAATCAGTGGTTTCTCAGGAGAGTGCTAAAATCCAGATCCACTGGCATTTGCAGGAGGCAAACACAAGAGTATCTGTGTCTATTGTAAAAACACCATCTTTTTAGAATTTCAATTTCTTGTTCATATGGTTGCCCCAAAATTTTCTCTCCCTTGTTATTTTCCTTTTATGTTGCAATCTACTGCCAGATTGCTTCTGAGCCACTCAACTGAACCTGCTGGCACTGATCCAGTTAATCCAAGCCCCCTGATGCAAGTAACACCTGAGGATCCTTAATTCACATTTCTTTCTTTCTCAGGGGCACCAAGACATAACCACTCCTTCCTCCCTAAAATTCTTTCCACCTCAGCTTCTAAGGACACATTTCTTTGCTTTTTTCTCTCATCTCCCTAAAACTTCAGTCTCTTGGACAGATTTTTGCCTTCCCCAGGTACACCTGGAGCCCATGGGGATCTATTCGGGCCTTATTCTCACTTTGCCCATTGTCCCTGGGTGGTCTCATTTACCTCCATGGTTTCACCAAGAAGTTGCTGACTCCTACGTCCTTTATCTCTAGCTTAGCCCTCTCTTTTCCGAGCATCAAACCAGGCCTCTTGGCTGTCCCTTGAAGTGTGAGCTCGCTCGAGATGTCCGGAACAAATCTCATTCTCTGCACCCAGCACCGGTTCACCGCCTCCTGTGTTCTCTCCCCACCCCCAGATCCAAGACGACTGGCTCACAGCAGCAACAACTAATGTTTGCTAAACCAATGAACAAATAAGTACTAACACTGAAAAATACTTATGACACTCTTTCAAGGAAGATTAGTTGTCAAGTTGTATATATACTGTAATTCTATTTTTGTTTGTCTATAAAAGGCTTTCAGGGACTTCCCTGGGGGTCCAGTGGCTAAGAATCCATCTTCCAGGGGATTCCCTGATGGTCCAGTGGTTAGAACTCTATGCTGTCAGTGCCAAGGACCCTGGTTCTATCACTGGTCGGGAAACTAAGATCCCACATGCTCTGGGCTGGAGACCTGGATTCAGTCCCTGGGACAGGAAGATCCCCTGAAGGAGGGAATGGCAACCCACTCCAGTATTCTGCCTGGAGAATTCCATGGACAGAGGAGGCTAGTAGGCTATAGTCCATGGGCATCACAAAGAGTTAGAGATGACTGAGCGACTAGCACTATCATTTTCACTTCATGGGGTGACTAAGCCAGCACATCTCAACCACCGAGCCCCCGAATCTAAATGAAAGATCCTGTCTCCTGCAATGAAGACCCAAAGCAGCCAAAAATAATTAAATAAATTTTTTTTTAAAAAAAGGTTTTCAGGTTTTTGTTTTTTTGCCGAGCTTTTCCGATGACTCATCAGTAAAGAATCTGCCCAAAATGCAGGCAGGAGATGCAGGAGATGCTGGTTGGATTCCTGGGCTGGGAAGATGCCCTGGAGGAGGAAATGGCAACCCACTCCAGTATTCTTGCTCGGAAAATTCCACGGACAGAGGAGCCTGGTGGGCTACAGTCCACAGGGTCAAAGAGAGTCAGACATGACTGAGTGAGAGCGTGCACGCGCGCGCGCGCACACACACACACACACACACACACACTCACTCACTCACCCCCACCCACACACACAACCATGGAGGATCTTAGTTCCCA
Organism: Muntiacus reevesi; assembly: GCF_963930625.1. Taxonomy (NCBI): domain Eukaryota; kingdom Metazoa; phylum Chordata; class Mammalia; order Artiodactyla; family Cervidae; genus Muntiacus; species Muntiacus reevesi. The sequence goes on from NC_089253.1 coordinate 39,080,673, forward strand.
AACCAGGGACCAAATCCAATGGGAAGTTTGCAGTCCTAGCCACTGGACCTCCAGGGAAGTCCCTGCTGCTGCTGCTAAGTCACTTCAGTCGTGTCCGACTCTGTGTGACCCCATAGACGGCAGCCCACCAGGTTCCCCCGTCCCTGGGATTCCCCAGGCAAGAACACTGGAGTGGGTTGCCATTTCCTTCTCCAATGCATGAAAGTGAAAAATGAAAGTGAAGTCGCTCAGTCATGTCCGACTCTTAGCGACCCCATGGACCACAGCCTACCAGGCTCTTCCGTCCATGGGATTTTCCAGGCAAGAGTAATGGAGTGGGGTGCCATTGCCTTCTCCGAGGGAAGTCCCTAAGTCTAACAATTTTAAACATATACATTGGGGAGAGAATACAAACATCTTTTACAGATCTGATTCTTTGAATCTATATTATTTTAACATTCAAAATACATTGTCACCTGAAGAGCTCTAGTGTTTATGGCCTAACTCAGCAAGGGATTCCCCAGATCTCAGGTGAACCAGGTAAGACTCAGTCAATCTTCCTGATTCTAGGACCAAGAGAGCTGTCTTCACAGCGCTTTTAAATTGCCCAATTGAATACGTAACGCTGCTTGATGGATCAATGTTGGGAAATCTGCTTTCACGGAGGGAGGTGTTCACCCAGTTTCACCGGATCAACAGCCAAGAGTAGAAGAACTCTGCTGGTGCTGTGGGGCAGTGATCCTTCACCATCAGGACAGGGCGCTGCCTGAAGGCCTCAGAGCAAGCTACGGGCGCGTGTCAACCTGCGGAGTGCTCCAAACTCCCACACCTTCCCTTCTTGAGGTCCTCTGCTAATAGCCTTTCTTCTTGCCAAACTGAAGACACTGAAGTAGCCTGAAGAACCGGGCAAGGTGGAGAAACAGGTTCCTGGCCTCACACTTGGAGATTCTGACTCCACAGATGTGAGAGCAGTGGACTTCCAGAAACCTTCATATTTTTTTTAAGAGGAAAAAATATACATTTATAATTAGGTATAGCTGACTTAAGGTATTCCATTAGTTTCAGGTGTAAAACAAAAAAATTTTTCATAGGTTATACTGCATTTAAAGTTATTATAGGAACTTCCCTGTTGGTTAGGACTTTGCCTTCCAACACAGGGGCTGTGGGTTTGATCCCTGGTCACAGAGTTAGGATCCCACATGCTTAGTGGCTAAAAAACCAAAACATAAGACAAAAGCAATTTGTAAGAAATTCAGTAAAGAGTTCCACTAGTTTGTCTCTATAGGAGTCTGCTTCTATTTTGTTATATTCATTCACTTTTTTTTTTCATTTTACAAATTGATGCTGATTTAAAATATATGTCTGAAAAAAATATTATATATTTGAGTTGTACCACACAGTGAGTCACAATTCTTAAAGGTTATACTGCATTTACTGTTATTATAAAATATTGGCTATACTCCCTTAACTGTACAATATATCCTAGTAGCTTATTTACTTTATACAGAGTAGCCTGTAACTCTTAATCCCCTATCCCCATGGTGCCCCTCCCTACTGGCAACCACTAAATTGTTCCTTATATCTGAGTCAGTTTCTTTCTTTTTTTTTAGTTTCTTTTTTGTCATATTCACTAATTTGTCTTATTTTTCAGGTTCCACATTTAGTGATTATCATACAGTGTTTGTCTTCCTCTGACTTATTTCACTAAGCCTATTGCACTCCAAATCTATTCACTGTTGCAACAGTTGTTGCAAATGGCAACATCTCTTTCTTTTTATGGTTGAGAGTATTCCCTTGTGTACACTCACCACACTTCCTTATCATTCATCAATTGATGGATACTTAGAAGGCTTCTCTATCTTGGCTACTCTAAATAGTGCTACTGTGAACACTGGGGTGAGTGTATCTTTTCAAACTAGTGTTTTCATTTTCTTTGGATATATACCTAGGAGTGGAATTGCTGGACAATAGGGTTGTTCTATTTTTACTTTTTTGAGGAACCTCCCTACTGTTTTCCACAGTGACTGCACCAACTTACATTCCCACCAACAGTGCACAAGGCTTCCCTTTTCTTCATTACCCTTGCTACAATTTATTTGTGGTCTTTTTGATGATAGCCACTCTGACAGGTATGAGGTGATGTCTTATTATAGTTCTGATTTGCATGTCTCAGAAATGGAGTAGCCATCATGGTCAACAAAAGAGTCCGAGATGCAGTACTTGGATGCAATCTCAAAAACGACAGAATGATCTCTGTTCGTTTCCAAGGCAAACCATTCAATATCATGGTAATCCAAGCCTATGCTCCAACCAGTAACGCTGAAGAAGCTGAAGTTGAACGGTGCTATGAAGAACTACAAGACCTTTTAGAACTAACACCCAAAAAAGATGTCCTTTTCATTATAGGGGACTGGAATGCAAAAGTAGGAAGTCAAGAAACACCTGGAGTAACAGGCAAATTTGGCCTTGGAGTACGGAATGAAGCAGGGCAAAGGCTAATAGAGTTTTGCCAAGAGAACGCACTGGTCATAGCAAACACCCTCTTCCAACAACACAAGAGAAGACTTTACACATGGACATCACCAGATGGTCAACACTGAAATCAGACTGATTATATTCTTTGCAGCCAAAGATGGAGAAGCTCTATACAATCAGCACAAACAAGACTGGGAGCTGACTGTTGCTTAGATCATAAACTCCTTATTGCCAAATTCAGACTTAAATTGAAGAAAGCAGGGAAAATCACTAGACCATTCAGGTATGACCTAAATCAAATCCCTTATGATTACAGAGTAGAAGTGAGAAATAGATTTAAGGGACTAGATCTGATAGACAGAGTGCCTGATGAACTATGGATGGAGGTTCGTGACACTGTACAGGAGATAGGGATCAAGACCATCCCCACAGAAAAGAAATGCAGAAAAGCAAAATGGCTGTCTGAGGAGGCCTTACAGATAGCTGTGAAAAGAAGAGAAGCAAAAAGCAAAGGAGAAAAGGAAAGATATTCTCACTTGAATGCAGAGTTCCAAAGAATAGCAAGGAGAGATAAGAAAGCTTTCCTCAGCAATCAATGCAAAGAAATAGAGGAAAACAACAGAATGGGAAAGACTAGAGATCTCTTCAAGAAAATTAGAGCTACCAATGGAACATTTCATGCAAAAATGGGCTAGATAAAGGACAGAAATGGTATGGACCTAACAGAAGCAGATATTAAGAGAACATATGACAGAAGATATTAAGAGGTGGCAAGAATACACAGAAGAACTGTACAAAAAAGATCTTCATGACCCAGATAATCATGATGGTGTGATCACTCACCTAGAGTCAGACATCCTGAAATATGAAGTCAAGTGGGCCTTAGAAAGCATCACTACGAACAAAGCTAGTGGAGGTGATGGAATTCCAGTTGAGCTATTTCAAATCCTGAAAGATGCTGCTGTGAAAGTGATGCACTCAATATGTCAGCAAATTTGGAAAACTCAGCAGTGGCCACAGGACTGGAAAAGGTCAGTTTTCATTCCAATCCCTAAGAAAGGCAATCCCAAAGAATGCTCAAACTACCACAGAACTGCACTCATCTCACACGCTAGGAAAGTAATGCTCAAAATTCTCCAAGCCAGGCTTCAGCAATACGTGAACCGTGAACTTCCAGATGTTCAAGCTGGTTTTAGAAAACGCAGAGGAACCAGAGATCAAATTGCCAACATCCGCTAGATCATCGAAAAAGCAAGAGAAATTCAGAAAAACATCTATTTCTGCTTTATTGACCATGCCAAAGCGTTTGACTGTGTGGATCACAATAAACTGTGGAAAATTCTGAAAGAGATGGGAATACCAGACCACCTGACCTGCCTCTTGAGAAATCTATATGCAGATCAGGAAACAACAGTTAGAATTGGACATGGAACAGACTGGTTCCAAATAGGAAAAGGAGTACATCAAGGCTGTATATTGTCACCCTGCTTATTTAATTTATATGCAGAGTACATCATGAGAAGCACTGGGCTGGAAGAAGCACAAGCTGGAATCAAAATTGATGGGAGAAATATGAATAACCTGATATGCAGATGACACCACCCTTATGGCAGAAGGTGAAGAGGAACTAAAAAGCCTCTTGATGAAAGTGAAAGAGGAGAGTGAAAAACTTGGCTTAAAGCTCAACATTCAGAAAACTAAGATCATGGCATGTGGTCCCATCACTTCATGGCAAATAGATGGGGAAACAGTGGAAACAGTGTCAGACTTTATATTTTGGGGCTCCAAAATCACTGCAGATGGTGACTGCAGCCATGAAATTAAACAACGTTTACTCCTTGGAAGGAAAGTTATGACCAACCTAGACAGCATATTAAAAAGCAGAGACATGACTTTGCCAACAAAGGTCCATCTCGTCAAAGCTACGATTTTTCCAGTGGTCCTGGATGGATGTGAGAGTTGGACTGTGAAGAAAGCTGAGCGCTGAAGAATTGATGCTTTTGAACTATGGTGTTGGAGAAGACTCTTGAGAGTCTCTTGGACTGCAAGAAGATCCAACCAGTCCATCCTAAAGGAGATCAGCCTTGGGTGTTCACTGGAGGGACTGATGCTGAAGCTGAAACTCCAATACTCTGGCTACCTGATGGGAAGAGCTGACTCATTTGAAAAGACTGTAATGTGGGGAAAGATTGAGGCCAGGAGAAGGGGATGACAGGGGATGAGCTGGTTGGATGGCATCACCGACTCAATGGACATGAGTTTGAGTAAACTCGGGGAGTTGGTGATGGACAGGGAGGCCTGGGGTGCTGCAATTCATGGGGTCGCAAAGAATTGGACATGACTGAGAGACTGAACTGACTGACTGACTGATTAATGATGTTAAGCATCTTTTCGGATGCCTGCTGGCCATCTGTATTTGGAAACATGTCCATTCAAGTCTTCTCCTTTTTTTCTTTTTGGCCGCCCTATGCAGCATGCAGGATCCCAGTTATCCAACCAGGGATCGAACTATACCTTCTGCCTTAGAGTGTGGAGTCTTAACCACTTGACTGCCAGGGAAGTCCCTCTGCTCCTTTTTTAAATCAGGTTGCTTGATTTTTTGATGTTGAGGTGCATGAGCTATTTACACATTTTGTATGTTAACCCATCAGTTGTATCATTTGCAAACATATTCTCCCAGTCAGTAGGTAATCTTTTTGTTTTGTCAATGGTTTTCTTTGCTGTGCAAAACCTTGATTAAATCCCATTTGTTTACTTTTGGTTTTGTTTGCTTTAGGATATGGATGCAAAAAAATATTGCCATGATTTATGTCAGAGTATTCTGCCTGTGTTTTCTTCTAGGCATTTTTATGGTTTCTGGCTTTACATTTAGGTCTTTAACCCACTTTAAGTTTACTTTTTTTGTTGACACACCTTATGGCTTCCAGGACCTTGGTTCCCTGACCAGGGATCAAACCCCAGTCCCTGGCAGTGTTAAGTGCTGAGTCCTAACTGCTAGACCACCAGGGAGTTCCCACACTTGGGAGTTTACTTTATGGTGTGAGAAAATGCTCTAATTTCATCCCTTTACATGCAGCTATCCAGTTTCCTCAGCACTACTTATTAAAGAGGCTGTCTCTTTAATTGTATATTCATACTTCCTTTGTCATTGATTAACTGACCATAAGTATGTGCATTTATTTCTGGGCTCTCATTCTGTTTCATTGATGTCTGTTTTGTTTCACAGGATATGTTCAGTTGCATTGACTCTTTGTGACCCTATGGACTATAGCCCAACAGGCTCCTCTGACCAGGGGATTTTCCAGGCAAGAATACTGGAGTGGGTTGCCATTTCCTCCTTCAGGGGATCTTCCCAACCCAGGGGTCCAACGGGCTTCTCATTTGCCTCCTGCATTGTAGGTGGATTCTTTACCACTGCGGTGCTGGGGAACCCCATTTGTGTTTCGGTACCACACCATCCTGTTCTAATAGTAATCGGAGTTACAGCAGTGGCTTTGTAGTGCAATCTGAAGACAGGGAGCACGACATCTCAAGCTCTGTTCTTTTTCAAGACTGTTTGGGATACTGTGTGTCCTTTGTGTTTCCACACAAATTTTAAATGACTTGTTCTAGTCTATGAAAAATGCCATTAGTATTTTGATAGGGATTGCACTGAATCTGTAGATTGCTTTGAGTAGTACGGTCATTTTAACGATACCAGTTCTTCCAATCCAAGAACATGGTGTATCATTTCCATCTATTTGTGTCCTCTTCAGTTTCTTTCATCAGTGTCTTACAGTTTTCCAAGTACTGTTCTTTTACTGCCTTAAGTTTATTCCTTGGTATTCTCTTGGATGCAACTCTAAATGAGTTTCTTTCATTTCTCCTATAGTTTGCTGCTAGTAGATAAAAATGAAACAGATTTCTCTGAATTACTTTTGTATCCTTCAGCTTAACTGAATTTATTGATGAGCTCTAGTAGCTTTCGGGACTTTCTATGTATGGAATCATGTCATCTGCAAACAGTGACAGTTTTACTTCTTCTTTTACAATCTGGATTCCTTTCATTTCTTTTTCTTCTTCTGATTGCTGTGGCTTGAACTTCCAGTACTATGTTGGGTAATATAATGTTGAGAATGAGCATTCTTGTAGCTGATTTCAAGGAAATGCTTTTAGCTCTTCACCACTGAGCATGGTGTTAACTGTGGGCTTATCATACATGGCCTTTGTTATGTTGAGGTATGTTCCTTCTATGCCCCACTTGTGTAGAGTTTTGTTTTTTTTTTTATCATAAATGGATGCTGAATTTTGTCAAAATCTTTTATCTGCATCTACTGTGATGATCATATATTTTTTCTTCAATTTATTTAATGTAGTATATCACATTGATGGATTTATAGATACTGAAAATCCCTGCATCACTGGAATAAATATTCCCACTTGATCATGGTACGTGTTTTTAATGCATTGTTGGATCCTGTCTGCTAGTATTATGTTGAGGATTTTTGCATCATGTTTCATCAGTGATACCAAGCCTGTAACTTTATGTTTTGTGATATCTTTGGTTTGGCATCAGGGTGATGCTGGGTTTGTAGAATGAGTTTAGAATCATTTCCTCCTCTGCAGTTTTTTGAAATAATTTGAAAAGGATAGGTATTAACTCTTCTCTCAACATTTGGTAGACTTCACCTGTGAAGCCATCTGGTCCTGGACTTTTGTTGGAAGTTTTTAAAAATTACTGATTCAGGACCTCCCTGGTGGTCCCGTGGAAAGAATCTACCTGTCAATTCACGGGACATGGGTTCAATCTCTGGTCTGGGGAAATTTCAAAAGCTCCAGGGCAACTAAGCCAGTGTACCACAACTATTGAAGCCTGCAGGCTCTAGAGCCCATGCTCTACAACAAGAAAAATCACTGCAATGAGAAGCCTTCACACTGCAAAGAGAAAGCCCCTGCTCACCACAACTAGAGAAAGCCCACCCATAGCAATGAAGACCCAGCATAGCCAAAACTAAGCAAATAAAATTTTTTAAAATTACTGATTCAATTTCATTACTGATAATTCATCTGTTAATAGCTTCTATTTCTTCCTAGTTCAACTTGGGAGATTAAACATATCTAGGAATTTGTCCATTGCTTCTAGGTTGTCCATGTTATTTGCATGTAGTTTTCCATAGTAATCTCTTTTGATCCTTTGTATTTCTGTAGTATCAGTTTATAATTTCTCCTTTTTCATTTCTATTTTTATTGTCTTAGGCCCTCTCTTTTTTCTTCTTGATAAGTCTGGCTAAAGGTTTATCAATCTTGTCTATCTCTTCTTAGTTTCATTGATCTTTTCTATTTTTTTGTCTTTATTTCACTTATTTCTGCTTTAATTTTTATTACTTCTTTTCTCTACTAACTTTGGATTTGTTCTTTTTCTAGTTACGTGTAAGGGTAGGTTGTTTGGTTGAGGTTTTTATTTCCTGAAGCAGGCTTCTACTGCTATAAACATCCCTTTTAGAACTGCTGTTGTAGGGAAGTTCCACATATTTTGGGTTGTTTTCATTTTCATTTGTCTCCAAGTAGTTTTTATTTCTCCTTTCATTTCTTCAGTGATCCACTGTTTGTTTAGCAACATATTTTTTAGCCTCCACTTGTTTGTGTTTTTTGCAGTTTTCTTCTCGTAGTTGATTTCTTCTCTTTTTTTTGTAGTTGATTTCCACTCTTACAGCACTGTGGTTGGAAAAATGCTTGTTATGATTTCAATTTTCTTAAATTTATTAAGACTTGTTTTGTGTCCTAGCCTCCACTTGTTTGTGTTTTTTGCAGTTTTCTTCTCGTAGTTGATTTCTTCTCTTTTTTTTTGTAGTTCCACTCTTACAGCACTGTGGTTGGAAAGATGCTTGCTATGATTTCAATTTTCTTAAATTTACTAAGACTTGTTTTGTGTCCTATCATAACCCACTCCAGTATTCTTGCCTGGAGAATCCATGGACAGAGGAGCATGGCAGGCTACAGTCCACTGGGTCACAAAGAGTCAGACATGACTGAAGCGACTTAGTACACATGCACATTTTGTGGCCTAGTATGTAGTATGTCCTGGAGAATGTTCCATATGCACTTGAAAAGAATTTGTATTCTGCTGCTTTTGGAGAATTGTTCTCTATATAAGCTCATTTAATCTACTGTGTCATTTAGGGCCAGTGCCTAAATGACACATTATTGACTTCTTGTCTGATGTATCCATTAATATAAATGGGATATTAAAGTCTCCTACTATTCAATTCCTCCCTTTATGTCAATTTCTCCCTTTATGTCTGTTAATATTTCCTTTACATATTCAGGTGTTCTTATCTTTGGAGCCACTGGACTACCAGGGAAGTCTCCCCTTGCTGCTTTTAATAGTCTCTCTTTGTCTTTAATTTTTGCCATTTTAATTACAATGTGTCTTGTTGTGGTCCTCTTTGGAGTTGATCCCATTTGGGACTTTCTGGGCTTCCTGGACTTGGATGTCTGTTCCTTTTACCAGGTCAGGAAAACTTTCAGCAATTATATCTCTAAATATGGTCTCTCTTTTTCCCTTCTCTGGAACCCCTATAACACAGATTTCAGCACACTTGATGCCGTAGAAATCTCTTAAACTGTGCTCACCTTTTTTTTCTTTTTAGCTTCAGTGATTTCTACTACTCTACCTTCCAACTTACTGATCCATTCCTCTATGTCATTTAATCTACTGTTGATTTCTTCTAGTGTATTTTTCATTTCAGTTATGTTCATCTGTTTGGTTTGTCTTTATATCTTCTAACTCTTTGTTAAATTTCTCACTGTGTTCATCCATTCTTCTCTGGAGTTCTTTCATCTTTATGATCATTACCTTGAACCCTATCAGGCAGTTCACCGATCTCCACTTCCCTTAGTTTTTCTTCTGGGGTCTTGTCCTTTTGATTAGCTCTGGAATCTCACTTTGTCCGATTTGCTGTTTCTACTTCCATGTATCTGGCAAGTTGGTCGTTTCATGACCTCAGAGAAATGGCCTTTTGTAGGAGCTGTCCTGTGCATCCCATCCCCTGATTACCAGAGCTGTATGCTCCAGGGCTCCCCCATATTGCATGGGCCCCTCTGGTGATGGGGATGACTAGGCATACGTGGTCCAGTAGGCATGGCTGACCCCTGGTCTGGTTAGTTGCCAGGCCCTGCCTTATGCAGAGACTGCCAGTCACAGGCTGGCAAGATACTTATTCTTTATAAGCTCTATAGGGGGTTTCTATGAACATCCAGCTTTGGCAACCAATGGTTAAAAGGATGTTTATTTATTCAACTAGTAGGTGTTGAGCACCAGCCATTGATACAGTGCTGAGTTCAGTTATCTTGGTCCCTCCCCTCAGGGGGGAGCAGAAAATGTCCGCTTTCCCAGCTATCACTGCTGCTACTGCTGCCAAGTCGCTTCAGTCACGTCTGACTCTGTGTGATCCCATGAACGGCAGCCCACAAGGCTCCCCCGTCCCTGGGATTCTCCAGGCAAGAACACTGGAGTGGATTGCCATTTCCTTCTCCAATGCATGAAAGTGAAAAGTGAAAGTGAAGTCGCTCAGTCGTGTCCGACTCTTAGCGACCCCATGGACTGCAGCCTACCAGGCTCCTCTGTCCATGGGATTTTCCAGGCAAGAGCACTGGAGTGGGGTGCCATTGCCTTCTCCACCCAGCTATCGCTAGCTCATCTTAAATTCAAGTCTTCTACTTATGCACTGGCTCCCACTTCCTCTCACCTGCTCCAGGACATAAACTTTAAGAATTCTTCCCCCTTCCTGTTATAATATCAATTTTTATTTCTTTGTTGGATCATTCCCAATACAATACAAACATACATTTATTTTCTCCCATTCTTTAAAAAAAAACAAAACAAAAACCTCTTGTCTTTCACTGGACAAACTGGGAACAATCTGAACACTGAAAATAATCATTATCCTAACTAATTGTAACACTAAACATAAATAAAAACTTTAAGTCCATAATGATACTCAAAAACAAGGAAGAATTAAAACCTCCTTAGTCTCTACATTGGCACCTGCTCCACAAACTACTTACTCTGAAAATACAGGAAAATAATTAAGGTTTTATCGAGCCTGATTAAGATGAACTTCAGCTCATGCAGTTAATAAAGAAAGGCTTTTGTTTAAAGAAAAAAAATGCACCTGAATTGGATAAATTGATTCAGACCAGACAAGGATCATAACTGGCTCCTAAAAACAGGTTAAAGGGTCTTGGGGAACAGGATATCCAATAAATCATTGGCTGACTGCAAAGAAGAAATATATTCTTAAAAACAGAGATCATTTATTACCACTTTAATCAAATAATCAAATTTGTTCTCAATAATGTAGGGACAGCTGACATTAAATGCATCTTAATAAGATGCAATTTGTTGAGATAAATATATGTACATATATCTCAACAAAGTAAATATATAGTTACAGTAGATTTTTTGGGGGAGCCACTTCGCACTGCTTGTGGGATTTTAGTTCTTCCACCAGGGATCAAACCCAGGCCTTCAACAGTGAAAGCACAGAGTTCTAACCACTGAAACAACCAAGAAATTCCTACAGTTGATTATACATATGTATACATATATATTGGAGAAGGCAATGGCACCCCACTCCAGTACTCTTGCCTGGAAAATCCCATGGACAGAGGAGCCTGGTAGGCTGCAGTCCATGGGGTCTCGAAGAGTCAGACATGACTGAGCGACTTCACTTTCACTTTTCACTTTTATGCACTGGAGAAGGAAATGGCAATCCACTCCAGGGTTCTTGCCTGGAGAATCCCAGGGATGGGGTCACACACAGTCGGACATGACTAAAGTGACTTAGCATACATATATATCCCTTGAAGAAGACAGAGAAAGAGGAAGAAAAAATTTCGAAAGAAATAATGGTGAAATATTTTCTAAACTTTTTGAAAGACATAAATTTACAGATTCAGGAAGCTCAGAGAACCCCAAGCAGCATAAATTCAAAGGAAACCACATCTAGGTACATAAGTGATCAACTGCTGAAAACTACAGAGAAGAAAAAAAAAAATGGAAAAGCAGAAGCAGCCAGAGATTACATACAAAAGTTAGAATTACCACTGACTTCTCATTAAGAATGAGAGGCCAAAAGACAGTAGAATGATATATTTAAAGCACTTTAAGCAGAGAAACTATTCTTCAAAGATGTGGGTGAAATAATGAAATTTTAGATAAAAGAATTTGTCATTAGTAGATCTGCACTATAAAAAGTACTACAGAGGACTTCTTTAGTGGTCTAGGGGTTAAGAATCCATACTGCCTGCTTATACAGGGAACACAGGTTTGATCCCTGATCCAGGAAGATTCTCCATGCCTTGGGGCAACTAAGCCTGTGCTTGCAACTACTGAGCCCACAGGCTCTAAAGCCCGCAAGCCCCCAACTACTGAGCCGAAGCACCCTAGAGCCCCAGGCTCTGCAACAAGAGCCTGAGAACCACAACTAGAGAGTAGCTCCCATTCAATGCAATCAGAGAAAGTCTACACGCAGCAACAAAGACCCCGCACAACCAAAAATAAAAATAAATTTTAAAAAAAGGTATTAAAGAAAATTCTCCAGGTTTAGGGGAAGTGATGCCAGATGGAAACTGGATATTCAGGAAGAAATGAAGAGCAATGCAAAGAGTAAATATATGAGTAACACAAAAGACTACTTTTTCCTCTAATTTCTTTAAGATAAAAATTATACTATGGTATTGTGGGATTTATAGTTATGTAGATACAACAAATGTGACAACTAGAGCATAAAAGCTGAAGGAGGGGGTTGAAAAGTTCTCACATTTTGTATGAAGCAGACTGGGAGGAGTTAATGAGGCATATTATAATCCCTATAGCAATCACTAAAAAAAAAAAACCCAATTACATATAGCTAAAATAACAAATTTATATGGAATTTTAAAAAAATTTTTTCTTTGCAACTGTTCCAGACAGGAAAGAAGGAAGAGGAACAAAAAAAAAAAGAAGAAGAGAAAAACAAAAGAAACAGTAAAATGGTAGCCCTAAATCCAACCTTAGCAAATATTACACTAAATATTAATGAACTAAACAGGCTAATTAAATGCTCAGCTCTCATCTTGCTTGGCCTCAAAGCAGAATCTGTCACAGCTGATCATTCTTCCCCTGACTTTCTTCTCCTGACTCCTGGGACATCATCTCCATTTATTTTTCTTCCCATCTCACAAGCTGCGCTCCTGTTCAGTGCCCCTCTCCTGGGACTGAGACTTGATTCCAGAAATAGCTTTTGGGACTCAGTGCTTGATCCTCCTCTTTCTTAGAACTCCCCTGGTCTAGTTTCAAAGTTCAATTCTGCCCATTTTGGGCCCATACCTGTCTTTTTAACTTCTTACACATCTATCATCCTGTTTACTATTTTCATTTAGATGTCTAACAGACAGCTGTCCACTTCCTGTTGGACAATACGTCCAACACAACTTATTTTGCCCCAAATCTGCTCTATCTTGAGTAACTACCTCTGTCTATTTCAGGTGAAGGACATGAATCCCTTCGATCGCTCAAATCAAAAGCCTGGAGTTATCATAAACTCCTCTTTTTCTCTCACACCTTGCATTCAGTTCATCAGGTAACTGATCCCGTTGGTTCTATCTCCAAAATATATCCAGAATGCAACTACTACTCATAAAACCTTGGCCCCAACTATCACTACCTCCTGCCTGGATTATTGCAAAGGCCCTCTGAACTCATCTCTCTGCTTGTATTCTAGGCCTTTACAATCTGTTCTGACTATGGCAACTAAATGACCCTTTTAAAATAGAAGTTGGAGGAACTTCCCAGGGGAGGCAATCCCCTGCAAGTCCAGTAATTAGGACTTGGCACTTCCGTGCGGTGGCCCTGGTCAAGGAACTAAGATCCCACAAGTTGTGCAGTGCAACCCAAAACATAAATAAATAAAAATAAAATAGATGCCAGATAGTATAACCTTCCACTAAAACCCTACAATGGGACTTCCCTGGTGGTCCAATCCACCTGCCAAGGCAGTGGACACAGGTTCGATCCCTAGTCTGGGAAGATGCCACACACCACAGGGCAACTGAGCCCATGTGCCAGAACTACTGAGCCTGCATGCCCTACAGCCACTGCTCCAGAACACAGAGGGAAGCTGCCTGCTTGCCGCAACTAGAGAAAGCCCGCTCGCAGCAATGAAAACCTAGCATGGCCAATCAATCAAATCAATCAGTGGCCTGCAATGGCTCCCCATTCCATTTGGGCTTCCCTGTGGTTCAGCTGGTAAAGAATTCACCTGCAATGAGGGAGACCTGAGTTTGATCCCTGGGTTGGGAAGATCCCCTGGAGAAGTGAAAGGCTACCCACTTCAGTATTCTGGCCTGGAGAATTCCATGGACTATATAGTTCATGGGGTCGCAAAGAGTCAGACATGACTGAGCAACTTTCACTTTCACTTTTCACATTGGCTTTAAAAGGCCCCACCTGATCTGGTCTCCCATCTCCCCTCTAACCTCACCTGGTACTACTCTTCTCGCTTGTCCCCAGATGCAGTGGCTTCTTTGCTATCCTTTAACTCAACAGACATATTCTTGCCTGAAGGCCTTTGCACAGGTTCTTCCCTCTGCCTGGTACTCTCCTCCGTATATCCACACAGCAAACTCCCTCACCTTCCCCCAGTCTTGGAAGGATGTCATCTTCTTAATAGGGCCTACCACAGCCATCCTATTTAAAATTACAACTTGCTCCTCCAAACCTAGAACTCCTGATAAGTTTACCCTACTCTACTTTTATTTATGGATTTATCACTGGTCAAAAATATGTACTAGATCATTTACTTATTATGTATATTCTAAATTATCTGGCCTACCATGATGTACATTCCATGAGGGCAGGGATCTTTGTCTCTTCTGTCTTCGGCTGTATCTCTGTGACTGACTGAATACCAAGTGCCAAAGAACAGGAGCAGATAAAGTGCCTTGTGCAGTAGCAAGGGCACCAGGGGAGTAGAGAGGCCTTCCTGTGGGCTGGCCCCGCCTCCCTCCCTCCAGTCTCATCCTGCACTTCTCTCTTGCTGTTCACTGCCTTCCAGCTGCACTGGCCTTCTTGATTCTTTAATAAAGTAAGACTGTCCCATCATATGGCCTCTGTTCTGGCTGTCCGCACAACTCTTACCCTTTCCTTTGCGTGTTTGGATCCCTCTTGTCATTCACTCTCTGCTTCAATAACAAAGCCTTCAGAGCAGCCTGCCCTGCCACCCAATCTGATATTCCTCCTCCATCACTTTCTCAACACTGCATCCTAGTTTTCGGTATTAGCCCTTATCACCACCTGAAAATTTCTTCTCACTTCTTTTTAAACAGTTGTCCTTACTCACTCTATCGAATTCCATACTACAGAGTAAGTTCCACAGAACAGACTTAACTGTTCTACTCATCACCGTATCCCCAGCACCTATGACAGTGCCTGACATGGAACAGGTGCTCAATTAATACTTGTGGTGTGGATGGAGACAGGTGAGCTGGACCTTATGTGTGGACAGGATTCACTCTTCTCTTCCAAAGGGCATTAAGCTGTCCCTGGGGACCTTTAGGATGCCAATCCACAGGGAAGACAAGCCTCCTGGTTTTGAAGTTAAAGAGAGAAAGTGTCTCACCTCTGAATGGTTTCTTCCTGTTCCTTCACCATGTGTGCCAACTGCTGGAAGATGGAGCCCAGTTCAACGATTGTGGACTCAATGTTCTGCATGGTGTCTGCCCGGCTCTGGATGTAAGAATCCTTAGAGGAGAGAGAGCGTACATGAACACCAGGAGCTTCTGAGGGTGGGTCCTGACTCTTTGGGACTTTCCAGTTTGCCATTCCACCCATGGCACATTCCAAACACTTGCTTGTGACCACACAGGAAAACAGGGAGCAACTCCTCCCCACCTCAGAGCGTGGGTACCTGCTCGTCAATGAGCTGCAGCTGCTGGCTGGTCCTAGAGTCCATCATATCAATGGCCACATCTCCAGAGGCTCGGGACTCCGCCCCCAAAACCACAGCACCGCCCCCTGGGGGGAAGAAAAACGACATGGCACTTCTTAGCAGTTAAAAGGTTCAAAGCCCATATGCTCTGGATTTGAACCCCAGCTCTGACACTTACTAGCCTTGTGACCCTGGACAAGTCATTTAACCTCTCTGAGCCTCAGTTTCCTCACCTGTAAAATGGGGGATAATGATAGTTGCTTTCTCAAAGGGTGGTTTTGAGAATGAAATGACAAACTGTAAATATAATGACTAAGTGGAGCAAAAATACTAGAAAACTCATTCTTTTGAACATGATTGGATTCAGCCTCAACAGGGAGAATGCTGGAGACTAGGTGCAAAGCATAGATCCTAGGCATCAGGAGTGACCTCTGAGAAAGTCTAGCAACTTCCTTGACCCTCCGCTCTCCTACCCAACCCCTGCCTTAGGAAGATACCCTCAGACCCAGAGTCACTATGCCTTACCCCTCAGGGCTCCCTGAATCGCCTGCAACTTACCCAGATGGTTGGGAGCAAGGGGCAGGGCTGATACAGGCGCCCGGGAGAACTGCTCCCGCCGGCTCCTCTGCTGCTTCAGGTTCTGGGTTTAGGGAAGAAATGCAAAGGTCCTGAGGCCTCTGGAAAGCGGGCACATTAGACCCCCCTGGTGCCCGTGACCCTGTTGCCCTTGCCCTTCCCACTGCCCTCCGGGGCCCTCAGGCCCAGATTTCTATCCCCTCCTACACAGCTTCTTCTCACCTCTGTCCTCACTTCTAAAACTGACTTGAAGTCGTTGGACATGGAGGCCAGTTTCGACTGGAAGAGGAGGAGAGAGGGTCAGCCAGAGAAGACAACGCCTCCTCCCTTCTGCCGCCCCCTCTCCCTGGTCCCACCTGCAGGGAGACCACGATGGTGTTGGAATGGGTTTGCAGGTGCCGGCCGCTCTGGCTGCCCTTGGCCCTCACAAAGTCCTGAAGCTGGGCGATTTGTTTGTTGAGACTATTGATGTCCTGGTGAAAGAGCCAACAGAGAAACCGAGTATCAACCAGGGCTCCTCAGCCAGTATCTCTCCCACAGGGACATCTCTGGCAGGGGTGGCAAGATGAACATACTAGCAGGGGTGACGCTGTCTCAGATAGTCAGACCAGAAGGGCCTGCTGGTACAGTCCAACCTCTGGAGGTTGCTCTGGCTCAGTCCCTGCAGAGTAGAGCCAGAAAGAGGTGAAATATGGCCTCGTCTGTTTGTAAAGAACTGAGTTGTTTTCTCCCTTTACCCTACTGCCCTACCCACTACTGTGAGGCCCTGCTCATGACCACAGAACCCCTTAAAAGGCCAGAATCTCAGATCCAGAGCATGCTGACCAACAAAGCATCTGTGCTGTACTCAGGAGATGGGAGGAGTCCTAGAAACATCAATGAAATGGTTTTTATATACACAATTCCTTTTAAAAAATTACTACTGCAGGGACTCCCCTGAGTGGCTAAGTCCCTTAGAGTGGCTAAGACTCTGCACTCCCAGTGCAGGGGGCCCGGGTTCGATCCGTGCTCAGGGAACTAGATCCCACACAGCACAACTAAAGATCCTGTGTGTTGCAATGAAGATTGAAGAAAGAATCTTGAACTGCAATGAATTTGCATGCTGCAATTAAGATCCGGTGCAGTCAAATATATATATATATATATATATATGGGCTTCCCTGGTGGCTTAGACGGTAGGGATGCAAGAGACCAAGGTTTGATCCCCGGGTCAGGAACATCTCCTGGAGAAGGGACTAGCTACCACACCAGTATTCTTGCCTGGAGAATTCCATGGACAGAGGAGCCTGGTAGACTTATATAGTCCATAGGGTTGCAAAGAGTCGGACACGACTAAGCTACTTAAACACACACACACACACACACATATTTTAAATTATTTTAAATTTATATTTTAAATTATTTTAATTAGTATATTTTAAATTACTGTTCCAAAAGAGTGAAAGGTGTGACTTGTCGAACTTTATATGTGAGTTAGTAGCACAGCCAGCCTTTCTACACGAGGCCAGTGGATCCTCTGCTTTCCCAACTCTACCTGCTGAGGGCCTCATAAGACAAGGGAGATGAAGGACTGACCGGGAGTGGCAGAGAAAGCTTGCCCCAGAGCAGCTAGGTCCAGGGCAGAACCAGAGGAGAAAGAGGAGGGGGAGGGGAAAGGGGTCACAAATAGTTCAAAAAATAGGCTAAAAAATACTAGATTAGGCAACTTCTAGAATCCCTCCAACAGTCCCCTGAATTAGTACCCCAGCCCCAAGGATTCTCGAGTCCCCTGGACAATTTCTGCTGCTGACAGCCATGTATCCGAAACTGTATTCCAGGTTTCCCCCCATAAAATCTCCTCCCCCAGGAGCTCAGAAAATGCCACTACTCCCCACATGGGTGCCCAAGCTAAAAGCTTCTAAGTCACATGCTGACAACTCCTTAACCCAACCTATATGCCACAGCACAATGACAACGTTCACCGAGCGTTTACTATGTATTCAGACTTTGTGAACAGAACAGCAGCCCTGGCTTTGATTGCTGTGTAGCACACAACTTGCTAAGCAGCTTATGACTTTCTCCATGTAGAAAGCAACTCTTTACACCCCACCTGCCCTGAAAAGCTATTCCGCCTTCCTCTGTGCCATTTTGGAAAATGGCACCACCATTCACCAGCTGCTCAGACAAAAAACTTAGCAAGTCATCCTCAATTCCTCCCTTCCCTTAATCTACAAGGAACCCACAAAGAACCCAGCTGATTCCAACATACACTCTGAATATGTCCACCCATTTTCTTCTCTAACAAAGCCACACTAGTCCAAACTGTCTTCACTCTCGAAAATCGCCCAGAGCCTCCTAAGTGACGTTTCTTTCAGAGTCTGCCCCCGACAAGCCATTTTCTACACAACAACCAGAGTGACCCTCCAAACCCAAAACAGGGCATGTATGTCATCCCCACTCTTAAAATCTTCTAAGAGCTTCCCACTAAATCTAGAAAAGAATCTACATTCCTCACCTAGCTTACATAGCTATACGGTCTTGGTCTGCCCACTCCTCTGGCCTTACCCCACCAGCCGCCTTCTCACTGGCTGTGCTGCAGCCACACTGGCCTCTTCCACATGTCAAATGTATCAAAGTCACTCAGGCCTCAGGGCCTCTCCCTTTGCCACTCCCACTTTCTAGAATGTGCCCCCTCCGATCTTTGGATGACCAATTTTTTCCTTACCATTCAGGTCTCCATGTCCCTTCCTCAGCTAGGCCATCCCAGATCACCCCATATAAAGTGGCCCCTACCCTGAGGCGCTCACTCTCTTTATTTAATAGGATGTCCCACTACCTGAAATTTTATTTTCTGTTTACTTATACACTGTTTTGGAGAAGGCAATGGCAACCCACTAGAGTACTCTTGCCTGGAAAATCCCATGGACGGAGGAGCCTAGCAGGCTACATTCCATGGGGTCACTAAGAGTCAGACACGACTGAGCAACTTCACTTTCACTTTTCACTTTCATGCATTGGAGAAGGAAATGGCAACCCACTCCAGTGTTCTTACGTGGAGAATCCCAGGGACGGGGGAGTCTGGTGGGCTGCTGTCTATGCGGTCACACAGAGTCGGACACGACTGAGGTGACTTAGCAGCAGCAGCAGCATATACTGTTTGGTTCACCCACTTGGAAAGAAGTTCCCAAAGGCAGGGATCATATGGGTCTTCTTTGTTTTGAATCCCCAGAAACAGGCAGCCAAAAGTCACTCAGTAACGTGAGAGATTGAAAAAACAAACCAACGAAGCCTCACAACAACCCTTCAAGGTGTGTACTGTTATCATCACCTTTTTCTTTAAAAGGGGTGTAGCCTGCCAGGCACCCCCAACCATGTGATTTCCCAGGCAAAAATACTGGAATGGGTTGCCATTTCCTTCTCTAGGGGATCTTTCCCCTTCCTTCTCCAGGATAAGGTAGCTTACCCAACATCATAAGTGGTGAGCCTGGGATTTGAAGTCTGTCTCAATCCAGTCAGTGGTTACCTATGCAATAATGCTCCAACATGGACTTCCCTGGTGGCCCAGTGGTTAAGAATCTGCCTTGCAAAGCAGGGGACTTGGGTTCAATCCTTGGTTAACAAACAAAGATCCCAAATGGTCTGAAGCAACAAAGCCAAAATGCCACAACTACTGAGCACACACACCATAACTAGAGAATCAGTGCGCTGCGAGGAAAGATCCCCCACGATGCAGTGATGGTCCCACGTGTCATAACTAAAATCCAATGCAGCCAAACACATAAGTATTTAAAAAAGAGTAATAACACCCCAATAGTTAATGGAACCCTCTCCCATTCAGCATAGCATCTCTTCAATGTGTCTGCCCTTTGGCCTCTGCCATAATCATATTCATACCGGACAACTGCACATGCCTCTACCCTCACCTCTCTGCCCATTCATGCTCCAGGGTGTTTTTCTTCCTCCCACGGACATTCAATTTCTCATGTTATCCTTATTACATTATTCTGGGAAAGACACAAATCATATCGTTAGAGCTGCTATACCAGTGTCTTGCAGACAGAACTGGAATCCAGGTTCTAATCGTCTTTGCAGCCCACACATTCAGAATGATTCTACAGTCCTTTCCAAGCCCCATGATGGTCTTTACAATCAGCTACCAGTCTACCTTTTCAGCCTCATCTGCTGCCATGATCAACAAGTACTGAGCAACGAATACATGCCAGGGGATTCTCAGGTGGTGCAGTGGGAAAGAATCTGCCTGCCAATGCAGGAGACACAAGAGACACGGGTTTGACCCCTGGGTCGGGAAGATGCCCTAGAGTAGGAAATGGCAGCCCACTCCAGTATTCTTGCCTGAAGAATTCCATGGACAGAGGAGCCTGGTGGGCTACAGTTCATGTGGTTGCAAGGAGTCAGACACGACTGAACAATTGAGCACCATACACCAGACACTGTCACAGGTGTCTGGGATACATCCCTGAACAAAGAGAAAGAAAAATTCCTGCTCTTGTGGCATTCCCATTTGTTATTTTCTTTCTTCTTGATGTGGATGAGGTAAGTGGGAGGAAACAACAACAGACACAAGCTTTATAGAGACTGTTAGAATGTATCAAGTACTATAAACAAGAAAACAGAGCAAGGTAAGGGAGATCAGAGTTGGGGGGGCTGGGGTATTAAACAGCAAGGTAGGCCTCCCTGAGCACGTGACATCTGAGCAAAGACTTGAACTTTTCCCTTTTATGAGACATGCCTCTGCACAGTTTCCTCTGTCTCAAATGTTCTTCTGTTGCCTCTCCACAAGCCTCGAAACCAGCTCAGTTTTCACCTCCTCGATAAAATATTTCCCAGCATACCCAGAATCTCATTCATCTTTTTGTACAATCTTTTCTGTGCCACTAGCTGCCTATTCACTGTAAGCGTGAGTTTATGGGACTGGATACTTCTTCCAGACAATAAGCCCTTAAAGGCTGGTATCTGCCTCATAATGCTTCTGTGGCAAGTGTCCAGCACAGTGCTTTGTATACGGTAGATGACCACTGACACAACAGAGGAGTAGGATGCTTGGAGTTGGCTTGAGAAACTTGCTTTGAGACTCTATAGCAAGGGAAAAAGATGGAAGTGATCCAACTGGAATGCCCGACTCTCCTGACTGCTAGTCACTCACCTGTTTGATGATATAAGTTAGCTCCTCAATTTCCACTGCCTTATCATCAAAGAGGGACTTGCGCTTTGCCACTGCAGAGACAAACAAGAAGCCACCACAGGTGAGGTCGGAGACCAGACTCAAGACGGTATGGTTCCTCAGCCCTCTGGTGTTCACTGCCCCAGCTCCGAAAGGTCCAGGAACACTCACAGATTGTCAGTTTCTCCAGCTTGGCAAATGTGTTGCTGAGGTCTTTCCCAATGCGCCTGCAAATGAGCACAAGTGAGAACACTGTGGAAGGGAAGGAGAGGGCCTTGCCCACCGTAGCACCAGCACAACCAATCCCAGTCCTCGCCACCAAGGTCACCAGAGGCAAGACTACCTCTCCTCAGACACTGGCCAACCCACCACATAACTTCTCCCAACTCACTTGGCCATGAGGGTAAATTCACTGCGCTGCCGGACAGCACGCAGAGCCGGCTTGTTTGTCTGGATTCCATTCTGAAAGGCAATGTTAAAAAGTCAAACTTTAGTTTTTCCTTCCCATTGCCAGCTTTCACTATTCCCCAGGAATCCTCTAAACTCGCCCTCTAGTGCTAGTGACATCGTCTACTGGATAGGCCACACAAAACCTGATACCACCACTTCCTAGAAGGGGGCCTGGGGACAAGTGACTTAAACGACTCTGAATCTCTGTTTCCGCTTATGTAAAATGGAGACAATTCTACACATCTCCTTTTGTTGTTGCTAAGATTAAAAAACATAAGGGTTATAAATTATTTTAGCCAAATATCAGGTCCATGATAAGCACTAAATAAATGGTAACTAGTATTACCATTCCATTCCTCCAACTGGGGAATTGAGAGGATAAACAGGAAGCTCTTGGAGATGATATAGAAGAGCAGTTGTAAACAACAACTGAGCAGTAAAACTATTTAAAATCACAATTACTCAAGTTTCCACTTGGATTCAGAAAGTCTGGAACAAAACAAAGCAATCTAATTTTTAAAAAAAGCACTCCCAAGTGATTTTTATTAAAATTACTTTATTTGGAAAGGTTCTTTCATTTTACAGATATAAAAACTGAGGTCCAACTAGTTTAACTTCCATGTTGTCATGAAGCAAACTTGGTAGAATTATACTGGAATGAGAATTTAAAGCGTTTGTCTCTGAACTAAATAAAGGCTCTTTCTAGAACCTGTTCCTTATCCAAACCAAATATACTGTAATCATTTCTCGCCCTGAGATATTCGTTCCAGAATAGCAACCCTAGATTCCTGATTAAACAAAACATCAACAAAGTCTGGATTCTTGCCTCTAGATTAGCTAGCCCACCTTTTCTCTGCTTGTTACATCCTACCATCCCAAGCTGGACCAGGTCTCCATCAGACTCCCCCAACAATTACTTCAATCAACGGTGCTGGAGCACCCCCTCTCCCAGGTTTGAGTAAGACTCACTCTGCTTCTCCCAGTCCAGGTCCTTACCTGACGGCTCTGCAGGGACTTGCAGGCTGACAGGAACTCCTGGGTCCGATCCCGGCAGGACATGGTGTCGGGAGGGGGAGGGACCAGGGCCACTGGGGGGGGCAGAGGGGCGATGTCGCTGCTGCTACTGCCAGCAGTTGCAGGGGACAGGACCTGTGTCTTTGAGAGACCCAGGTAGACACCCTGATCCGTGTTCTTAGATCCGTAGCGTTTCCGCGGGATCATTGAGACGCATAACCTCGGACTGTGGTGGAGGGGAGAGTGTCATTCCCCAGGCAGCCTCCTTCTCCACCAATCCCCCGCCCCAACCAGCAGTTCTTCGGGGCCCCTCTGCACTTGGCACGGAGTTTCGAGCCCGAAGCCACCCGTAGATCCTGGGACCGACCCGCAGCTGACAAGATCCTGCTTCTTCTGCGGCCCAAGCCGTCCCCCTCCTCAGACTCTTCTTCCAACTTGGTTCCGGCGGCCACAGCGCGGGCCGGGGCCCTGAAGTAGAGGCAGGGCCAGAGCCAGGTCCTGTGGCCCTGAGGCTCCAGCCCGTCCCGTGCAACTGCCCCAGGCCCTAACTGGGCCCTCTCGTATCCACTGGTTCCTCCGACTCCTCAGGAAGAAACGTGGACGGACCACCTCAGAGGGACACACTTCGGTGGGCGGAGGGGGGAATCTCTAGGTGTTTATTTGAAGCAGGAAGTCCCACCCTCCCCTCTCCCAAGTCCCACCTTCTGGAAGTCTGCAAACACTGATTAGCTAACGCCGACGTCCTTCTTCAAGGAACTTTTCTGATTGGACGGTGAGGTATTCGCTCACTCCGAGCCGGGCCGGCAGGACTTGCCCGCTTGTCCCTGGTTCCCTTCCCCCCGCCCGGCGCCGTCCTCGGAAAGAGCGGCCCAGAGCAGGCACGGCAGCCAGACCCTACCGAGTCCTACCTCCTTTCTGCCGCCTGCCGCTGCCGCCGCTGCTACAATCTCCCAGATCGTCACCACCTCCTCCCCCTGGAGCCGAAGCCGCCGAAACCCGACCAAAAACTGGAAGCCGCCACGTCACCCACACGTAACCCCACCCCCGGTAACAGGAAGGCGGTACCACGCCTCTTAGAGCCCGGCGACCCGAGAGACACGCCCCTCCACCAAAAACGCATGTGTTAATTCGCCCTCCCATTGGCTAGGCTACCCTATGGCCCCGCCCCCAAGGAACTAAAGTCGGGGGGCCCAGGGGACTGGCCAACCTCAGGGAAGGAGCCTTAAAGAGCCCGCGACCCTGGTGGTGCCCGCGCCCTACGTGCCGAAAGCCGAGGCACAAGCGCTCAGGCAGGTACACGTTAGAAACTTTATTCTCTGAAGGCTGGGGAGGAGTGAGAACAGGGCTGGAGTCACCCCTTCTCCGGCTCCTCCTGGATCATCTCCTGCTCGCGCTCCTGGATCCTACTCGCCGGCTTTAGATTCTGGACTGCCTGCCTCTTGGTTGACCGAGAGGAACCCCGACGGCTGAACATGGATAGCCGCCGCCACAGCACAGTGATCAGAAGACTTTCGTTCGACCTGCGATCCCGTTGCTCCGCCGAGTCCGCATCAGTGCCTGCGAGGACGCGAGGACGCTGAGTTCCACTCTCCCCAGTCCAACCTCCGGGTGGTCCGGTCCCCACTCCCAGCTCCCTGGGCCCCCCGGTGTGTCTCTGGTCCCACCTTCTGACCCGGCCTCCTTGGCCTGCTCATCCGAAATCTGAAAGTCCTTGTCTTGGCAGCAGCCCATGGCCCCACATGCGGCCCTGCACTCGGTGCCACCCGCACCAGCCGCCAAGTTCCCGGCCCTGCTTTTGTGACGTCAGATACCCCCACCAGCTCAGCTCAGGGAGCCGCCACCACTCTCCCATCACAAAAGGCAAAGTCATGGTACGTTTTTAAGGTGTTTATTTACAAAGTGAACACAAGCTCTTCAGGAGCTGGGGGACCCAGGTCGTTTCTTCTTTCTCCGTCTGGCTTGGAGAGCGCCTTGGGTCTGCTCCCAATTGGGGAGCTTCCGCTTGGCAGCTGCCTCCAAGGAGGACCAAAGTTCATCTGTCTCTGTGTCTTCTGAGGGCACCTTGGTGGGCTCCTGAGGCTCTTGCGGTTCATCCTGGTGAGTAGAAGCCCTCAGGAGTCAGAGGTACAATAACAGACCCACAGGGAGGAGAATCATTCCTCCAGGCACCACCCCTTGTTTCCTGCTCCTAAAATCATGCCCATCCATGCTCCTGGACTTCCCTGGCGGCTCAGCTGGGAAAGAATCTGCCTGCAATGTGGGAGACCTGGGTTCAATCCCTGGGTTAGGAAGATCCCCTGGAAAAGGGAATGACTACCCACTCCAGTATTCTGGCTTGGAGAATTCCATGGACAGAGGACCCTGGTGGGCTACAGTCCATGGGGTCACAAAGAGTCACACATGACTGAGTGACTTTCACTTCACTTCACTTCATCCATGCTCCTATGTTACCCTTGGCAATGACCCTGTCAGGACTATACCTGGCAAGTGGGTGGACAGTCTCAGGTCTAAGTTCCAGCTGCTTCCCTTTCCTCTTCACAGAGAGATCCTCACACCTGTACCCTTAGCTCCCACATTCCCAGACCCAAGAGCTTACCTCCCAGTTATCCCTGCCTGACAGGAGAAGGCAGTTCAATTGAGATTTGAGATAAACCTGCAAGAGATGAGGGACCTTAAGGGGCCAGGTCTGCTGAAACAGAAGCAAGAGTGGGGGAGGGAGGAGGGCACAACGAGCTGGAATGAGTGGTTTCTCACCTTATGCTCCAGGCCTCGTGGATTCCGGATCCTGTGTATCCTCAAGACTCTGTCCAAACCACAGGAGGCTAGTAGGGGCTTTGAAGGGTGGCACTGCAACCCTCGGACGCTGCCCGCCAGTCCCTTTAGACAGCCCAGCAGGCGCCCTGGAAAAAGGGGGCGGCTATCAGTGCTAACTGGTCAGCCATCATTTATTGAGTGTTTTCTGTTCAAATCACTTTCTTTCAACATTTAATCCTCATTTAACATAATGCTGACACGGCAGTTACCATTAACATCTCCATTTTTCAGGTGAAGAAACTAAGGCACAGAGAATTGACAGAGTAATTTGTCCAAGGTCACACAGCTTTTGGCAGAACCTGGACTGAGCCTGGTTCTGGTACCTGAAAGAGGGTTTGGCAGCTCCACCGCCCCTTGTCAGAGGGGAATCCTGCCCTTCCTCCCCACCCCTGCCCCCCTGCAAGGCTCCCTGGTCTACTCACCTTGTCGAAGGTCAATTTCTGCCAGCTGTCCATGAGTATTCCCCACAATCACTGAACTGAGGAGGAGACCAGAGAGACATACATGGTTCGGTCAGCAGGAGCCCCCTGGAGTCCTCCCCAGGCCCCACTGTGCTCGCTACACACTCACTTGCCCTCAGGCGTGAGGGTCATGGCTGTCAGTGGGTGCTCTCCGTAGGTGGCCTCAAGGACTGGCCTGCGCTGAGGGGAGGCTGGATCATAGACACGGACCTGGAAGAAGACTGAGACATCACAATAGTACCTTTACTCTGCGTAGCCCCCCTGGCTCCTCTGCATCTTCACTTCCCCTCATTTGTTGTTTAGTTGCTAAGTTGTTTCCAACTCTTCTGTGACCCCATGGACTGTAGCCCACCAGGTTTCTCTGTCCATGGGATTTCCCAGGCAAGAATACTGGAGTGGGTTGCCATTTCCTCCTTCAGGGGATCTTCCCAACCCAGGAATTGAACCCAAGCCTCCTGCGTTGGCAGGCAGATTCTTTACCGTTGAGCCACCAGGGAAGCCCCCCTACCCCATACACTGCTTTTACAATCCACTCTTTCAGAGAAACTTTCTCATTTGAAATACACACTTCTTTTCTAAGTGTTGAGGAGTAGAGGAGAGCTGCTGAGGAACATGAATGTATAGAGCTGAGAACAGAGGTCCCCCAGGCTAGGAGCAGCAGCATCCCCATGGTCTACATGTGTGAGCGTTCCATCTATACTCCCCTCTCATGATGCAACAGCAAGCTGGCCCAACTGTCAGAGTTGCTGAACTCACACAGAGAAAGAAGTTAAGCCTGAACAGGAAGGAGAGAGGAAGCCCTCATATGTTTTCTGAGCAGAACTGTTTACCAAGAGCAGACTTCAGATGCAGAGCAGAGGATGCAGGGCAAATGTAGCCCCACCCAGTCCTTCCTAGGTCTTAGGATTTCAAATTCCCTGGTGGTCCAATGGTTAGGACTCTGAGCTTCCACTTCGGATTCGATCCCTGATCAGGGAGGTATGATTGCCATACAGCTCGGTCAAAAAAAAAAAAAAAAAGCCCAGCTGAAAAGATCCCCAGTTGGGCCTTTCCTATACAGCTGAGGAGTGGAGACCAGTTATTACAGATACTAGAGGGTCATGCTTGGGTCCCAAACGAAATTAGAGGCTGCCATCAGGACCAGAACCCAGTTCTTTTGATACCCAGTCCATGTCTTCTCATAACACAGGCCCCATGTGATTCTACTATGAAGGGTACACTCCCTTCTCTCTTCCAGGTGGGAGGAAAAGGAAGAATCACAGTTCAGGCAACTCCTTCCTAGAATGTAGTAAGCGAAGGTCACTGGCTTAGCCACTCGACTGGAACAGATGGGGGAAATGGTCTTTCTGGGAGCTCAGGGATGACAGAAGGATGGCGAGAAGAGTGGCTATGCCAAGTGGTGGGGACCAAGCCTGCAAAGAGCAAGCTTCCTGTTTCTCTAGGAAGCTATGTGAGCCCAGAAAAAGATAGGGGTGAGATGTGTGCCTCACCTGGTGGTACCCTGTACAGGTGACGAGCTTCTGTGACTCTGGGAGGAATTGTATGTCCTGGTCCCAGATGGGAACCCGCAGGTCGAGCCAATCATTCCGTACCTGGTGGGGTCAGTAGATGATGAACAGAGCTGGGAGGGGCTCAGTGTGTCCCTTCCTTCTGCCCTCTATCATCATCCTCTAAAATCCAGCTGGTCTCCAATTCATAATCAGTGGCCTCGACTCCTGGAAATTGGGACCCAGGTCCTCTCCACCCACCATCACTCACGTTCTTGGCCCTGAACAAAGGCTCCTCAGATCCCTGCAGGTCCCACACCTTCAGAGCATTCTCCTTCCCACCTGTGGCAACGATGTGGGGGCGTGCTGGGTCTTGGCGCATCCTACATACCCCAGGGCCCACCCTCAGTTCCAGGAGCTGAAAAGAATGAGAGAGGGGAGATGAGTCACTTCCAGATCCTTAATCCTCCTCCCCCAAAGCCTTCATTGGCTTTACCCTGGGCCCCACCTTCCCCAACCATCAGGATCAGGACTGGGGGGGGGGGGCTCACTGGGTCAGAGGATGCCTCCTTGTCCTTGTCATGCCAGACTCGAAGAATCCCAGAATCCACACATGTGATGAGGGTGCTGCAGGCAAAGGGAGGATAGAGTTAAAAGAGCAAGGGTAAATGGTGTTCTCTGTCCCCAGTCGACCCACCCCCAAATTCATATGAACTAGACTCCCTCCTACCAGCCCTGTTCCTAAGGAAGCCTCTAGGTAACTCAGGTCTGGGCAGGGCTTGATGACTGTTATTTAATTTCCTCATCAAGGTAATGGTTTACCGGTCTTATAAGTAAGGAAACTGCCACTTAGCTATAAATGTCAGAATCAGAGCTGCAATCAAGACTGTGACACTGCAAAGCAGAATCTTTGCTATTCCACAGCTCCACCTGGGGCACCTGGCCCTGCTGATCTTTCTTGATGTGCTCACCAGGAGTCAGGAGGAAGAGCTCTGAAAGCACTGAAATGGGACTGCTCTGGATTTAGTCTTTGGTCAGAATCAAACACCAGCTTCCTCTCTTAAGTTCCCTTTCCTGGGTGTCAGACCAGACAAGCCAATCTCTCACCAGGATCTGTATGGCCCAAGCCCTCTGCTCTTTCTCATATCTGCCCACCCTCCCCAACTGTCAGGCTCTGGGTTTTCCTGGGTTGTGGCAACAGTCTCCCAACTGCCCCATCTCCTATCCATCTCCACATTCCTGCAGGCTCACAGCTCTGACCACAGTGTTTCCTGCTAAGAAACCAATCATGCCTCACTACCTATGAAACTGCAGATTGCTCAGCCTGAAACTTAAAGCACTTTACCTTAAATCCCAACTTAACTCATTTATCTTATATTAAAATTCTTCCTTATAAGTTTTTAAAAAGGGGAAAAAAAAGTCTCCTGGGCTTCAACCCCCAGTTCAGTTCAGTTGCTCAGTTGTGTCCAACTCTTTGCGACCCCGTGGACTGCAGTATGCCAGGTTTCCCTGACCATCACCAACTCCTGGAGCGTGCCCAAACTCCTGTCCATCAAATTGGTGATGCCATCCAACCATCTCATCCTCTGTCATTCTCTTCTCTTCCTGCCTTCAATCTTTTCCAGCAATTCTTTGTATCAGGTGGCCAAAGTATTGGAGCTTTGGCATCACTCCTTCCAATGCATATTCAGGACTGATTTCCCTTAAGACTGATTGGTTTGATCTCCTTGCAGTCCAAGAGACTCAAGAGTCTTCTCTTCAATCCCCAAATGTTGTTTATCTTCTCTGTGATGTGCCCTGTAGCCTCACACCAATCCTTGGCCTCTGCTCAGGCAGAAGCCTCTTTCTAGAATGCCCTTACTCCTTTCTCCACCTGTCAAAATTCTACCCAATCTTCAAGGCCAAGTTCAAATATTCCTCCACCCCGTCTCCCCCGATCCAGCTTTCCAGACTCACCTGTCAGAATTAACATCACCAAACCTACACAGTCAGCTCATAGCCTCTCTCTTCTCCTTCAGAAGAAAACTAAGTCTGCAACCCAGCATTTCCTATTCTTTACTTTAGGAGCTTTACCACTTTGGTGGTGGTTGTTAGACCCCATTTAAAAACATATTCTAAACTTCCCTAGTGGCTCAGTTGGTAAAGAATCTCCTGCAATGCAGGAGACCGCCTGCGGTGCAAGAGACTCGGAAAGATCCGCTGGAGAAGGAAATGGCAAATTGCTCCAGTATTCTTGCCTGGAAAATCCCGGACAGAGGAGTCCGGCGGGCTACTGTCCATAGGGTTGCAAAGAGTCGGACACGACTGAGCAACTAACTCTTTCACTTTCAAACTATTAAATGATGTGCTCAGGGTCATCCAAAAGGTTATTATGCCAAAAAAACAAAAACAAAAACCCAAAAAACAAAACTCTGGAAGAAGCAAACTCTATGATGGCAGATACAATGTCTGGTTTACTTAAGCCTTTGCATTTCGCCCAGTGCCTACAAACAACCAAGTAAGTGTTTCATAAATGTTTGTTATAGGAATGAACGGATGAAGGCAGGAAAAAGGTCCCTGTCACGCAGACCAGGCTCACATCACCTCAGGGTTGATCGCCATCACTCGGTTGTCCAGCGGGAGCCTCAACACTCTCGCTACGACCTGAGTGTTTCTGCAAGGGGCTTGGTCTTACCCGTCGACCTGGGCGAGGCCTCGGAACGTGCCCTCCCCTCCAGGACATTGCCTCTGGCCCTGGAACCTGCCTTCCTCGGTGCTGAAGTGCTTCACTGTTCCATCGGCACAGCCCACCAGGATCTGCGGGCAGAGGAGCACAGGATGGCGAGGAGAGCGAGGCGGCGGCGCCCCAGACTCCCAGCTCTTGTCAGCGGTCGCTCACCTGTGTCTCGCCGCCCGCACCCCAACACAGGGCGCTCACCGCCTCTTCGCGCCGCGGCTGTCCTGACGCTGTGAAGTTCGCCGCCTGTTTGCGCTGAAGGTTCACTCCTGCGGGATACGGACGTCAATCGCATCAGAGTCGCGAAACGGTGACGCCCGCAGTTCCCGACCCCAGACTCCGCTACCCACCTTTCAGGATGCCAGTGTCGGTGCCAACCCACACATGGTTCCAGCGTGCAGCCGCAGCCGCCATAGCGGAGCTCAGGAACCCAAGGCTCACACTTCCGGCGCAGCGCCTGCGTCACCAGCTTGCGCCCAGTCGGATACGGAGGAACTCCATTTAAAGAACCGGAAGAGTAAAAATATTCTCCCCGCCAGCTGGTTTTACTTTTTACAAAAATGAAATCTGGAGACTTGTTTGTGGAGATCTGAACAGTAACTTGACCATTTTACATTTGGAGTAAAAGGCACACGATCTGAACCACAATATCGGATTCAGGCAGCCCCTAACTCTCTTTCTCTGCTCTAAAGCAATGTACGTTTTCTGTACAAGAGAAGAAAAAAGCTTATATCAGGAAAGACTCAAATCACTAATGAGGCGCATGGCTTCAACTGCAAGCGTAATAGGACAAAATGAACAAAGTTGGGGGAAATGAAACCGACGAGCTCGGTTTTGGAAAGGGAAGGTAGGGGCGTTATTTTTATTTCCTCACGTTGATTTGCTGATGGTATAAAATGGCACCATGGGCAATGAAGATCTACAAAATTAAAAGAAACTGTTCTTCCAAAGATAAGCTCCAACTTTAAAATCTCATAACGGCCCCGTTATTTGAATGACTCGTCTGAAATAAGTTTTTTTTTTTTTGCTTTTCTTATTTACTTTTGTGTTTAACTATGTGAGAAGCTGTGTGTTTGTTTATTTATTTATTTATTTTTTTTTCAGTGGGTTTTGTCATACATTGATGTGAATCAGCCATAGAGTTACACGGTCTCCCGGTCTCCCATCCCGGTCTCCCATCCCGGTCTCCCATCCCGGTCTCCCGGTCTCCCGGTCTCCCATCCCGGTCTCCCGGTCTCCCGGTCTCCCATCCCGGTCTCCCATCCCGGTCTCCCGGTCTCCCATCCCGGTCTCCCGGTCTCCCATCCCGGTCTCCCGGTCTCCCATCCCGGTCTCCCGGTCTCCCATCCCGGTCTCCCAGTCTCCCATCCCACCTCCCTCTCCCCCCGATTCCCCTGGATCTACCCAGCCCAAGAAGCCCGAGCACTTGACTCATGCCTCCCACCTGGGTTGGTGGTCTGTTTCACCACGGATAATATACATGCTGTTCTTTCGAAACATCCCACCCTCCCCTTCTCTCTGAAATTTTGCTGTTTAAAATTGTACCAGTAAGAATAAAGCATTACCACTCTTGCCTAGCAGATCTGTCCTCCACAGAAAAACATCTTGCTTACTACCATAGCTGGAAAACTGCAAACAAGTTTCAGAGCTTAACATTCCAGACAGGCCGCGCGATTAGGCCGCAGAAACACCACAACCACCTCTACCCGTTAACTCAATCGCGTCTTAAAACTTCGCGACCCCCTAGAATGCAGAGAATGTGTTCAAACTAGCGATGAGTTGTTAAGCCAGGTTAACTACAAGGCATCTTAATCACAGCAAGTCTTTCTTTGGAACAATATTTATTTCCCCCGAAGGGGGGTGCACCGTTCCTGGAAGTACTGCAATA
Source organism: Muntiacus reevesi (assembly GCF_963930625.1). Classification (NCBI taxonomy): domain Eukaryota; kingdom Metazoa; phylum Chordata; class Mammalia; order Artiodactyla; family Cervidae; genus Muntiacus; species Muntiacus reevesi. The sequence goes on from NC_089253.1 coordinate 39,112,644, forward strand.
CCAGGTCGATGCGTGGAGTGGACGGAGCAAGCTCCAATTCCAACTCCTAGTTCCAAAAATCCATTTAATATATTGTCCTCGGATAGAGGACGTATCAGATATTAAACTGATAAGAACAGATACTACACTTGATCTTAGCCAAAAGGCCGAGAAGCGATAACGACAAGTGTCTCTCCGGGCCAGCCTTATTCTTAGAGTAGCTTTTACGATTGTGGTGACTTTCATGGCCTAATTCATTAGATTCTTCTCAAAGTGCAGTCTTGCTTAAAACCAATTTTTCATCATTTGTGATTCATAATAGTAACTAAAATTTGGAAATAGACCTCAAATTGTATCGTTTACTGCTTCTCCTTCCGGCTAACTCCCTATGTATTTTGCATAAACCCGCCCCACTGCTTTTTCGCTTTCTGGGATTGGTCCCCATGGTAGACTTGGTTTCTATGGCCGCCTGGTGTCTTACCCTCGGAGACTGGCGATCTCTCCCCGCCTGAAGGTGCAGCAGAGCTGTGGTGGTCGTTAGTCTGCTGAAGCGGATGCAGGGCGGCGCCCCTTTTCCGGACGTTTACTTGGAAAGACCCGCGGTTCCTGAGCGCTGACTTTGGTGTCCAAAGAACCGAGTTGGGACCCCTGTCCACCAGTTCCTGATTTGATGCCACGAGGCGTGTTGCTTGTGTTTCCCAGGTGGCACTAGTGGTAACGAATCCCGCTGCCAAAGCAGGAGACATAAGAGAGACTGCTTCGATCCCTGAGTCGGGAAGATCCCCTGGAGGAGGGCACCACCCCCTCCAATATTCTCACCTGGAGAATCTCATGGACAGAGGAGCCTGGTGGGTTACGTTCGCAGAGCCGAACACCACTGTTGGGACTTAGCACGCACGGGATGCACGCAAAGCTTGTTGTTTAGGCTCCTGTCTTCTCCTCTGTTAAATGGAGGAATAATAACCCGCGCTTATGGGGTGCTTGTGAGAACTGAGGACATGCTGCTCTCGGTCCAGAGGTGACAGTGGAAGTTGGCCTTTAGGACTGTCTTCCGCTCGCATTACGGGGCTCCAGGCTGGAATCGGCTCCTCCCCGTTCCCTGATTTATCGTAACATCCCCCCCCCCCCCCCCCCGCCACCACTTATATCTTGCCGTTTGTACCGTCCACTACCACCGTTGGCCCCACAGCGGGGGGAAAAGCGGCCTCAGAAAAGCGTTTCGGAGCCTCCTGATTCCTAAACCCAGGAACCACCGGTGGGAGAGGGGATGAGGCAATGCAGGTCAAATTGAACAGAACCGGTACTTTCGAGGCTCAGAGCAAAGCCCAGCTGTATGAAAGGTATTAATGTCAGGCTCTTGCTGAGAAGGGACTTGAAGTCCTGTTTCCTTGGAAACTGTGTTAGTGTGAACACAAAACGTTCTATCTGAAACCTCAACTGAGCTCTACATCTGGGTTGGAATTAGAGGCCGTGTCTCTGGAGCCTGGCGGGCTACCAATCGTGGGTTGCGAAGAGGCGAGGAGTCTCAGACACGACTGAGCACACAGACACACACACACACGCACAAACACACATACCGTGCCTGGGTTGAGATCCTTCCAGCAAGAGGAGGACGTTCTATTTTCACTGATATGATTACAACTAGCAAAGTCTGATCATCTATGACTTTAGAGACTGCGGTTTCTCACACTGTGTACTTGTTAATAAACAGAAGCAATTTCTACAGGCTTCATCGATAAACCGAGAACCTCTAGGGAGAAGCCGAACTAAGGGAATGTGGTAGACAAAATAATGCCTCTGCATGCCCATGTCCTAATTCTTAGAACTTCTCATCATGTTACCTTACATGGCAGACAAAAGATAACTCACATATATGATTAAATTAATAGTTTTGAGGAGAGATCATTCTGGACTGAGCTTCCCAGGTAGCAATAGTAGTAAAGACCCTGCCTGTCAGTGCAGGCTCATAAGAGATGAGGGTTCAACAACAACAACAACAACAACAACAACAACAACAAAAGAGATGAGGGTTCAATCCCCCTGGTAGGGAAGATCCCCTGGACCCACTCCAATACTCTTCCCTAGAGAATCCCATGGACAGAGGAGCCTGGTCGCTAAAAAATCAGGACTGAGCAATTTAGCATTTGCATCTGCGTTCTGGATTATCTGATGTGCTCCATGTACATAATCACAAAGATCACAAAGGGAGACAGGAGACTCAGTGTCAGATTGATGCAGCATCAGAAAGATTGATAAACCATCACTGGTTTTGAAGATGGAAGAGGCTTGTCAGCCAAGGGGTGGCCTCTAGAATCTAGCCAAGGCAGAGAAACAGATTCTCCTTCAGAGCCTACAGAAAGAAATGCAACCCTGTTAGCACTCCTTGATTTTAGCCCGTGGAGACCCATTTCAGATTTCTGACCTCCCAAACTGTAAGATAATATATTTGCTTTGTTTGAAGCCATCAAGTTTGTGGTTCAGTCACTAAGTCACATCTGACTCTGTGACCCCATGACTGCAGCATGCCAGGATCTCCTGGAGTTTGCTCAAATTCATGTTCATTGAGTCAGTGATGCTATCTAACCGTCTCACTCTCTGCACCCCATTATCCTTTTGCTTTCAGTCTTCCCAAGCATCAGGGTCTTTTCCCATGAGTGAGCTCTTCGAATCTGGTGGCCAAAATATTGGAGCTTCACTTCACCATCATTCTTTTCAAAGAATATTCATGGTTGATTTCCCTTAAAATTGACTGGTTTGATCTTCTTGCAGTCCAAGGGACTCTCAAGAGTCTTCTCCAGCACCAAATTCAAAAGCATCAATTTTTCAGCATTTAGCCTTCTTTATGGTTCAACTCTCACTACTGGGAAAACCATAGCTTTGACTATATAGACCTTTGCCAGCAAAGTGATGTCTCTGATTTTTAATGCGCTGTCTAATTTTGTCAGGGGCTTCCCTAATGGCTCAGATGGTAAAGAATCTGCCTGCAGTGCAGGAAACCCAGGTTTGATTCCTGGGACAGGAATATGCCCTGGAGAAGGGAATGGCTACTCACTCCAATATCCTTGCCTGGAGAACCCCATGGACAGAGGAGCCTGGCAGGCTAGTCAATGGGGTCACAAAGTCAGGCATGACTGAGCAACTAACACTTCTGGGTTTGTCATAGCTTTCCTTCCAAGGAGCAAATGTCTTATAATTTCATGACTGCAAGTAACTATCAACAGTGATTTTGGAGCCCAAGAAAATAAAATCTATCATTGTTTCCACATTTTCCCCTTCTATTTTCCATGAAGTAATGGGACTGGATGCCATGATCTTAGTTTCTTTATTGTTGAGTTTCAAGCCAGTTTTTTCGCTCTCCTCCTTCACCCTCATCAAGGGGCTTTTTAGTTCCTTTTCACTTTCTGCCATTAGAGTGGCAACTTATTACAGTTGCCAAAAAAAAAAAAAAAAAAAAAACCACCCAAAACCCAAAAACCAACTAATACAAAGGCAAAAGCAAAATTCAGTTTCTTTGGGGACTTACCTGATAGTCTAGTGGCTAAGACTTGGCTCTTGATGCAGGGGGCCCGGGTTGGATCTCTGTGCAGGGAACTAGATTCCACATGCTGAAACTAAGAGTTCAGGTGCTGCAACTAAGACCTGGTGCAGCCAAATATTTAGAAAAAAAAAAATCAGTTTCTTTTCTTTAATATTTATTTGGCTGTGTTGGGTTTTAGTTGTGGCATGTAAACTCTTAGTTGCAGTATGTGGGATCTAGTTTCTCGACCAGGGATCGAACCCAAGGCTCCAGCATTGGGAGCTCGCAGTTTTAGCCACTGGGCCCCCAGGAAAGCCCCTTCAGTTTCTTTCAATCCCAACCTTCTCTAAATTCTGCAAGATCCAACCTGGGGCCGGAGAAGGCAATGGCAACCCACCCCAGTACTCTGCCTGGCAAATCCCATGGATGGAGGAGCCTGGTAGGCTGCAGTCCATGAGGTCGCTAGGAGTTGGATACGACTGAGCGACTTCACTTTCACTTTTCACTTTCATGCATTGGAGAAGGAAAGGGCAACCCACTCCAGTGTTCTTGCCTGGAGAATCCCAGGGATGGGGCAGCCTGGTGGGCTGCTGTCTATGGGGTTGCACAGAATCGGACCCAACTGAAGTGACTTAGCAGCAGCAGCAGCAGCAGACCCCAGCTATGGTCTGTCGGCAGACCACAGCTCCCTAGCCAAATAAGCTTCAGTCCGTCCTTGAAGGCTGCAGTCAAGCATCCCAAGCACAGATCTCTGCGGGCTTTTCCCTGGCAGGTCTCAGATGTCAGGTTGGCAGTAGCACTGCTCCTCCTCTGAATTACAGGTTGAGAGGGAATAGCTCTGTCACTCGCATCTATTCTGACTCCTGCCTGTTGCTTCGTGGGTACTGGGGGCTGATAGTGAGGGCCCCACCTGAACCTGAAAACCTGTGCTTCCTGGGAGGCCATTTGTCCATTTGTTTATGCTCTTTGAGCAGACACCCCTACAGTGATAAGCAATATCAGACATGGACTCTGCCTTCATTAAGTTTAATGTCTATAGGGAAAAGGAAGAGAAGGCTCCTGTGATCCTCCAGGCAAGAAATGAATGTGGCTTAGGGGGTGGGGGTGGGTAGCTGTGGTGGCAGAGATGGAGAGAAGTGGAAGTAATGGAGAGGGAAGGGAGAGGCAAGGCCAAGGGAATATTCTTTCCATGTGGGTACACTTAAATTTTGTAATTTAATGTTTTATTTTCATGAAACTGATGTAACAATTCCCCTCAATTTACACCCCCCTTTTGTTCTTTGTTACACCATGCAGCACGTGGGATCTTAATTCCCCAACCGGGGCTCAAACCCATGCATCCCGCAGTGGGAAGTGTGGATTCTTTTTATAATTGAAGGATAATTGCTTTGTACTCTTGTGTTGGTTTTTGCTGTACATCAATGTGAATCAGCTCTAAGTATACATATATCCCCTCCTTCTTGAGCTCACCAGGTTCCTGTCCATGGGATTCTCCAGACAAGAATACTGGAGTGGGTTGCCATTCCCTTCCCCAGTGTACTTTCCCAACCCAGGGATCGAACCCGGGTCTCCTGCATTGCAGGCGGACTCTTTACCATCTCAGCCAACAGAGAAGCCTATTAGGTTCTTCCACCTCACAACTGACTCAATTTTTTGGGGCTAATATTCCATTGTGTGTATACATATATCTTAGCCACTAGACTATGTTCAGTTTATTCGCTCAGTCGTCCCATTCTTTGCAACCCCATGGACTGCAGCATGCCAGGTCCCTGTCCATCACCAACTCCCAGAGCTTGCTCACTCATGTTCATCGAGTCAGTGATGCCATCCATCTCATCCTCTGTCATCTCCTTCAATTTTTCCCAGCATCAGGGTCTCTCCCAATGAGTTAGCTCTTCCTATCTGGTGACCAAAGCATTGGAGCTTCAGTTTCAACAGTCCTTCTAAAAAAAAAAAAACAGTCCTTCTAATGAATTCAGGACAGTTTTTCTTTAGGATTGGCTGGTATGACTTACTTGCAGTCCAAGGGTGAAGGGAATGGCAAACCACTTTAGTATTCTTGCCTTGGGAACCCCATGAACAGTATGAAAATGCAAAAAAAAAAAAAGAAAGAAAAGACCACCAGAGAAGCCCCTATGTTGCCTTTTACTTTACCAGTCCTGACACAACGATATTCTAAACATATGAAAATTTAACAACAGATGAACATTCTAGTTCATCAATTTTCTCCTTCTATTGAGAAATATAAAAAGTGGTCATTATCTGAGACCACCTGGTTGGACAGCAACAGACCTGAGCTTGAGTAAGGTCTAGGAGATGCAGGACAGGGAAGCCTGGTGTGCTGCAGTCCTTGGGGTCGCAGAGTTGGACATGACTGAGCAAGCAGTACATATTCTTGCCAGAATTCTGTAGACAGAGAAGCCTGGTGGGATACAGTCTATTGGGTCACAAAGGGTTATACAGGACTGAAGTGACATAACATATCCCAAGAGGGTACTAATGCAGTTCCTTTCTGAAGTTCTGGTTGTAGGCCCAGGCCTGTTAAACTCCACAGAAATCATTTTAGAGATTAATGTGAAGGATGGGGGCAACAAGATACCAAAAGTTGACAGCCAATTTTTCTATTCTTAACTGATGAGCCACTGTCTCCTAGTATCCAAAATCTTAAGATTGCAAACAGTTAAAGGAGTTACTTAAACTCAGTATACTTTCATGCAGAACTCCTCACCCAAATGCAGACAGGAAGTAAAGATCCAGGGAGGCTCCTTGAATGATACTTCCCTGGGTTAGACAATTTCACCAGGAGGCAAAGTGCCAAGTTAAATGGGGAAAGCCATTTAACAATCTTTCTGGGGTTATTTCTGTCCAGTCAGACCCACTCAAACACAGGAATCAGTGAAGGTTTTAAAAAATTTTTATTTAGAAAGGCTGAAATGATTGTATGCTAATTTGAACAGGCAATCTGTACAAGGATTTTTCAGTTTTATATCCTCCACATTGGATTCCTGTAGAAAGAAAAATGAGTTTTTTCACACTGGATTTTTCGAAGTAAACACGTGATGGGCTTAAGAGTCACATATACTGGTTAGTGTATGTAACACAAGTGCATGAACACTCACCATTATGTGTGCTTTGTTCTTTCTTTAGACCTGGGTGGGGGGGGGGGGAGAAAAAAAAATCTGCTTTTCAGATAAATAAACCAGTCATTTATTCCCCTCTTTTTCTTGTTTAGAAATTCTCATGATCCCTCAGACAGTTCCCTCTGGAACGAGCTTTCCTCTTCTCCCCCAGCTAGCCCCAGTGGGTTCACCTTTACAGGCTCTGGGACTAGGACAGGAAGTAAGACTTGTGAATATTTCTTCACTGGGAAATTTTAACTTGACACGCCTTGTGTTTAAGTTTACTCACCTCTCAACTTCAGACTAGAGCTGACCAGGTATATGGCTTACTCCTTTCCCCTGCAAAAGATTGTTTGGGAACTAAGTCAACTGTCTTCCAGGACAGGCCCATCTATAAAAGCTATGTAGGTTTCACCAGACATTTTACAGAAATTACCAGCTAGTCCAGAATGCTCCCTGTTGGCTATAAGGCCACTCAACTTCCCACTAGTCACTTTTTATTCCAAGGGAAACTCACAGCTCAGAAATACCTTTCAGTCATAGTGATCAGACTGGGGCGGTATTGAACTCATCACTGGTGAGTGGCAATGTCATGGGTGGTTCACTAACGGCCAAAGACAACCTTTGGATTTAGCAAGTAATGTCTGCAGTTATCCAAAGCATCAAACAAAAACTGGTGAGTTCTATACAGCAGCCATAGATAACAGACTTACCTAAAAATATTCTCAGGCACTAGACAAGGAGCTGTACCTAAAACACAAAGACAACTAAGTCAGTGATACTTGCTTCTTGCATTATAAGCTGTCCCTGTCTAAGCTACCATTCCTAGAAAATCAGATTTCTGAGTCTCAACAGCAAATCATCAGCCGAACGAGATTCCATGTAAGTCATCACAGATGCCAAAAAAGGCATTTTCTCCCACTCAATACACTGTGTGCACAAACACATATGGAGATCACTCACCTCTGAGCAACAGTAACTGGCAATAGTACCTACGGAAGGACAAAGCTATGAGTGATACAAGTTCCCTACACACACAGTACCCCATTGTTATCTTTTCCAGTTTCTCAGGTGTTCATGTCTTTTCATTGTTTAAGTCATAGTGAGCTAGTTTGATTCATCATAGAAACTGCCTACTTGGTGGCATATGCCATACACACATTAATCAACTAACCTTTTAACTCTGGAGGCTTTCCAGGAATCTATAGCAACAAGCTGCTCCTGAATGAGAAGATCATGTAATTAGCAAAGTATCTAAAACAACCAAAACTATTCTAACTAGGGTTAATGGATAACCCAAGCCAAGCAAATGCTGTTCATTTGCTGTACCTCAGACAATTCCTATGGAATGAAATTTCATCCTTTCTCCCAGTTAGCCCCAGTGGGTTCACCATTACTGGCTCTGGGGCTAGAACAGGGGTAAGACAGGATGCCTGCTTTCCTCATTGGCACTGGAGATAAGCAAAAGCAAGCTAAGTTACAGGTACTCACCTCTTGACTCTTTGCGGGAGTCACCCTGAGCAGATCAAGAGGCATCTAGGAAACCAATAAATAAAGATAAAATAAGAGATCAAGAAACAGCACTATCAGAAACAAGAGAACCCCCCCCCATTTCCCACAATACTGAGAAAACTTACTGTAAGACAGATGACTCTATTAACGCTGTGATAACCTACAAAAGGGGAGAAAACGGTTGGTTACTCCAAATACTAGGATGAAATAAATTTCTTCATTAACAGAGACTGCCATCAGAACTCTAACATGCTATTAACTGTGGTACCTCACAGAGGATCAGCATTATCAATTCAAATCATCTGACAGTGACGTGTGGGCGAGGGAAGAGCACAACCTCATAAGAAGGAACCATGCTGCTTGCTGGGGTGCTGACTCCCTCCCCAGGGAAATCATTCCAAGAGGAACAAGCTGGAAGGAGCAAAAACACAACACTGCTCCACTGACCATTTGCTCTCCTGGTTGTTGAAAACACCAGAGACCACAACCAAGCCTCCCATTTGGAAACTTACCTGTATTCACCCTGGGAGGCAGTTGAATTCCTCAGGACTGATGAGGAGATCCTGGAGATAGAAAAACGAGGCATTATTTTTAGTATTTGAGAACTGCCATTAAAAGACCCTGGAGCATTTCGTGCCCACTTCTCAGTAGTAAGATGACATCACTTTTGAGTTCAGGCATATGCTTGTCATTTTACATTCATCATGGAGTGGCCAGTGCGATTTCAACCAGCAAGTCCCATCCTGATACTATGCTTCTACCCCCTCCCCCCCGCCCCGGCAACTGCAAAAAGCATCGCGTACCCACCTGCAGCATGAGAACACTTGATCCACACAGGGATAAGTCTTGTCTCATCCTTCCAATCTGTAAGCTCCTTTGAGTTAAACCACATCTGTGAGAAACAAAATAATACTCTTTCTTACTTTTATATCTCGTAGTTTAACTGTCCCACGTTAGTGCCTTAACAACGCAGGGCTAAAAGCCCAAACATTTGCTACGGACGGTGCTACTCAGAGTTTTTATGTTTTCTCCACTAATCCATCAGAAAGAGAGAGTTCAATTTTTGAAATCATCCCCGTAGCACATCCCGTCGGACTCCCGCATATTCAACAAGAAAAAAACGGCAGTAAACGGAGACCAAAAGCACTTACTCCAATGAGACCTGTTTGCGGTCCTTCAGCATTTGGCGCGCGTCCGAACCCTGCAGACAAAAGACATTGGGTCAGCACTGTGTCTCGTAAACTCGTTTTCCGGAGCTAAGACTGCGTTGCCGTACAAGGCCGGTCTCCTCAGAGTTTCTTATCCTCACGGAGCTCAGTACAGGTCTGTGAAAAGGGTCTCATCACAGAGAGGCCACTCGGCACGGGCCGCCATCGCCATCTTGTCCTTCACAAAGCCCCTGTTCCTTCAAGGCCTCAACACTAAGGCCACGTTTTCCCCCTTCCCCACGAACCCAACAGATACCACAAAGAGAGGCCAAGGCGCGGGCACGTTTGCACAGCCGTTTTTCTCGTAAAACTCAACAGAACAACACACTTACCGAAAGGTGTGGGTAAATGAGACAGAAGGCTTACCGCGAGACACATAAATACCATCTCGCAGAGGCCCACGGGATTTGGGGGCGGGACTACGGCGGGCGCAAGCGCAGAGGGAGCTTGGTGGATTGTGGGTAGAGATTTCTAGAGGAAGTACGAGAAGCTGTGTGCTTCCTGAAGCGGCGCCGCGAGAAAGGTGCGCATGCGCCTCAGGGAGTGCGGAGGCACTTGTAACGTGCTGCCGCGGGTCCTTTACTGCGACTTTTGGCGCTGAGGCCATCCCGGCTTCGCGCAGATCCTGGATTGACGCCCCGTGTCGGTCACAGCTGACTGCCCCACACCTTTCCCTGAGCATTCCCTTGCTTGCACACACTCTAAATCCGCGTGCAGGGTCCTACGCCATGGACCGCGAGCCTCACGAACCCTTCGCTGGCGTCATCTCGCTTCCAAGCCAGCCGCCGCCCAGCGAGCCTTCTGGGCCTGGTCCTCAGGGGCCCAGCGCGGGGGGCGACTCAGGTATTACTGGGCCCCTGGCCGATCTCGAGTGGAGGGCTCTTGCATGGAACCGTTTTGGTAAAGTGAATCAGGTTGTAGGTGCTCTTGAAATATAACAGTTTTAGGATATTTTCTGTAACCGGCCACCTTTGTCCTACTCTCTGGTCCGATTTTGCTTGGAGCTTGTAGTGGGGCTAGCGTTAGCCGACATTTAAAGCGCCGTTCTAAGCACATTGCGTGTGTGTGTGTATGTGTGTGCCCCCTCAGTCGTGTTCGACTCTACGATCCCATGGACTGTAGCCGGCCAGTTCCTCTGTCCATGGAATTTTCCAGGCAAGAATACTGGAGGCCATTTTCTACTCCAGGGGCTCCTCCCTACTCCAAGAGATTTTCCCAACCCTGGGATCGAACTAGGCGTCTCTTGCGTCTCCTGCCTTGGCAGGAGTCTTTACCAACTGCGCCACCTGGGAAACCCCTTAACGCAGATTACCTGGAGGGAATCTAGGTGTAAAAAGCTTTTGCAGAGCCGCGTACAACTCTTGCCTGATTGGCAGGGTGGTTCCAGTCATCTAAACCCTTGTTACTGAGGCCAACCAGTTTTAGTCATTTATGGTGCACACCTAGGGTATATGGCTGTTTTTAAAATGTATTATATGTACATTTTATAACCATTTATTAAGCTCTTACTGTGTGGTCTCCTGGATGACCTCATTTACTACTACAACCCTAGGAGGAGGCCATAAGGTCGTTTAGGCATGAGGAACCTGAGATCTGGAGGGGTTAATTAACTTGCTCAGAGTTACCCAGCTAAGAAATATCAGCCTAGGTGCAAATCCAGGCAGTCTTGATGACAGAGCCTGCACTTTGGATCACTCTGCTTTACTGCTGTCATCACACTGGGTATTTGGGGGCAAACAAGTACACAGGAAACAAATGGCATGATCCCTGGATACTGTTTCTCAATTTTTTTTCTTGTTGTCTTCCTCTCTCCAGGAGCCTTTAAAAAGCATTTCCGCCTCTAATCCCCACCATGAAATCTTAATAACACTTATATAACTGTGTATTTGCTTATATATTGTGGCCCTTCAGAGGGCCAGAAAGCTTCTGTTTAATATCTAGGATTTTCTGCCCTCTTCCTGTTCCAAGAGAACCAATTTTCACTCCTTTGGTGGCAGTGTTGTCCCCATGCATGTCCCAGCGAAACATAAGTGACAAATACCAAAAGAATCCCAATTTGAAAAATGTTATTATAACTAGAATAAATTCATGTATTCAATAATGTTAGATGCTTGTCCAAGTGGTTGATTGAAAAGTTGTAACAAAATGTGTAGAAAATGAAACAGATAAGTTATGGAAAATTCAGAAGGTCCAGAGTAGGCAGGGAGGTTGTGTGTGGGCATGGTATTTGGAGAATGTTTGTGGAGTACCTGGGCCTTGAAGGGTAGATAAACAGAGCCAGGAAGGAAATTCAGGTTAAGAGAAATAATTTGAGTGACAAGATTGGAGCTGGAAAAGGAAGTGTATGAATATAGTTCATGAAAGATGGGTTGAAGGGGAATCATAGAATATGAAGTTGGAAAAGATTTCCTAGGGAATGTCAAATGAGAAGGGCTTGAAATGCAAAGCTAAATAATTTGAACTATAGGTAGAATAACCTATAAACCAGGACTTATCCTGGTGGTCCCATGGTTAAGACTCTGCATCCACTGCATGGAGCTTGGATTTGATTCCTGGTTGGGAAACTAAGATCCCACACACTACACAGGGCAAGGCCGAAAAAAAAAAGGGTAAGTTGAGACAAGTCATTAATTAGATTGTCACAATAATTTAGGCAACAGATAAATGGACTCAAGCATAATGAAAGGGAAATAGGAAATAATTTCTAATACATCAGAAGTCCTCAGCTCACACCTGCAGGAATATAGGTAATGCAGGTGAGCCATAGGAACCTGATAGGGGTCTTGATACTCTTGTCTTTGCTACTGCTGATTGTGCCTTGCTAGAATATTGTCTGTGAAAAATCTGATCAGGAGAATCCAGAAATCCAAAACTGTTGATTAGTTTGCTCCTTAAAAATGTTGGCATTTAACTTAAATTTTTTTTTTTTAAATTTTATTAGTTGGAGGCCAATTACTTCACAACATTTCAGTGGGTTTTGTCATACGTTGACACGAATCAGCCATAGAGTTACACGTATTCCCCATCGCGATCCCCCCTCCCACCTAACTTAAATTTTTTAAGCATTTTCTCTGAGCCAATCAGAATATGCCTGTATACCCAAGGTGGCCCATGACTGAGTTTGCAGCAAATTCTGTAGTAATATAGAACCCACTGTAGAAAGGGGGAATGTTAAAGATTGGATATTTTTTTTGGAAGCTGTGAACAGGTTGAGTGACTTAAACATTAAAAAAAAAAAAAGAAAGAAAGAAAGAAAACCAGTGTTCTTGGCAGTTGGAGATCATGGCCATGACTTTCACTTAATGTTTATTCTACCAGTACTATTTATCTGTTGAGCATCTACTGGGTACAGGAGATACAACAAGGAACAAAGCAGACAGTCCTGTTATGCCCCCTTGGAGCTTATATTCTGGTAGAAAACACAGAAATAGACGAATAATATGTCAAGTGGAGTTAAATGCTGTGGTGAGGATTCGACTTTGCTGGTGATACAATGGGTTAGACTCGGAGTTTTCACCACAGGGGGCACGGTTTTGATCCCTGGTCGATCCATGCAGGATGGCCACACACAAAATTAAATGAAATGTGTGTGCGCGCATGTGTAAATATATTTGCTAAAGTGGTGCAAAAAGGCTGGACTGTTACATAATGTGAAATGAGAAAAAGAAGATGAAAGAGTTGGTGGAGGGTGTTGAATGGTAACATGTGTGAAGTGCTTTCTATGGCACATTTCTGGCACTGTAGTGAATGCTTTACATATGTTACCTTAATTCAAAAAATAGTTTTTGTGGTTACCATCCTCATTTTACAAATAAGAAAACTGAATTTTATATTAAGTTACTTACTCAAGGACACATAACTAGTGTGGCAGAGCTGTTATTCAAATCTAGTCTCTACTTTTGACCCTGTTAAGAAAAATTATCCAAAACTTGGAAATAGGCAAAAGTTATTACTAGGTGTCCTTTTGATAAAGGTAAAGCAGGCCTACCTAACTTGGGGATTACCTGGTTTTCCAGTGGGGTGTGTACCTTTGTTTGCTGTCCTTTTTATTGCTCTAGGTGTTTTGTAATTTGATAAGATTGCCTTCTAAGACATTGGCTCGTTTTGTATCTATGTATTAGAATGCAAATTCATATCATTCTTGTCTGGACTTTTAGCTGGTGAACCTCCTTTCCTAGAATTCTCTTTTGAACCAGTTTTAAATTTTATTTATTCTCATTAATTAATAGGCTGAATAAAATCTTTGACATGTGTTTATATTATTATGAGTCATGTTTTCAGTTTTTAAGATTATACTTTAACAACCCCTTGGGTACACTGCCTTTTGTTGGCCCATTTATTTATTCATTCAGAAAATATTTGTTGAGAGTCAGGATTTAAACTCAAGAGGTCTGACTCTGGAAGGAGCTTTAGACATTGTGCCAGTGCGAGTCTAATACCGTGCCACCCTCTGGCTAAATCTTGCTCTTTCCAGCAAATGTCTTTTACTTTAAAGAGCTATCTACACCTGCATCACCTGGGTGTCTGTTAGAAATACTGAATCTCAGTTCTCTCCACAGACCAAATGCATTTGCATTTACTAAAGATCCCCAGGTAGTCTGAATGCACACTAAAATTTAAGAAGCACTGGATATGTACAATACTGCTCACTTCTTTCTCAGGACACTTTTCTCTCATCCTACTTGATCTCTCAGTAGCACCTGTTGACCCATTTCCCTTTTTTTTTTTTAAATTTGGTTTTTCTATGCCATTACAGAAACATATGGTAACACCCTTTAACCTACCATGTTCAGTGACCCCATTTCCTATTTCTTCAAACACTGTTTCCACAGTGCTTGGGACCCTGCCCTCTTCTAGTGTTCCTCTTATGTTTTTGCTGTTAATGACTTCTTCATGATCCTTTGAGATATCTCTTCTGTCCCACTGTTCAAGCACGAATGTTCCTTCAGTTACATGTTCAGTCACTAAGTTGCGTCCGACTCTTTGCAACCCCATGGACTGCAGCATGCCAGGCTCCTCTGTCCTCCACTGTCCCCTGGAGTTTGCTCAGATTCATGTCCATTGAGTCAGTGATGCTACCCTCTGCCATCCCCTTCTCCTTTTGCCTTCCATCTTTCCTAGCAGCGGGGTCTTTTCCAGTGTGTTGGCTCCTTGTATTACATGGCCACAGTATTGGAGCTTCAGCAGCAGTCCTTCCAATGAGTATTGAAGGTTGATTTCATTTAGGATTGACTGGTTTGATCTCCTTGCAGTCCAAGGGACTCTTAAGAGCCTTTTTAGAATCGAATCACAATTTGAAAGTCATTTCTTCGGTGCTCAGCCTTCTTTATGGTCCAACTCTCACATCCTTCCATGACTACTGGAAAAACCATAGCTTTAACTATATGGACCTCTGTTGGCTTCTTAATATGCTTTTTTAATATGCTGTCTAGGCTTGCCTTCCAAGGAGCAAGCATCTTTTAATTTCATGGCTGCAGTCAACCTCTGCAGTGATTTTGGAGCCCAAGAAAAAAACTGTCACTCCTTCTACTTTTCCTCCTTCTATTTGCCAGGAAATGATGGGACCAGATGCCATAATCTTAGTTTTCTGAATGTTAAGTTTTAAGCCAGCTTTTTCACTCTCTCTCACCCTCATCAAGAGGCTGTGTGTTAGGTCTAGCTTTTGACTCACCCTGCCTGGGCCTCTTCATCCACTCCCAAGATTTTAATGGCCGTTGTTATCAGGGAAGCCTGGCATGCTGCAGTCCATGGGGTCACAAAGAGTGGGACTCGACTTATCGACTGAACAACAATGCCTATAGCTCCAACCCAGTATCTTTTTCCTGAGCTTCAGAGCTATGCACCCAGTTGCCTTCTGGATGAACAGTGTTGCTTGGATGGTTCACAAATTCTTTTGGTCCACAAAATTTATTTCCAAAATGAATTGAACCCACTCCTCCTATTTCACTCAATTGTCCAAGCCACCCCACTGCACTGCCCTAATTCAGGTCAGTGACCTGAAGGTTTTTGCAACAGATATGACCTGGCTCCCTGGCTGGCCCTGGTTTGCTGTCTCTAATCCATTCTCCATCTTGAAGCTGGAGTGATCTTTCTAAATAAAAAATGTGGTCCAGTCTCATGCCTCACTTCATAATTCTTCAGTACCCCTCCACAGTCTTTAGGTTACTGTCCAGATCATCAGCATAGCCATTGAGACCCCTTCATCACTTTCCTCACCACCACTCTCTCCCCAAGACACTTCCACTCTGCCTGCCCACCATAAACTTCCTAAGTTTGGGCATCAGGTCTGTTTAAGTTATATATTGCTTCCCTATGACCTAGCAGAGTACAGGACACGAAGTAGGACTCAGTATATGTTAATTTATCCCTATAAATTTTCAAATGATCTTTACCCAATCCTTATCAAATGAGCTGGTGAGAGAGGTCTGGTGATTTTTCTGATAGAGCAACCCTGCCCTCACCTGGCAGCAAGAGGCACTGCTTTACTAAATGGAATTCAGTTCAGTTCAGTTGCTCAGTGGTGTTGATTCTTTGCGACCCCATGTACTGCAGCACACCAGGCTTCCCTGTCCATTACTAACTCCCAGAGCTTGCTCAAACTCGTGTCCATGGAGTCGGCGATGCCATCCAACTGTCTCATCCTCTGTCATCCCCTTCTCCTGCCTTCAATCTTTCCCAGCGTAAGGGTCTTTTCCAATGAGTCAGTTCTTCACATCAGGTGACCAAAGTATTGGAGTTTCAGCTTCAGCATCAGTCCTTCCAATGAATACAGGACTGATTTCCTTTAGGATGGACTGGTTTGATCTCCTTGCAGTCCAAGGGACTCTCAAGAGTCTTCTCCAACACCACAGTTCAAAAGCATCAATTCTTCAGTGCTCAGCTTTCTTTACAGTCCAACTCTCACATCCATACATGACCACTGGAAAAACTGTAGCTTTGATGAGACGGACCTTTGTTGGCAGAGTAATGTCTCTGCTTTTTAATACGCCATAGCGTTTGTCATAGCTTTTCTTCCAAGGAGCAAGTGTCTTTAATTTCATGGCTGCACCCACTGTCAACAGTGATTTTGGAGCCCCCCAAAATAAAATCTGTCACTGTTTGCATTGTTTACGCATCTATTTACCATAAAGTGATGGGACCAGATGTTATGATCTTAGTTTTTTGAATGTTGAGTTTTAAGCCAGCTTTTTCACTCTCTTCTTTCACCTTCATATTACATTGGTCTTTGGCACAAGGAGACAGAATAGGAGCTTGTTTTGTCAGCTCCATGCATCACCCTGGCAGTGCAGTACTTGTAGGAGTAGTGTGTCCCTTTGGGAATATGTAGTTGTTAAACAAGATTTGTTAGCTATAACTTCGGTGGAATTCTCCCTCCCTTGGAAAAAAATAAGCATTATAAACTATGGCTTCATTAGCAAAGAATCTAGTTTTAGACTTGTAAGAGTCTAAACCATATGAAGTCTAAACCATATGAAGTAGTCCAGAGCTAGGCTAACAAGCGTATCTGTTAATTCAGCAACTAGTAGTTATGTAATGGCAGAATAGAGCAGTGGTCACCAGATTCTTTTGCTTGTTTCTTTCCTATGTTAAGGAAAAAAAAACGACTTTCACTGCTGATGGTCTGGGTTCAGTCCCAGGTTTTCAAACTAGGATCCCAAAAGCTGTGTGGCACAGGGGAAAAAAAAAACAAACCCCAAACAAAAAAGCTGATACAGCCTACGATAAGAAGGTTTTTAGAGTAAATTATATTTTAGGTACATTATCAATTATTTGAAAAGGTAGAAAAATTTTCAAAGGATGAGATACAAATAGGAGTTTGCACATCCCCCCCCCCATTTTATTTATTAGGCTGAGCCAGGTTAGTGGTAGCACATGGACTCTTTTTAGTTATGGCATGTAGGATTTAGTTCCCTGAGCACAGAGAGCTCAAACCCAGGCCCCCTGCCCTGGAAAGTGCAGCGTCTTAGCCACTGTACCACCAGGGAAGTCTACACGTTTTCTTTGTAAGTCCTTGTGCTCGCTAAGAGAATGCCTGGGTTTGAATCCTGGCATGCTTTCTGATGAAGGCCAAGTCATTTCGTCTGTTTGATGGTTTCTTTCTTTTCGCGGTAGATTCTTTTTGGTGGGCACTAATGTGTGATGCAGAAATCTTTGGCTCTGTGCACTCTCCCACATGTCTGTCACCATTCTCCATCCCAGCCCTCACAGCCTTTGATCTTCTAGTCCTTTTCCTTCCAGCCCTCTCATCTGCTGGCCAGACCACTGACCGCTGACCTAGAGTGTGTCTATAGTCTCACCTTGGGCCATTTCTGCTTCTGCACAAGGTGGATCGTCAGGTGGATAGCTGACAGATGTTCTGTCTCCACTGTCTTTCAAGGCCTCTTCTGAATGTGGCCGTCATCATTTTCAGTTGGTACTCATAAGTTGACCTGTCCATAAATCATGCTTGAGCTTTTACTTCCTCCTATAGCAGGTTATACAGGACATTCCTGATGACTGCGAGTTTTTTTGCACAAGGGGTGGGGATGCTTTTACAAATACGGTGGATATCGAGAGGTCTGGGCTACCAGCTTGTGCAGTTTGTCTGTATCCCCTGGTTCTGCTTAGTCTTGATTCTGGAAGTACCATTTCCATTTTTTGAAAGACTGCTGCTGGTCTGGTCTGACTTTTTGACCTCATAGGTCCAACTTATAATGGCAGCAGGGCTGATATAACTCATAATGGAGCCGTTCTTGTTACTTAGTGTTTCATAATGAAGTGTTCCAATAACACGCCAAGAGCTGTTTCTCAAAAGGTGCGTCTTTCTCTGTTGTGAACAGCTTGACCTTGTTCTACAATTTCAGCCACCTGCTTTGCCCATGGGGGCTTGCCATAGGCTCCACAGTGCATATTTTTCCAACCCCATAGGTCTCTTGGATGTTATGGTTCAAGTGGCAGGACTTCAGGCATTTTAACCTGGACCTGCAGTACACTTTCGTATTCTTGAGTCGCACTCAAAGTTGGTAACTTACCATGTCACCTGGTGTATAGATGGGAGTTTTAGTTCCACAAGTGGCTATGATAAGCATCACCATCCATGTATCCTTGCTGTCTTTAATGGTGGCTCTAATCTCTGTCCCTCTCTCTGTACTCCCTAGGATGTGGTAATTTCTTTTTATTTACTATCATGACTGAAGAGTGGGGGAGTTTCGATTTTTTACTCTGCCTTTCCCATTGTGATAGCCCTTCTCTTGTAGGCCAAGGACCCAATGTAGAGGTTACCCCTGAGTATGTTCCACTAAACACTTGGGAACTGCGGCAATTACCTCTTCTAATGGGAATAATGATGATGCTTTGGGCCTCAAGGCATGAGTGTCAGTTCAGGTCCTGTGTCTAAAATCCTCAAAATGTTTGCATGTTCTCCTTTTCCAAATGTATAGTTCTTTTAGTAGATGATGAGTTTCTTTTCGGGAAGAACTGGGAGAATCATAGTTTGATGCTCCTTCCCCTAGAGACTTGGTTACCTCTTCAGTAACTGAGTTTGGGATGTGAAAATTGCTCAGACCCAGGAGCTGAGAAAGAGATTTTGATTATTTCTTGTGGTGACTGTCCTGAGTCTTATGCTCCTTTTTTCTTTCTCCCTTCAGGTTGTAGATACTCAGCAGCACCCTCATTGGCTTCCCCCTAGGGATACCACTGTTTATTATGTCTGCAGTTGTCTCTGACAGGTTCCAGGCCCCATGGCTAACCCTCCAATCTTGCCAGCCTTATGATAATTACAGCTTTCTGACTTGTGGCAGTTAAGCAGTGCCTCTGTAATTCCTCTTCTGTATTTCTTGATGGGCCTTGCTTGATAACTCAGTAAAGAATCCACTGCAATGCAGAAGACCCCAGTTCAATTCCTGGGTCAGGAAGATCCTCTGGAGAAGGGATAGGCTACTCAGTCCAGTATTCTTGGGCTTCCCTTGTGGCTCAGTTGGTAAAGAATCCACCTGCAATGTGGGAGACCTGGGTTCGATCACTGGTTTGGGAAGATCCCCTGGTGAAGGGAAAGGCTACCGACTCCAGTATTCTGGCCTGGAGAATTCCATGGACTATACAGTCCATGGGGTCGCAAAGAGTCGGACACGACTGAGCAACTTTGACTTCACTCTTACTTGCTGGGGGTGAGCGGGAAGTAAGGATGTCAGCTCTGTAACTTCGTCTCCCGGCCTGTAGAGGAGAAGCACCACCGAACTTCCGGGTGACACTGACGCCCCTATCAGCAGTGCATTCCTGATGGCCTTGGTGAATGTTGCATCCTCTGGGCCCTTTCTTGGAACTCAATTCTCTGATGGGTCTTCTAGCCTCACGTAATATATTCATTCCAGCATGTCTGCTTTCTTCAGCCTCTTTATTGCTTCCTCTGTCATCTGTTAGGGCAACTCAAGCATATCTGTTTCACTCAGCATAGGCCATTGCTTTCTCAAAGCTTCTATAAGCCACCGAAACAGTGGCTTTGCCCCACCCACTGGAATCCTTGCCAGGGGTTAAGTCCTGTGTCCCAGGACATTTCCCTGAAGTCCCTGGATTCTTACTGGTGATCATATCCCTGGTCCCCAAGTGCTTACTGGGATTGCTAAGAGTTGGAGTAACCCCCTACATTGAGTCTTTAATTATTTATTTAGGCTGCATCAGGTCTTAGTTGCATCACACAAAATCGTCATGTGGGACTTTTCCTGGCAGCACAGGGATTCTCCAGTTGTGGTGCATGGGCTGAGTTGCTCCACAGCACGTGGGATCTTAGTTCCTCACCCAGGGATTGAACCTATGTCCCCTGCATTGCAAGGGGATTCTTAACCACTGGACCACCAGGGAAGTCCCCACATTGAGCCTTTGGTCTGGGAAAGAGAAAGTAGGAATCTCTGAAACTGTTCTGTCCCCACTCCATTGACTTCCTTACCTCCCATTCTTTTTTTAACCCATTGCACTCAGGGTTCTGTTCTGGATCCACTTGTTTTCTCACGTGCCTTGAACAATTTATCTATTACCATGACTTCATTTGTTATATATATACTGTTGTTGTTGTTGTTGAATCACTCAGTCGTGTCTGACTCTCTTGAGACCCCGTGGACTGCAGCACGCCAGGCTTTCCCATCCTTCAGTATCTCCCGGAGTTTGCTCGGATTCAAGTGCATTGAGTCAGTGATGCTATCTATCTCATCCTCTGTCACCCCCTCCTCCTCCTGCCCTCGATCTTTCTCAGCATGTCATTATAACTCAGTGTTTACCTGCCCTATGTTATGAAGCTCCTGAAGAGTTTGTTAGAAGAAATACTTTGGAGCTATAAACCAGCTTCTTCCAACAGGAATCTTTCTGAGGATGGCAGCTGCTCAGGGAACAGCTCTGCCCTCTCCTGGCAGCAAGAGGCACTGCCTCTATTAGTCCGGGAGCAGGAATGTGCAAACGCACAGTGCCCGGCAGTGAGCTTGGAGTAA
Organism: Muntiacus reevesi; assembly: GCF_963930625.1. NCBI lineage: Eukaryota > Metazoa > Chordata > Mammalia > Artiodactyla > Cervidae > Muntiacus > Muntiacus reevesi. The sequence goes on from NC_089253.1 coordinate 39,133,435, forward strand.
GATGTTTACCTGCAGGGCAAAGGTTCAACCTGGGAACAGAATTTCCTTATTTCCTGAAGGCCGGGGAGGAATATGCCAGTTGGAAGCTCTCCCAGAGAAGGATTAGACCGGGTCTTGGAAGAGCCAAATTTGTGAAATTTTTAAAGGAACATCTTTAAGATTGCGTTTGTGACCTTGAATGGGAGTTTGGGAAGCAAAGCCTGATGAGAATGTTTTTTTTTTTCAGTTGAAGTATGGTTGATTTGGTGTTGTGTTAGTTTCAGGCAAGCAGCACAGTGATGCAGCTACAACCACATGTACACGTATATAAATATATACATTCTTTTCAGATTCTTTTCCCTTATAGGTTAGTATAAAATATTGAGTATAGTTGCTCTACATTGGTCCTTGTTGGTTAGGGAATCTTAATTATAGGTTGTTCCTTTGGGTTTTGGCCCAAGATCATTATCTGTTCATATCATTTAACATCTCGTAAATCCTCTACCTGAGGATGCTTTTATTAAGTGGAATTTTGGAACAGGGAGATAAACTCGAGGCTCTCTCCATCCATTCCCCATGTCCACCAGCTGCCGAAGTTCCTCCATGAAGGGTGTGGTTCTTTCTTTTGGGATAGGATGTCATTAAAAAGGAGACTGTTGGTGCTCTTGTATCATTTAGTTTTTGGAAAAAATTTTAAGGTGAATCTCCTATTTCTCCCTTTTCTTTAGCGTTATATTTTTGATACACTTTGCCTGTCTTTTTGTGCCCTAGCTCTTTAAAATTTAGTTTTTGGAGAAAATTTTAAGGTGAATCTCCTATTTCTCCCTTTTCTTTAGCATTATATTTTTGATACACTTTGTCTGTCTTTTTGTGCCCTAACTCTTTAAAATTTAGTTTTTGGAGAAAATTTTAAGGTGAATCTCCTATTTCTCCCTTTTCTTTAGCGTTAAATTTTTGATACACTTTGTCTGTCTTTTTGTGCCCTAGCTCTTTAAAATTTAGTTTTTGGAGAAAATTTTAAGGTGAATCTCCTATTTCTCCCTTTTCTATAGTGTTATATTTTTGATACACTTTGCCTGTCTTTTTGTGCCCTAGCACTTTAAAATTCAGTTTTTTATATACTCTAGATATGTTCTACAAATTATTTTGTCCCCTAGTGATAAACCCTTTTACAGGTTTCTAAGTTTTTACTACTATAATCAGTACTTCAGTGAAATCCTCTGTATGTTGCTTTCTGCACATTTATGAGATTTCTCTGGGTTATGAATCCAGGAGTGACATCGATAGGTAATATCTAAGTGTATTTTCAATTCTACAGACTTTTGTACATTGCACACCTAGAGTGATTATACCAGTTAATGTTGCCACTTAGGCAATTTCACGCCCTTGTCATCCCTTGGTTCAGTCAGATGTTTTGCCAGTCTGATGGACATAAAATTGTTTTCTTGTGATTGTAATTTGCATTTTATTGATTACTAATAAGTAATCTGTCAAGAGTTCAGTGGCCATTTTTTTGTGTATCCAATTTTGTGAGCTTACTGTTCCTAGTCTGTAAATTGTTTTTCCTGCTGAATTGTTGCCTTTTTCCTTACTGGTTTTCAGTGAAACTTTATATGTTTTGTACAAGACTCTGTTGTCTTATTAGTTTCAGATACTATGTCTTCTACCTTTTGTAGCTTGTCTTTTCAGTTTGTTATGGTCTCTTGTGATGCGCAGAGTTTTCGTGTAGAATTTATTCGTTCTTTTCTTAATGGTTTGTGCTTTTGTGTCTTGTTTAAGAACTCCTTCCTTACCTTGAAAATCAGAAAGATACTCTCATTTTTTTCTAAAAATTTAAAATATTTGCTTTTCATATTTAGGTCTTTTAGCCACTTTAAATATATTATTGTGTTTACTTTTAAGTAGTCACCTAACTTTATTTTTTCAGTGCCATTTGGTGAAGAGCTATTCTTTCCTCCAGTGGTTGTAATATTATCTGTGCATATTTTAAGGTTTCAAATATGCATGAGTTTCTTTCAGGTTTCATATTCTGTTCTGTTGGTTCATTTATCCATCCCTTTGGCTATTTCATGTTATAATTATTACTTTAGCATGCTACTGTTATTACTTAGGAATATAACATGCTTGATATATGGTAGGATTTGTCTTCAAAAGTATTACTTAAAAAATATCTTTACTGTTTTTAGCCCTTATCTCTTACACATGTGTTAAAGAATCATAAAGTTCCCAAGAATGGACATTAAGATTTGTATTGGAATTGCAGTGGATTGATAGACTGTCTGGGGATGTTGATGAAAAAAATTAATCAGTAGTCAATCTAAAAAAGAACTGGAGAATTTTCTTTAAGCCAGCTGGAGGATATGACCCAGGAAATGATCTTTCCAAAAGCTCTGAGGACTGTTCCCCTGGTAGAGGTCAAAGCAGAGTTATAGAACTTCTTGAGACAAAGGGTCATACATCAAAGTAGCATAGTCCAGCAAGGCGAGTTGTGAGTTATTGTGACCCCTTACAGAATTGAGAAAGGAATGTTATTTTCTAAGGAGTTACCTTCCTGGTGCCAGGAGGAAGTTGCTTTTGTTTGTTTTTGCAAGTAGGCATTGCTGTGTCTTCTGGGGGGATCTGGTTCATGCAGATGCGCCAAAGGGGAGAGGGCAGTGGCTAAAGCGGCCAGGGAAAGTTTATGTCAGCTTTTCTTATCCTGCCTTAGAATTTGATTTCATCAGGGAGCATTAATTTCTTTATGACATCAAATCTTTCTGTTTACGATTATGAGACGTTTCTCCTTTTGGCCTTTACACTTGCTATTCCCTCACTTAGAAAACTTTCTTTTAGGAAGCTCCCTTGTTCCCTTACCTCTTTGGGTCTTTGCTCAAATATCACCTCATCAGAGACGTCTTCCCTGAATCAAGTAATCTCCTCATCGTACTCTGCCTTTCCACAGCACTTGTAATCATTTGACATGTTACGTGTGTTTGAGTATTTATTCTTTAATTTTCTTTCTTTCACTTGGTGAAATTAAACGTCATGAAAGCAGGCTGTCTTTGCTTGCTACCACCCCGGCTCATAGAACAGTGCCTGGCATATACTAGGTTCCCTTTATTTTTTGTTTGAATGTGTTTCTGTAGGATATTATCTTTTCCTTCATAACGAAGTCATCTATTCACTGTTAGATTTAATCTTAGGTCTCATAGTTTTCATTGCTAGTGTATACGGCAGCTTAAAAGAGACATTTTTTTGGAGAAGGAAATGGCAACCCACGTCAGTATTCTTGCCTGGGAAATCCCATGGACAGAGTAGCCTGGCAGGCTACAGTCCATGGGAGTCACAAAAAAGTCAGACATGACTGAGTGACTTTTACATTATACAGGCATGATCATTGGCTGTTGGTGATTAATCAGGCTTCGGCTCCTCTACCCTCTCTGGAGAGTGAGGGGTGAGACTGACAGTTGCACTCTTTATTCTAGAGATCCCAAAGATTTTAGAGGCCCTGGTGCCAGGAAAGAGGACTGAAGACCAAGTATGTATTTGGTCCGTACAGCATGTGGGATCTTAATTCCCTGATCAGGGATTGAACCTGTGCCCCTTGCCCTCCTGCAGTGGAAGCTCAGAGTCTTAACCACTGGGCCACCAGAGAAGTCCCAAATATCAGTATCACAGCCTGGAATTGCAGCACCTCTGGGCACATGTCATTGGGGACTTAACAGTGGTGAAGAAACTGCAAATCAGGCTGTGGTAATCAGATGACTGTAGCTGTTAATTCTTTAGTTCCTATCCTAGGAGTATGTGTTTCTTCAAGGAAGAAGTTTATTTCCTTTCTCAGACTGGTTACATTCTAGCTAGCATTTCATTAGTGCAACAGTTTCTATTTTAATTAGAAAAGAGGGTTTCCCTTCTTAGTGATCTGTTCACATTTTTTAGTTTGTTTTTAATTTCTCTGTAGTTCAAATTATTTTACAGAGTGTTGTTGAAATTAACCAATTTAGTTGCAATGTAAGGAGCTATTTTAAATTCAGGTTTCTATTATTCCATACTTGTCCCTAAATATCTACTTCTCAACATTATATACCCCCTTTTCACCTTATTAAATATAAAAACAGGGACTTCCCTGGTGGTCCAGTGGCTAAGAATTCACACTCCCAATCCAGGGGGTCCAGGTTCTATCCCTTGCCAGGGAACTAGATCCCACATGCCGCAACTAAGAGTTCACAAGATATCCTGCCTGCTGCAACTAAGACCCAGCACAGTCAAATAAATAAATAAATAATTAAAAATATATATAAGAACATACTTTTTTTCTTTATTTTTTCTTTTCTTTGTTTTTGCTACGAGACATTTGGCTACCTTAAGAGAGTCATAGTTACTCCTGTTGTTTATCCCCCGCCCCTTCATTGAATTTCTTCACTTTGACATTCAAAGCACTGGGCAGAAATCACATCGTGTCAACACCCGCCGTGGGCCTTCGCGATAAAAACATATTTTAAAAATTTAGTTAGGCACCTGTTTCCCTCTATGGAGCCCTAAGATTTTTTCTGTAACTGACCCTAAAAAGGAGCATAGGTAGGAGCTGGGGCAGATGTGGGCAGAACTATTCAAATACTGAGTTACTTGCCTTGAGGGAATGAAGGAAGAGTTTATGTTCGGGAAGTGAATATTGAAATCAGGGATCCCAATGCCTCATTGTGTGTCTTTAGGATTGTTTTTTTTTTTTTTTTTCTTTTTTTTTTGGAAGAATCTTTCTCACACCTCTCTATCTATGCCTGAGCTGGCTCTTCGAACTAGAACACTTTCATCCAGATTTCCTGCCAGAATCAGGGGCTAAAATTCTAAAATTTCTCCTCTTCGTGCTCTGTTCTCTCTGAAAAGCGTTCTTGGCCCTACCATCCCAGACCCTCGGTTTCCCTCATGATAACCCCTGATCGCTCAGGCCAACGGTTTTCACTCGACAGTCCTTACTATTCTCGGTTGTCAGTTTTGGGAATGCCCTTTTTCGTAGCATGGAAGTGCTTGTGTGGTCTGTGTGTTGGTCTTAGTGAAGTTGCCCCCACCCCGCCTGCCACAAGCGCCAGGCACAGCACCCGGCACAGTGCTAGGTAGCTACTCGGCAAAGGGGGGTGTGGTGGGGAGCGAAGGGGAGAAGGGAAGGAGAGTGGAGGAGGGGACAGTCGTGGGAAATGCGGGAGACTTCCCCCAAAGAAGATACGGAACCTTTCCACTCGGGCGAAAGGGGCTTCCCGAAATAGGGTGTTCGGGTGTCCTCGTGGAAACTTAAGTTTGAAATGGGGTCAGTGGCACTAAGAGAGTGGGATCGGCTTGGTAGCTCTGTGAGTTTGGGGAGGTGAAAGTTGGGGTAGGCTGATCGGGATTTAAGTCAGCTCTCAGTTACCCCGGAAAGATCCGAAGGGGCTGGCCAAAAGGAGACGAGGGACTGCGCAGCTGCTCCAACACGTGATCCGAGAGACCTGTCTTTAGGATTGTATTGCTGGAAAGCTCTGGTAACATTTAGCCATGTTGAATGTCTGTGAAAATCAAAAGTGCTTGAAAGCTTGGTTTATTTATTAATGCATTTATTAATATTGTTCATGTAAATATATTTGTATAAATACATTTATAAGACATGATTTGAAATACTGAATGCAGGAGCAAGAACTGGCACATTTTAAGTCTGGGTGGAGACTTGGAACCATTTCCAGTTTGTTTAGAGAGTTTTGCAGCAGAAGCTTGTGTGTGTATGTGTGTGTGTTTCTTCCTAAGTGGAGATATTGTACCTATATTAATCAGGCTACAGAGTTTATACCAGCATCTAGCTGGACAGGGAGGACAGGAAGATACAAGAGCTAAGAAAATTGCCCATGTGCTTCTGGCCTAGAAAACTGGAAGAATAGCTGTGTCACTCACTGAACTGTGATCCTGAGCAGGGGGGTTGAGGAGGAGAGGCTGTAGGGGGTTGTGGGACTCTCAGGATCAGATTGATTTTGGATAATTAGAAATACAGAATTAACTAAAAATTAGTGGGTCATAATATTTGACAAAGATTTGGGGGTCATTTAGTTGATTTGAGAGTAAATGGGTTCCTTGAGGGACTGAGTCAGGTACAGCATTTTGCTTACTATTGCCAGTTTATTATGAAGGCTACAACTTGGGAACAGCCAAATGGAAGAAGGCTAGGTGCAAGGAGTGGGGGGTGGGTGCCACGCTGCCAGCACCTTGATGTGTTCACCAACTTGGAAACTGTAGATGTGATCATCATTAGGTATTGTTACACAGGTACAGTTGATTAAATCGTTGCCATTGATGATTAATCCAATCTCACTCCCTTCTCCCCTTCCCAGAGGTTGGGGAGTGGGACTGGAGGTTTCATCAGTCCAGTCATGCCTTTTTGGTAACCAGCCCGATCCTGAAGCTGTCTAGGAGCCCATCAAGAGTGGCCTCATTAGAGCAAAAGGCATTCCTGTCGCCCAGGAGATTCTAAGGGAGCTAGGAGCTCCGTGTCAGTAACGAGGGACAGAGACCACATTTACGTATGTTTGTTTGTATTTTTGGCTGCACTGGGTCTTCATTGCTTTGCTTGGGCTTTCTCTGGTTGCTGTGAGCAGGCTTGGTAGTTGCTTAGTAGTTGTGGCACACAGGGTTAGTCGCCCCGAGGCATGCGGAGTCTTTCCGTACCGGGGATCAAACCCATGTCTCCTGCAGTGACAGGTGGCTTCCTGTCCACTGCACCACCAGGGTAGAAATATGGATGCATTTTCCTTGCATTATAATTATCCACCTGGAAAAAAATGAGATTAGTTCCCTACCTTATGCCAGAAGTAAACATCAATTAAAAATGGATTGAGGAGTGAAATGTCAAAAATAAAGCCTTTTTTTCTGTAGAATGTATAGATGAATATCTTTCAGGCCTTGAAGCAAGGAAAGATTTTAAAAATAGGATACCAACCACCCCAAAAAACATGGAGTATACAAGAAAAAAGCATATATATATATAAATTATTTAACTATTTGGCCATGCCATGCGGCTTGTGGGATCTTAGTTTCTGACCAGGGATTGAACTCACTCCCTCAGCAGTGAAAGCAAGGAGTCCTAACCACTGAACTGTCAGGGAATTCCCAAGACGTATTTTTGATGGATAACTTTCGTTCCTCAAAAGATGCCTGAGTGCCCATATCTTGACTTCTAATACTATTCTCCAATAAAACGGACTACGGCTCCTTGGAGAAATGCTATTTCTAGGGCTGGGGCCCTAGAGAATATACAAGATGAACCTGAAGCATCTTATAGTGCCAGAAAGTAAAATGCTCAAAAAAAAAAAAAAGAAAGAAGAAGAGGAGAAAGGGGCATGTGTTAAAAGGACGCAGTGGCCAAAGTGAGAGAGCTCACAGTGGCAAAAGCTGGAATAATTGGAGCAAGAAAGCAGTACAGTGTTCGATTCTAACCCAAAGTATAAAATAATTATCCAAGAATCCATACTGATATAAATAAATGAATAGATAGATAAATATATGAGAGGGAAGAGAGAAATCTTCTGCACAGAAAAATCCCAAATAATTTATGAAGGTACGCCTCCCTCTGGGAGCCAGAGTGTAATTTCATCCCTCTTGCGTGTGGCTGCACTTAGTGACTTCCTTTCAAAGAATGTGATGATAGTTTTGAAGAGCACAGGAGATGGGGAAACTGACAATACCCACCAGTATTGTGTGACCACAACTGCAGAAGGAGCTGGCGTTGGAGTACTTCAGTGTTCATTTAAGGAATCATTTAATCTCTTATTACCAGTTAGCCTTTTGATGAGATCAGTATTCTCTGATCAGTTGAGTATCTGATGTCATCTATCCAAGAGTAATACCTTCTCTATCTCGTCCATAAATTGATCTGTATCTCTGGTGTTTCTCTTTTAATATTTGGTTGCATTAGAGAGAATGACTTGCTTCAGTGTTGTTCAGTTTATTTGACTATGAGATACTTTGCAGATGGTGCATTCATTTCTCTTCTGCAACGAGAAGGCTTTGCTTGTTTTTCCTTTATTCTTTCTGGCTTTTATCCCCACTCACATTCCTCACCCTTAAGTAAGACAACTCTGACAGTTCTCTTCACCAGCCAGTGTCCCTCCTGCAGGACTTGTAATAACAAATAATATTCCAACACTGCTTCTAAGCGCGCCCCTTTGGTATATGTGCTGCCGAGGCGAGCGCGCAAGTGCGCCCCTTTGGTAGGGGTCACGTTCCTTCTCTGCTTTCATCTCGGTGGCGCTTTGACTTCCAAGTGCTCAGTTCCTTAACTTCAGCCGTCATCCAGTTTTCGAATGGCTAAACTCCTCAAGGCTGATGGGTAGTTTAGAGGTAGAGCCTGGATGCTTTTTTCCTGGGTCTTTGGAATTATACCTTCAGCTTTGGCAGTGTTCCAGAGTCTGTTGGACAGTCCCTTAAGTTTCTATCTTCCCATCTTTGCTCTGTTTTTGGAAATCTTTTTTTTAAACACACTGAAGAGGGAAAACTTCCATATCTTTGGCTAAGATCAAGTAATCCTCACCTGTTGGGAAACATGGGACATAAATTTTTGCAACAGGGGATTAGAAAGGAACTTTTTCTGTGGACTTAGCCCTGTGAACTTCAGGGCCCCAACCGCCCTACACCCCCACAATTTGCTTGAATGAGTGTAAAGTCCTGAAGACTTTAATGACCTCATTAATAGATGGTGACTGCAGCCATAAAATTGAAAGATGCTTACTCCTTGGAAGGAAAATTATGACCGACCTAGATAGCATATTAAAAAGCAGAGACATTACTTTGCCAACAAAGGTCCGTTTGGTCAAGGCTATGATTTTTCCAGTGGTCATGTATGGATGTGAGAATTCGACTGTGAAGAAAGCTGAGCACCAAAAAATTGATGCTTTAGAATTGTGGTGTTGGAGAAGACTCTTGAGAGTCCCTTGGACTGCAAGGAGATCCAGCCAGTCCATCCTGAAGGAGATAAGTCCTGGGTGTTCATTGGAAGGACTGATGCTGAAGCTGAAACTCCAATACTTTGGCCACCTCATGCGTAGAGTTGACTCATTGGAAAAGACCCTGATGCTTGGAGGGACTGGGGGCAGGAGGAGAAGGGGACGACAGAGGATGAGATGGCTGGATGGCATCACCAACTCGATGAGTTGGACATGAGTTGGAGTAAACTCCGGGAATTTGTGATGGACAGGGAGGCCTGGTGTGCTGTGATTCATGGGGTCACAAAGAGTCGGACAGGACTGAGTGACTGAACTGACCTGAACTGAACTGAATCTGTCCTTATTGGCTCTGGACTCTTGAACTACTTTTTTCCTTGCTTCAAGAGGCTAAATTCTTCTTGAACAAATTATATACTTTGAATTCTATAGTAAATATTAAGTTCTGTATTTAGCAACATACACTGTAGGATTGTAGGATCCCTAGCCACCTTCAGCCCTCTTTCTCTGCTGTCTTGCTCTGTTTCTTCTTTGTCCTCCCCTTCAACCAGATTTATCACTTTGTTTTATTTAGTTGAACAGTTACAAGTCTTGGTTTTTTTTTTCCTGCATAAACAGCTTCCTCTTGATACTATACAATGTTTAAATTCCTTTTCACTTTATTCCTTTATCTTCACATACTACTTTTTTCCCTGTAATTTTTTAATTAAGAAATTTTAAATACAATTTTAAATGTTACTTTCCATTTACAGTTATTACCAAATATTGGCTATATTCTCCATGTTATATACATCCTTGAGCCTATTTTATATCCAGTAGTTTGTACCTCCTGGTCTCTCACCTCTATAGAGTACCTCCCCCCCCCACACACTGGTAACCACTAGTTTGTTCTCTATATCCGAGTCTGCTTCTTTTTTGTTAAATTTACTAGTTTGTTGTATTTTTTAGACTCCACATATAAGTGATATCATACAGCATGTATCTTTCTCTGTCTGAGAAAGATATTTCACTTAGCATAATGCCCTCAAAGTCCATCTGTGTTGCTGCAAATGGCAAAAGTTCCTTCTTTCTTATGGCTAAGTAGTATTCCATATATATACTATATCTTCTTTTATTCATTTGTCTGTTGAAGGACACCTTCCATATCTTTACAATTGTAAATGCTGCTGTGAACACTGAGGTGCATGTTTCTTTTCAAATACATGCTACTTTTGTTGAGTTGCTTCTAAGAAGGGAAATACCGCGTTTTAATGATAATAGCACTTATTTACCGCACACTTATAAAGTGCATACTTCTGAGCAGGCAGGTTCATCAACAAGTACCACAAGGCTCTGCCACTTGTCTTGAAGTGCTGACACTCAGACAAGGAAAAGTAATAAATAGGATGTGAATAGTAGAAGAGATAGGTGCCCAGTAGATGGAAAGTAATTCTTTCTGGGGATTTGAGAGACGCTGTCATTTGAGCTAGGTCTGGATTGGAGTTTATGAGGCAGAAAAGGAAGGTCAAACACATAGGGGATGACGTTAACAAAGATGCAGAGGCCTGAGCTAGCTGGTTATGAGGCAGGACTAACAGGTGTTTGAAGGCTGATGTTGTTGGAGGGTGGTCCCTGTGATGGGTGTGGTGGGTGATAAACTTGGGGAGGCAAGTTGTTAGCTTCTTTACTGAATGCCTGGGGGATTGGTTTCATCTTTCTGGAGCTGTGGGGGACTGTGAGTCAGATACTGTGTATATGTATGGGAGTGTTACCTTGAAACATCTCAAAGAGAGTATCAGACCCCACAGTTCTTAACTTTGAGCTTTCAACTTTGAGCTTTCATAGTCTGTTCAGGGGCCCTGGTTGGCACTTATTTGGCATATGGCCAGGGCAGCTTGGACTTGCTATCATCATTGAGCACAGGTCTGAACTCCAGCCTCTACCCGCTTGCTTGCGGTGGGGGATGGGCATGAGTCTGGTATGAAGAAGGGAGAGGAATGAAGGGGGAGGGCAGAGGGTGAGCTTTTTCACTGTCTCTGCTCTCCTTTGGTACCGCTTCTATTTCTTCAGATCTTGGTTTCTGTTTTCTTCCAAATATACAGCTATCTTGGCTTCCAGCCCAGGTGGGAGAGGGAGAAAGAACTTACTTCCTTCAGGTCCTCTCTGAAAATAACCCAACTGGTGCTGCTTAGGAACAAGAAGTTCCTGAGAGTGTTGGCACTTCATGGTGTTGATGTCCGGCTGAACCTCGTCTCACTGTCAATCCAGGGTCCTCTGTGGGGAGAAGTTGGATGGTCTTCAAGGTCTTTGCAATACTTGGGCCATCTGATGCGAAGAGCTGACTCACTGAAAAAACTCTGATGCTGGGAAAGATTGAAGGCAGGACGAGAAGGGGCGACAGAGGATGAGATGGTGGGGTGGCATCACTGACTCAGTGGACATGAGTTTGGGCTAAAGGTAGTGAAGGACAGGGGAGCCTGGCATACTGCAGTCCATGGGGTCTTAAAGAGTCAGATGACTGAGCGACTGAACAATACACAAGTCCAAGGTGCCTGGCCACATGCCAGCAAGGCCTTGGCAGTACCAGCTGCCTCCAAGGCCTAGCACAGAGAAGGGACTGGGAGGTAAGGGAACTCTGGCATCTGGGGGGCAGGGGTGGGCGCTGGACTAATCTTCAGGAGGCCCTGCAAAGTGGGGAACAGTCTGGCCCTGGCACCTTCTGATCTGTAGTGAGAAGATGGATGCCTCCAACAGAGGCCCAGCCCCTGCGTGTTGTCAGTCCCGAGATTATCCATCAGTCTCTTCTGGATGTCGGATTCCTAGCTGCCCGACATCCTGGCGCCAGAAAGTGGGGGCGGGGTAGGGTAAAATGGGGAGTGTCAGCAATTCTGTCCAAACAGATTCATCAGAAAATATCATGAAGAAGACTAGATTAGGGTTAATTCACTGAAGTTAATGAAGCACACTGTTACATGGGCACTCAGTAAATAGTTGCTGCATGATGAAGTAATTGAACTACACTCAAGATAACCTTGAAAGAGTGGGAGTAAGCCCTGCGGGAAAGCGGGGGTCCAGTGCCAAGTCCCAGAGGCCTGAGAAGACAAGGCCCGGTGAGGGAAAGGGCTGAGTTGAGTTTCGTTGACTCTGAGTTCAAGTGGCCAGGGCAAATGGAAGATGGTGTCCCGGGAAGTCACAAACTGTCCGGTGAAGAAGAGCCTCGGAACCCCCGCAGTTCTGGATATCCCCTTTACGCCCGCTTAGGCGGCGGCGGGAGGGACCAGCAGGGCCCCGGGGCGGGACAGATCACAGACTCCGTCCGCCTAAAGGTGGCTCCGTGCTCAGCCTTCTGAATGTACGAACGTTAGGGCTAGAAGGTTCCAGATGAGGAAACAGACCACGGGGATTGAATCACGCAGCCATCGGAGTTGAGTTCCCAACGTTACTACCTCGGCCGCCGCCCACCCTTTCAGTCCCTGAAAGGGCAACCCAGGAGGTTCCACTTTAAGGGACAAGCGGGGGCGGACGGGGCGGGGCTCCCTTACTCAGGCCCCGAGGCCGCGCCCGCTGCGCCGCAGACTCAGGGAACCTAAGCGGAGCCGCGGAAGTCTGGGAGTCTGTTCTGGGGCCAGGAGATCCGGGCAGGTGTCCAGCCACTAGCTGACCGCAGACCGCGTCGTGTCTCCGTTTCCGCAGGCACCATGAGCCAGGACACCGAGGTGGACATGAAGGAAGTAGAACTGAACGAGCTGGAACCCGAGAAGCAGCCGATGAACGCGGCGTCTGGGGCGGCGATGGCCGTGGTCGTGGCGGGCGGCACCGAGAAGAATGGTCTGGTGAAGATCAAGGTGGCCGACGACGAGGCGGATGCGACGGCCGAGGCCAAGTTCACGGGCCTGTCTAAAGAAGAGCTACTGAAGGTGGCGGGCAGCCCCGCCTGGGTACGCACCCGCTGGGCGCTGCTGCTGCTCTTCTGGCTCGGCTGGCTGGGCATGCTGGCCGGCGCCGTGGTCATCATCGTGCAGGCGCCTCGCTGCCGCGAGCTGCCGGAGCAAAGATGGTGGCACAAGGGCGCCCTCTACCGCATTGGAGACCTTCGGGCCTTCCTGGGCCACGATGCGGGCAACCTAGCGGGTGAGTCTGGGCGCCCCCATCTCCCTCCCCGCGCGTCCCCGCCTCCCACCCCATGGGCCCTTAGTTTAAATGGTCGCCAGCTTCGACCTCTGTTCGCAGATTGACTCAGACGGTTCTCTACCCTACTCGGTACTGGCGACCGCTTCCCGAGACGTAGCCCCTCCTTGCTTTCTTTGAAGGAAGCTGCCCCCCACTCGCGTTTTCCAGAGGTCGGCTGACTCAGCAGGCTCCCCTCCCCCTCCCGGCGCCCTTAGCCTGCCGCAGCGTGTTTCTGAAGCAACTTGCTCGCCTCCTTACGTCAGCGTCTCGGTCTGGTGATCCAGCCTCATAGCGGTGATCAGGGGCCTAGGCGAGGCCTCACTGGAACTGTGCTTCTCCATTTCAGGCCTAAAGGAGCGGCTCGATTACTTAAGCACCCTGAAGGTGAAGGGTGTTGTGTTGGGCCCAATTCATAAGAACCAGGAGGATGACCTCACAGAGACCAACCTGGAACAGATCGACCCCGTTTTTGGCTCCCAGGAAGATTTTGAGAGTCTCCTGCACTCGGCGAAGAAGAAGGGTGGGTGTCCTAGAACTTGCAAAGCAGCAGCTAGAGAGGACTTGGGCTTCTGGCCACGGAAAAGGCCGGAGGGGATTTTTGTCTGGTTTATTGCTGACTGGCTCACAGTTTTCCTAGCGCAAGTCCAGGGGAGGTTCGTTAGGCTTCAACTTAAAGTGGATTTGTCAGGTGGTTCAGAGACTTCGTATACTTGGACGTACAGTTATTTAGCTTCTGGGCTTCAGTGCCCTTATTTGCAAAATGTAGGCTTTTGCTAAATCAGTGATTGTAAAACTTAAGAGTAGATCCTTTGGAGGAAAAAAATTCGAGTAAAAATCTTGTCTTACTTTGAAAAAAGTTCACTTTGGGCATGACGGGGCCAGGGCTTCATAGCTTAGCCTTCTCTGTTGCACTATTCCCTCCCAACACCGCCCCCCTCCCCCCCATACTTGCTCATATCTTTGTTTCACTGAAATGAGTTACACCAGGGTTCAAATCTAAGCTTTTGTACCAATACATAGTGGGTATTCTATCAACTTGTATTTGTTGATTTCTTCCTTTTCCCTTCTCCCAAAGTCTTTCTATCAACCACCTCTTTCTCCTTTGTTCTAGGCATCCAGGTCATCCTGGACCTCACTCCCAACTACAAGGGCCAGAGCCCTTGGTTTCAATCCACTCAGATTGACACTGTGGCCACCAAAATGAAGGTGAGTGTGTTGATGCTGATGGCAGGTGGGAGCCAGATGCTGGGGCTGTTTGGTCCTTTCATAGTGAGTTCTATAAATGAAGCCTGGCACCACCCGAGGGGCCCCGGGCTCCTTGTAGCCCAGCAGGCACGCTCTTCCCACAGGCAGAAGGATAGGCAAGCAGTACATCCCTCTTTTTGTTTGTTCCTTTTCTGACCACTTGTTTCCCTGACTCTGAGGGTGACAGTGTCAGGATGGAATTTTTCAGATGTGAATTTTCTTCTTTTTGGCAGAGGAAGCCCTTTCTCTGTGGGAATCCTGTCCTGTCTGGTTTCCCATTTCTTATTTGATGTGTTTTGGAAGGTAGCCCAGTCTGAAATTGTAAGCATTGGGGTCTTCCTATGTGTCTGGGAATATGCCGAGTGTTTCTATATACCTTCTTTAATCCTCTATAACCAAACAAGGTTCCTACCCATATCCTAAGTCTGTATAGTGAGGAAGCTAAGGTTCAGAGGGGCTTTAATATGCCCTGGGATTGAGGTCCCAACTAATCTTAAATCTCAAATCTGCCTTCTCTGAAGGTATTAGCTCAAACTCTGTACCCTGTAGACTGGGGGTGGGGTTTTGAAAGTCATCCCAGCTCCTAATGCCTGGGTTCTAGGACACTGACCAGTTCAGAAGGGGTAGAACAAAAATGGAGGCAGACTGACCCTCTGCTGGCAGCCAGGATTCTGAGGTAGAATTCTGTACTCCCAGCATTTCAGTTGACCTTTGGGGTCATTTGGTTCATTCCTTGCCACTTGCCACTTGCCACTTGCCACCCTTTAAAAGTTACTGAGAAGAGAACGTTTTTAGATGTTAAGGCATGAAGTGTGGTAGCCTCAGATGAAGACGGAGACCAGAAGAGAACGCAGGGAGCAGAGAGAGCACCCAGAAGAGAGGGCGGGAGGGTGGGGGAGTGGGGGCCCATGTCACGTGCCGCAGGAATGCCAGGGCTTCGAGCCTGGGCCTATTCTGCAGAGCTGGCTTCTCTTTTCAAATCATTGGGTAAACTGCCCTGGGGCTGTGCTTTGAATATTTGGCTTTTATCCTGAGTCTTGTTCTGAATGGTTCTTTTACTTAGACCCTCCCCAGGCTCCAAGAAACTGGGAGAGGAGTAAGTATACTCATCTTGGGATCTTGGTTAGCATTTTAGGTCCCTTCACTGTTGCTCTCTGATTGTGGCCTTGGGCATACCTCCTTGGTTCTTTGACATTGTTTCCTTATCTGTAAAATGAGTATATCAACTTTCTACATATGCAAAGTGTTGAAGGAAGTTAACATTTAGTGTATAGGCCTTTTCTGTAGGTGTTAAAGGTAAAGCTTTGCGACTTACCATGGGGAGGAGTAGAGAAGAGCACTGTATCACTAAGGATTAGTGATGGGTTAGAATGAAAGGAGAACTGAAGGCTAAAGCTTTATAGTAGATGCAAGAAAGAGACTGTTCAAGGCAAATGCCTCTCCTGAGGTCACGGGGAAGTATAGGGTAGGCAAGATTTAATGTGGGCTGGAATCTTCTGAGCCTTTCCATCAGCAGTGATAGCTTTCCTCTGTACTTCTGCCTTTCTCCTGATAGGAAGCTCTGAAGTTTTGGCTGCAGACCAGTGTGGATGGGTTTCAGGTCCGGGATGTGCAGAATCTGACAGTGAGTACCCTTTCCATGTGAGAACAAAAGTCTTGCCAGGGCCCGATAGCCTTCCCTTCCTCACGACTCTGCTCTTTTGTTTTTAGAATGCGTCTTCATTCTTGGCTGAGTGGCAGAACATCACTAAGAGCGTCAGTGAGGATCGGTGGGTGCCAGACCCCAGCCTCCCCAATTCAGCTCCACTCTGGGAACCCCCCAGTGGAGTGTGAGCTCCAGGAGAGGGGGTAGTTCCTAGCCCAGAGAACCTTCTTCGCCTCCGTTCTCCTTTCTTGTCCGGTACTAACTTTCACTCCCACTCTGTTCTGTGCAGGCTCTTGATTGCAGGCACAGACTCCTCCGACCTTCAGCAGATCCTGAGCCTGCTCGAACCCACCAAGGACCTGTTGTTGACTAGCTCTTACCTGTCACACTCCAACTTAACTGGGAGTCATACAAATTTCCTGGTCACCGAGTATCTGAATGCCTTTGGCAGCCGCTGGTGCAGCTGGAGTGTGCGTACCGCAGTGGTGGGAGAGGGGGCGGGAGGCCTTTTGGAAGAGAGGGTATTGGGAGGCAGAGGCAGGAGTGGGCTCGGGCTCACAAGTGTGTCCGTTCCTGCAGGGGTCTCAGGCGGGGCTCCTGACGTCCTTTGTGTCGCCCCAACTCCTCCGACTCTACCAGCTGCTGCTGTTCACCCTGCCGGGGACCCCAGTGTTCAGCTATGGAGACGAGATTGGCCTGGAGGGAGCTGGCCTTCCTGGACAGGTAACGCTTGCTGCCTGCCCAGCACAAGGGGAGAGGTGGTGTTTGTCCATCACGTGGTTCTGTGGCTGGCGGCGGACAGACCATGAGCCTTGGGAAGGAAGGAAAGCTTGTTTGCTAGTCAGCCCCCTGGTCAGTCGCTGTGTGGCCTTGGCAAGTTATTTTCTCTTTCTGACTCTTAATCATTTTTTCTGCGATAATTGTATTCCTTATAGACTAGTATGGAGAAGGAAATGGCAACCCACTCCAGGATTCTTGACTGGAGAATCTCATGGACATAGGAGCCTGGTGGGCTATAGTCCATGGGGTCACAAAGAGTCGGACATGACTGAGTGACTAACACACGCAGAGTAGTTATGACTGAAACAAGGCATATTGAAAATGCAGTGCCTGCTCCCTGGTAGGAGTTCAGTATGGTAGCCGTTACTTAGTAATTTGTTCATTCACTGGCCACTGGCCACTCTTGGTTAGGCCCTGTGCTGTCCAGGAACTCAGAGCTTTGTAGGGGACCAGATACACACAGTGAGAGCCGAGGTGGGGTAAGACCATGAAGGCTCCCCCTTGGCTTTAGCCACAAGGTTGGAGGTTGACATTGAGCTGATATTTATAAAACCCGTGTATGCGTGTGCTAAGTTGCTTCAGTCGTGTCTGACTCTACAACCCTGTGTACTATAGCCCGCCAGCTTCCTCTCTCCATAGCGATTCTCCAGGCAAGAATACTAGAGTGGGTTGCCGTGCCCTCCACCAGGGGATCTTCCCAACCCAGGAATTGAACCTGCATCTCTTATGTCGCCTGCACTGTCAGGCGGGTTCTTTACCACTAGTGCACCTGGGAAGCCCGTTTATAAAACCGATTATTCACTTACTCCACAAAACTGATGGAGTAATTCCTGTGTGCTATGCACAGAGGGTGCAGCAGTACACAGAAGAGCTGGAGGTGGCGAATTTAGATGGTAAGCACATATAATAAGGATGCCAGGTGCTGACATGTGCTTTGCAGAAGAAAGCAGGGTATGGGCCTTTGAGAGTAGGGGATACAGTCGATTTTATATCGAGTGGCCTCAGAAACCCTGAGGGACGTTCCCTGAGCAGGGATCAGAGTGCAGTGAGGGACTGGCCTGTGGCTCTCTGGGAGAAGCGCCCTCCAGGCTGAGGGGACAGTGCAAGGCCCTGAGGTAGAGGAGGTTATAAATCTGAAAATGAGGGGAAGAGTTGGAGAGCAATCAGGTTTTTTTCAAAGTCCTCTTTTCCCTGGTTTTCAGCCTATGAAGGCCCCGGTCATGCCGTGGGATGAATCCAGCTTTCCCAACAACTCAGCATCTATAAACATCAGCATGACTGTGAAGGTAAATGTTTACCACGGGCAGGGCCTGATGGGCAAGAGGTGGGGGCTGGCAGCTGGTAGGACTTTGTGCCCTGGGGAGCCCTTCGTCCCTGTCTGAAGTATCTTTATCACTTTATCACCGTTTGCAGGGCCAGAGTGAGGACCCTGACTCCCTCCTCTTCCTGTTCCGCCGGCTGAGTGATCAGCGGGGTAAGGAACGCTCCCTGCTGCACGGAGACTTCTACAATCTCTTCTCAGGGCCCGACCTCTTCTCCTACGTCCGCCAGTGGGACCAGAATGAGCGTTTCCTCGTAGTGCTCAACTTCGGGGATGTGAGCCAAATGGCCAGGCTGGGGGGCTCCAGCCTGCCTACTGGCACCAGCCTGCCAGCCAAAGTGGATCTGCTGCTCAGCACCCAGCCAGGCCGTGAGGAGGGCACCTCCCTTGAGCTGGAGCACCTGAACCTACAACCTCATGAGGGGCTGCTGCTCCACTTCCCCTACGTGGCCTGACCTTGGCCCACTTCCCTTCCCCACCCCTTCCCAGGCCCTTTGGGTTCTGGTTTCTCTCTCTTCTTTTTTTTAAACTGTTACAGATGATCCCCCAAATAGGGTGTTTTCTGGTTTCAAATAAAAGTCACTCCTGCTTGCTGAGGCCATGTCTTCTGTCCACCTGCTGTCAACGGCGGGAATTTCTCTCTCCTTCCCTTTTCCCCCGCTGGACCCCTTTACAGTGATCAGGACCAGAGCGGAAGGGGCCTGCTGAAGTCAGAACAGCCAGGAGGTTTCAGGCCAGACTAGCACCCTACCTCCTCCCCAAGCCTGGACAGGGTGCTCTCTCCTGGAGGTCTCGGCTCTTGCTGACTCTTTTTTTTTTAAACCTCCCTCAACAGTGGTCTCCAGCCAAGCATGGTCACTTTTCCTGTTTTGCAGACTTGGCCTTTCTGGGAGAAAAGGTGGGTGTGGAGTGGCCTGTTTTCTAAAAGTACTGCAGGTTCTTCATTCGACAAGGATTTATTGTGCACTCAGCATGTGCCAGGACTGTTTTAGGTCCTGAGGTTACAGGAGGAAACAGTGCAAAGATCCCGGTCTCTTCAGGGCTTATCCTCTAGTGAGGAGATGGAGAAGAAATGAGATGCATTAAGTTTAGAGTTTGGTGGACATGGCAATGGTGTTCAAAGAGGAAAAAGTAGAGCAGACAGAGGAATGTGGCCATGGAGGGAGTTTGGGGTGGGGGCTAGAGGAGGCCTCACTAGGGATGTGACATTGAATCAAAGGTCTGAAATCCGGGAGGGAATTTACTTACTAGATGTCTGGGAAGGAGAATTCCAGGGCCCTGGGTGGAATGAGGAATGAGGAGGGGGGCAGGTGGAGAGGACCAGGGGTGAGGTCTGGTTGGTAAGGGGTGGGCAGATGACAAAGGTCATAGTAAGGCACGTGGTCGGGTGTGGGCGAGCCAGGAGTTGGCAAACTGCACCACCAGAAGGTGCGGTCCCTGTAAGACTGCCCTCATTTCAGACATCGGCTGTGAGTTCTGAGTCCCTGTGACCATCCTTAGTGGGTTATTTGCTAGAAAGACAGAACTGAGAAGCACCAAGATTACAGATTTACTGTAGAGAAAGGATATACATTCACAAACCAAGGACGCAGGCACTGGGCTCACCTGGGATTGGCTGATCTGGGGTCGTCTGGTGGTCCTTGCCCAGTTGAGAGGAGTCCAGTGGAGCCCTGAACACAGACCTTCTGCCCAACCCACACACAGAGTATGGCCAGGCAGGGAGGCTCACCAGACCCTTCGCTGTCCAGAGTTGTTCTTGAGGCTTAATCACAGAGGCCCCTGTGGCTAATGTTTGTTCTTCAGCCCCTCCGGGAGGTTCTGGCTAATACCTTTAGTCTCCAGCCCCTCCAGAGGCCCCCCCCCCCTCCTTTCACAATGCTCTTGTCATAAGATCACATCTGAAGTCCCCAGACTAACAAAGACTCCTATCAGGACATTCCAGAGGCCTAGAGATCGCTTCCCAGTAGCTGAGGGCAAAGACTAGACTTCAGAGATGATAGGCAGTGCTGGGGGCCTGCAGGTAGATCCACAGGACTTGGTGTCATGATTCTTAGGTTGGCCTCATAGCCTCGGTTGAGCTTGGCCCACCACTGATAACTAGGATAGGGCCTGTGTGTCTGAGTGTCTTGATGTAAGGGACAGATTGAAAGATTTGTTGTTTACTCACTAAGTTGTGTCCAACTCTGCAACCCCTGACCAAAGCCCACCAGGCTCTCCTGTCCATGGGATTCTCCAGGCAAGAAGTGAATTGCCGTTTCCTTCTCTAGGGGTTCTTCTGCACTGGCAGAATGGGGGCTACTGAGTCAACCAGGGACGCCTGATCGAAAGATTAGATGCCCCAAATTAAGGCCCAGCCCTTGTCTGCTGACTTTTGGCCTGGGGGCTGTGGAGGAATGCGTGCACTCGACACTCTGAGACTTCAGTTCCTGAGAAGACAGCCTGCAGCCTGCCAGCTGGAACTCCCTTCTGCCTGGGATTTCCCTCCCCTCCCCACAGGCCCTCCCCCTTCTGGCCCACTTCTAAGCAGGGCCTCTTCTCTTCCAGTGGCTTCCCACCCTTCCCTTCTCGGCCCTTTCCTCAGGTCCCAGCTCCAGCCCTTCCTTTCCCGCTCTTCCTCGGACCCCTGGCCTCCTCTCTGGCTCACGGTTTGACCATCACGATTGTGTACTTTGCAACTTACTGTAGCCTTAACAGTTAAAATTGTGGTAAAATATACATAGCATAAAACTACCATTTTAGCCATTTTTAGGCGAACAGCTCAGTGGTCTCCAGGACATTCACAGCTCTGTGCACTCATCACCACCATCCGTCTGCAGAGCTTTTTCATCATGCCAAACTGAGACTCCATTAAGGAATAACTCCCCTGACGTTCATTTTAATAATTTACCTATTTATTTTTTAGTTTTGGCTGTGCTGGATCTGCATTGCTGCACTCGGGCTGTCTCTAGTTGCGGTACATGGTGTGGGCTTCTCATTTTTGTGGCTCCTCTTGTTGTGGAGCATGGGCTCTAGGGCAGGCAGGCTTCAATGTCTGTGATGCACAGGCTTAGTTGCCCCTGGGGCATGAGGAATTTCCCTGCACCAGGGAGCGAACCTGTGTTCCTGCGTTGGCAGAATCCAGTGGATTCTTTACCACTGGACCACCAGGGAGGTCCCCAACATTCATTTTTAAAACAAAATGAATAAACCAAAAGTTAAATAAAGACATCAGCATTTCCACTGGTGCTATGTAATAATCCTGGTAATACTCTGACCTCTGTGCTGTGGAGGAACAGTTGAGAACATGAACTTGTAGACCCTCTGAGATCTGCAAGAGCTATGCCATTACAGGTCTCTCTCTCACTGTCCACATGAAGGGAGGAAGGAAACAGACAGGCGCATTCACAGACGCTGTCCCTGCAGCGATCCTTCGAAGAAGGAGTTCTCTATTATCTATTATCACCGATGAGGAAAGTAGCCAGGATATCTCTCCCCGGGGCAGTCTGAGCTGACAGCAAGACTCACCTGAGAGGAGGGCAGAGGGCCAAGAGCAGGTGGTTCCCACAGAAAAGCACCTCTGCTATTTATAAAACAAACAGGTTTTTTTTTTTTTTTTTTTTTTTTGTAAATTATTTAGCTGCACTAGGTCTTAGTTGCAGCATGCGGGATCTAGTTCCCTGACCAGGGATTGAACCTGGGTCCCCTGCACTGGGAACTTGCAGTCTTAGCCACT
Source organism: Muntiacus reevesi (assembly GCF_963930625.1). Taxonomy (NCBI): domain Eukaryota; kingdom Metazoa; phylum Chordata; class Mammalia; order Artiodactyla; family Cervidae; genus Muntiacus; species Muntiacus reevesi. The sequence goes on from NC_089253.1 coordinate 39,155,199, forward strand.
GGATCACCAGGGAAGTCCTCAACAGTGTTTGAGTTACCCTCCTGTTCCTGGAGTGGGTTGCCATTTCCTTCTCCAGGAGATCTTCCCAACCCAGGGATCGAACCCTGGTCTCCCGCATTGTGGGAGATGCTTTACCATCTCAGCCACCTGGGAAGCTCCAACTTTCACTTTCACTTTTCTGTTCCTGGTACCATCCTCATTTCTGAACTCAGGATGAACAAGAATCTGCTCCTAATATGGTTTCTAGTTTCCAGAGGACCAAATGTTGGCCTTCTGAGCACTGAAGTTCACCTCTTTAAGAGTTAAACACACTTGTATTTAAATGAGATAATCCGTTAACTAAGATTTCACTCTCTTTTTTCCTTTTTGAGCTGGTGTGATGTATCTATAAGGACTGTGGGGACCTTGTTTACAGAGTAAGGAACATTATTCTGCTATTGATTCCTTCTAGTGTATTACTCGTCACTGTTTGTTCTTTAGTTCTTGTAGTTCTTTGGTAAACATTTATTGCACCTTCTCCATTGTTTTCCCGAGATTCTGGATCATCTTTACTATCTTTATTCTGAATTTTCTGAAAGGTTGCCTCTCTGCATTTAGTTGTTTTTCTGGGGTTTTATCTTGTCCCTTCATCTGGGACATTACTTTCTGCTTTTTAATCCTGATTAACTTTCTGTAATGTGTTTCTTTTTGTTCTAGCTGATAGTGGTTCTTCTTGTTTCTTATGTCTGCCCTCTGATGGAAGAGGCTAAGAGGTTTGTGTAAGCTTCCTGGTGGGAGGGACTGGTGGTGGGAAAAACTGGGCTTGCTCTGGTGGGAAGAAAAGTGAAAGTGAAGTCACTCAGTTGTGTCTGACTCTTTGAGACCCCATGGACTGTAGCCTACCAGGCTCCTCAGAATTTTCCAGGCAAGAGTAGTGGAGTGGATTGCCACTCCCTTCTCCAGGGGATCTTCCTGACCCAGGGATCGAACCCCGGTCTCCTGCATTGCAGGCAGATGCTTTACCTTCTGAGTCACCAGGGAAGCCCAATGAGGCTTTAATCCAATTATCTGCTGACGGGTGGGATTGTGTTCCCTCCCTGGTAGTTGTTTAGCCTGAGGCAACCCAGCCCTGGGGTCTATGGGCTCTATGGGCGGCTTAATGGCATACCTCCAAGAGGCTTATGCCAAGGGGCCCCTTCCAGGACTGCTGCTGTCAGTGGCCCATCCCCACTGCGAGCCACTGCTGACCCTCGCCTCCACAGGGCACCCTTCAACACTAGCAGATGGTTTTGTTTCAGTCTCCTGTGGGGTCACTGCTCCTTTCCTCTGGGTCTTGGTGCGTGCAAGATTTTGTTTGTGCCCTCCAAGACTAGAGTCTGCTTCCCTCGGTCCTGTGGAAGTCATATAATCAAATCCCACTGGCCTTCAAGGTCAGATTCCCTGGGGGTCCCAGTCCCTTTGTCGGATCCCCAGACTGGGGAGCCTGATGTGGGGCTCAGAACTGTCACAACAGTGGGAGAACTTCTTTGGTATATTGTTCTTCAGTTTGTGGGTCGCTGACCCAGCAGGTATAGGATTTGATTTTATCATGATTGCACCCCTCCTACCATCTAGATGTAGCTTCTTCTTGTCTTTGGATGTGTGGTATCTTTTTCTTGGTGGGTTCCAGTGTCCTTCTGTCTATGGTTGTTTAGCAGAGTTGCAATTTTGGTGCTCTTGCAGGAGATGAGCATGTGTCCTACCAGAGCTGCTGTTTGGACCCCGCCCTTAGCCCCATAGTCAAGCCCCTGTGCCACTGGACTTGGTCTCGAGCTTGTCGTTTTGTTGTTTAATCGCTAAGTTATGTCCAACTCTTTTCGACCCCTGGTCTGTAGCCCATAGGGTTACAGGCTCCTCAGACCCTGAGATTTCCCAGGCAAGAATACTGGAATGGGTTGCCACTTCCAGGAACATCTCCCAGAGATCTTCCTGACCCAGGGACCGAACATGCGTCTACCACTGAGCCACTGGGGAAGCCCACACTCTCTTGTAGCATCCTGTATTTTAAAAAGGTCATGGGCCAATAACTTCAGGGACACCAGACGTGGTTGTTGTGTTGACTGATGCCAGTTGTGGCTGTTTTGAAATTTTGCAAAAGAAAAAAAAAAAGCAAGATCTTCGTTGGGATATAAAACCTCTCCCTATTCTCCAGGGCGGGGTGGAGCACAGTTTTTGAGGCACTAGCCTACTGTGTTCCCTCTTTGCCTGGCAAAGAAATAAAGCTACTTTTTCTTTCTCCTCCATAACTCAGTCCCTGTGCTTCTGTTCAGCATCAGTACACAGAGAGCCAAGATTTCTGGCATCCATTCCATGTGCATGGGTCAGGGAGGGAACTGCCACTTCTGTTGGCCTGAGTACAAATCACTGTGCTATGTGTTGGGGCATGTGCTTGCATGTATGCTAAGTTGCTTCAGTCATGTCTGACTCTTTGCGACCCTATGGGCTGTAGCCCGCCAGGCTCCTCTGTCCATGGGATCCTCCAGGAAAGAATACTGGAGTGGGTTGCCATTTCCTCCTCCAGGGGATCTTCCCTATCCAAGGATCAAATCCAAGTCTTTTATGTCTCCTGCATTTGAAGCCGGGTTCTTTATCACTAACTCCACCTAGGAAACCCTTTGTTGGGGCATAAAGGAGACTAAAAGACTGCCCAGTGTTCTGGGCCTCACTGATGGGAGTGGAAGCAGATGTGTGCATCATTGCAGTTCTGAGGTTATGGCTGTGGGGCAGCGGTGAACTGGGCCTTGTGGGGTACACAGAGTGTTTAGCCCAGGAGAGATCAGGGCAAGCCTCTTGGAGCCTTCATTTGAGCTGGGACTGAGGCACCTGCAGGCACTTAGAGGACAGAGCCACCTGGAGAGAGGACACTATGTACGTACAGCCACTCGGCCGACACTCCACTGTCAGGGAAGATCCAACATGCCTTGGAGCAGCTCAGCCCGTGTGCCACAACTCTTGAGCCCGTGAGACACCACAGTGAGTGTGGTTTTGAACAACTGGGGAGAATAGTGACAGCCAACCAGAGACAAACACCGAGGACTGTATAGCCACACTCACGTTATCCGTTCTTGGTCTGTCTGGACATTAGTGGTTGCCACCCTAGTTACGCAGAATCCTCTGGAAAAGTCTCTCCCATTCAACAACCACTGAATTGGAGTCTCCAAGGGGGTGAGTCTGGGAGTCAATTTTTGATTGACTTTCTGAAATGATTCCCACAGCAGTTTGGGAATCACTAGCTCAATGTTTGCCTTACTTAGTTATGCCTAAGGATGATGATTAGAGAGAAAAATCCTGGTTTTTCTCCTGAATGTTCTGTTTCAGAAGATTTGGGATAAAGCATGAGCGTCTATAAGAAGCTCAGATAAGAGGCTTCCCTGGTGGCTCAGTGGTAAAATTTGCCTGCCAGTGTAGGAGACACAGGTGCAATCCCCAATCTTGGAAGATGTCACATGCCTCAGAGCAGTGCCACAACTACTGAAGTTGTGCTCTAGAGTCTGGGAGCTGCAACTACTGAAGCCTGAGCGCCCTAGAGCCCAGGTTCCACCACAAGAGAGGCCACTGTACTGAGAAGCCCATGCACCGCAATGGAGAGTAGCTCCCGCTTGCCACAACCAGAGAAAAGCCCACACAGCAACGAAGCCCCAGCACAGCCAAAAAATAAAATTAAATTTAAAAAAAGTAGCTCCCGTAAGAATGAGAAATGTGCTTGGTAGGGAGTGACATGATCAGGATAGAATTCTAGGAAGCTCACTCTATCTTTTCATAGTTGGACCATGAAGAAGGCTGAGGGCTGAAGAATTGGTGGTTTCAAATTGTGGTGCTGGAGAAGACTCTGGAGAGTCCCTTGGACTGCAAGGAGATCAGTCAGTCCTAAAGGAAGTCAACCCTGAATATTCATCAGAAGGACTGATGCTGAAACTCCAATACTTCAGTCACCTCATGCGAAGAGCTGACTCACTGGAAAAGACCCAGATGCTGGGAAAGATTGAAGGCAAAAGGAGAAGAGGGCGGCAGGGGGTGAGATGGTTGGTTGGCATCACCAACTCAATGGACATGAGTTTGAGCAAAATCTGGGAGCAAGTGAAGGACAGGGGAGCCTGGCAAAGAGTCGAACGTGACTGAGCAAATGAACAGCGCTCTGGCTTGGCTGTGGTGGAGCAAGCTGAGGGAGATCCGACCAAGCGGCCGTCTAGGAGGCTGTTGGCAGATTCTGAAGAATGAGGCGGAGGCTGTGGGGTTGCGGAGGAAGGGATGGCTTGGACAGATGTTTCAAGAGAAGCTTCAGGATTTCGCGATAGCCTAGGAGGGATGGACTTGATGTGAGGGGAGAAGGTTGCTGTGTGGTGACTCCCGAGTGTCTAGCTTAGAAGACTGGAGGAGCAGCCGGGGGTCATGGAGCCGGTGTGTGAGCGGGGCGCGGCAGGCAGGAAGAGAAGGAGCTGTGGGCCAGAATGGGAGCAGCTCCTTGCAGATGTGCTGGGTTTAGGCGCCCGCGGACTTGAGGTGGCAGTTTCCACAGAGGGGAGGGGTAGAGGTGGGGGTCCATACGGTGAGTGTGAATGATGCGGGGGTGAGTGTGAATGATGCGGGGGTGAGTGTGTGGGGTGTGAAGGGTGGAAGGCGGAGGTTGGGGGCCTGAGGACTGGCAACATTCACAGGACAGACAGTAACAGACGGAGCCGCAAAGGAGGAGGACGAGAAGAGAACAGAGTGGAGGGACATGAAGGCAGGAAGAAGAGGCCAGCTCAGCGTCACAAGAGAGCAGGTCCTGGTGGCCTGCGGTTGGGTGACCGGGAGATGGTCGGCGCTCGTCTCCAGAGCCCTTCCGGGGAAGGGTGGAGAAATGGATTTTTCTGATTGTAAGGTTGGGAGGTCTTTGTAAAAGTTTTGAGATAGTACTGGTCGGAGTTCCCGGTTTTCTTTTTTGTTGTTTGGTTTTCGTAAGCAGCAAAGAAACTTACAGAAAGGCTGTCAGGACCTGCCAAGACCAGACTTGGAAAATGGGCAGGAAGCGGGCGCCAAGCGGCAGGAAGTACAATTGTCTTCTAACTGGAACTGCCTGGGAGGCTGCCACGGGGGACGCGCTGCCAAGGTGTGTGCGGTCGGGCACGGAGCCGAGGCCGCGGGCGAGGCTGGAGGGCAGAATTGCTCCACCTGCAGTGGCCCTGAGTCCGGGGTGGAGGCGATCACCTTCTTCTCTCAAAGGGCTCCGTCTGTTGCCAAGTCACACATGAGGTACCACGTCTGCACTGAAGAGGCCCCCTCTTCTAGTTCACATAAGGGTGCTGGTGAACCGAGGTAGGGCTAGATATAGGAGAATCAAAGATGTTGTTAAGGTTTTTGGCCTGGGCCAGCTAGAGCACTGGATTTGCCACTTATTGAGGTGGGGGAGACGGCTGGAGAAATGGGTTTAAACGAGCAACTAGGAACTTCCCTGGTGGCCCAGTGGCTAAGACTCTGCGCTCCCAATGCAGGGGGCCCGGGTTTGATCCCTGGTTGGGGAACTAAGTCCCACAGACCACAACTAGGAGGTCACATGCCATAAATAAAGATTCCACGTGTCCCAACTAAGACCTTGCACAGCCAAATAAATAAACAAATAAAATATTAAAGAAAAATATCTTTAAAAAGCGAGGGGGAACTAGCAGCTCAGTTTGGGCCCAGATGCTTTTCAGGTCTAGCAGACATCTGAGTGGATGTGTCAAGATGTTAGTTGGACATGCTGCTCTGGTGTTCATGGTGTTCTGGGCTAGAGATGTAGATTTGGGAGTCATGGAAGCATGGAGTCCTATTTAAATATTTATATTTTTAGTTTATTCGGTCGCTCTGGGTCTTAGTTGTGGCACTTGCAATTTTCAATCTTCAATGTGGCACGTGAAATGGTTAGTTTCAGCCTATGGGATCCCTGACCAGGGATCAAACCCAGGCCCCCTTCATTGGGAGCTCAGAGTCTTAAGCCACTGGTTCACCTGGGAACCTTCCTATTTTATCTTTTAATTGGGGTATAATTGACATACAACATTATTGAGTTTCAGATATCCTGGTTCAATTTTCCTGATTTGATATTTCTATATTTGGCAAAGTGATCACCACAATGGGGGCTACTCTATCTAACATCAAACATAGTTACAGAGTTCTTTTCTTCTTGTGGTGAGAACATTTAAGATGTACTTTCTTAGCAACTTTCAAATATGCAACACAAGGCTAATTATTTATTTAAGATGGATGCAATGACAGCCTATGTGCCTCAGCAGAGAGTGTGAAATGTTGAAGAGAGGAAACCTGCTGGACAGATGCCTTTGAGGTCAAGAGAGGGAATGGGATCTAATGTAGGGGTGGAGGGGGACAGCTTTTACTGGGAGCTGATCACAGAGAAGGTGGAGCAGCAAGTATAGAGCTGGTGAGTAGATGGTGGGGTGGGGTGGGGGATGGAGTTTGTGGAATTCCATCCACAGATTGCTTTTATTTTCTCAGTGAAGCAGGAAACAAGGTCAACAGCTGAGAGTGTGGACTGTGGGCTCCCAAATGTTGGAGGAGAGGGGAGAAAATACGAATAATTATCCAGGATACTATTCACAATTTCTATTTGGGACCTGATGTGAGGAACCGACTCACTGGAAAAGCCCCTGATGCTGGGAAAGATTGAGGGCAGGAGGAGAAGGGGGCGACAGAGGATGAGATGGTTGGATGGCATCATCGACTCAATGGGCATGGGTTTCAGCAAGCTCCAGGAAATCGTGATGGACAGAGAAACCTGGCGTGCTGCAGTCCATGGGGTCGGACAAGACTGAGCGACCACACAACAACAAAATATGGGACTAAATACATCAACTACTTGTTGGACATGCAGACTCTCAGGCCCACCCCAGACCTCTTGAATCAGAATCTGAATCTGCTTTCTAGTGCCAGCTGACTCACGTACACTGGAGCTGGATCGGCCCTAATGGAGATAAATGGTAGAGCCGCTGTCTAGGGAAATGTAGATGCATGGCCAGGCAGTGTGAACAGCCTGAAAGGTTGTTGCTGAACCACGCAAGACACCGGGATTCTTGGCCTCCGGAGGAGAATTCATTCCGGGGTCAGAGACGAGGCTTGATTGCTCAGAGCTTTTGTGCAATAAAGTTTTATTGAAGTATAAAAGAGATAGAGAAAGCTTCTGACATAGACATCAGAAGGGGACAGAAAGAGTGCCCCCCAGCTAGTCTTTAGCCAGATGTTAATAGCTCCTAGCAGTCTGCTAATTAGAGAAGGGAATGTCTCAAAACTCGGAGAATGGCACCAGGTGAGTCAACCTGAGCAATAAAACGATTGACATGAATCTTGTAGAAAGGCAGATGTCCATACTAATATATAGTTTCATTCACATAGATTAGGAGAACAGCATACGAGTATAACAAACTGGTTTGTCAAGTTGGTTCTGAGCCTTTAGGCGGAACCCACTTGAAGACAGAGTCTAGGGTAAATGCATAGTGCATTAACATAGCTTAAGACAAACATTTCCATAAGAAAAATGCATTGGTTAGCTCAAGGTTTGAGAAAAGTTAAGTTCAGGTGGAACCAGGAGTCATTATGGCAACACGGTATTTTAAGAGAAACTTCTTTTATATCTGTATAGAGAAGGGGAAAAAAATATAACACTAGTTTGTTTCCTCCTGCTGCTTAAGAGAGAGATAAAAATGTCCGACACTTGCAGCTTATTTCCTCCATTTGGAGACCCCTGGCCTTCCTGCCTGTTACCCTCTCAAGCCCACTTCAGAACTGCCTTTGTTTCTCTTGGTGCTAAGTCATGGAATTTCAGTGCTTGGCCTTGAAAGCTCCAGACCACTTAACGCGGTGGCAGAAAAAAAGAAAAAAGAAATCTCAGTATGATCAGGGAATGATGTTCCCTCTTCTTCTGAAGCAGCAGAAATAAAAGCAGAGTCTTCTCTGTATCTTAAAACCACCCTTGCAAGTGTTATCTCTAACAAGGGAGTTTTGTCAGACAATAACATTTAAGAGGCTGTAGCTTTGTCTTATGAAAGTAACCTTTAACTTTTAAAAAGCTTGTGATTCTGATTGCTTATCTTCCTTAATAATGCGTTGCCCTGGCAATAATATTTAAATTCACATCTCTGTTTTCTAAAAGGTATAAATACCTGTGAGCTTTGTGTGTGTGTGTGTGTGTGTGTGTGAAACCAGAAGGGGGGCATTGGCACCTGTCTCTTCTCTCATGTGCAGGAGGTGAAATAATTGCCGCAGTGACTGCGTGATTTCTTAAACAAAGAGTTTGAATCTTAGTGCATTTAAATGAACACACAGGAGGCAAGGTCTCTTGTGAGCGAGGAGAGTAGGCGTCATGAGGAGACAGGGAAAAGCTGGGAGCACTTCTGGGAATAAAGCAAGGGAGCTGACCGAGGTCAAGTACTAGGGTGATTAGATGGTGCCATGAGGCCCATGGGGTGAGGTCAGGAACCCTGAACTGGTTCTGGGGCCAATCTGCAAGGTGTGTGTGTGTGCTCAGTTGTGTCCAGTTCTTTGCAACCCCATGGGCTGTAGCCCACCAGGCTCCTCTATCCATGCGATTCTCCAGTCAAGAATACTGGAGTGGGTTGCCATTTCCTTCTCCAGGGGATCTTTTCCACCCAGGGTTTGAACCCGCATCTCCTGCATTGACAGACAGATTCTTTACCATCTGAGACATCAAGGAAGCCCACTGTGCCACCTGGGAAACTCTAATCTGCAAGGTGGCAGGACTTCTTTTTCCAACAGTGACCGACTGCCTCTGTGTAGGACTAGAGGAAATGGATGGTTGGTAGGGTTGGTCCGGGGTGGTGAGTTTGCAGGGGAAGCAAGGGGCCCAGGGATCATGGATATTTGTGGTGTAGATATAAGAGGGCGTGGCTGAAGGAGAAAGCCATGGCAGGGAGAAGACTGGGAGAAAAAGGACAGGGTTTGTAGTGGGTGGGGAGCGGGAGCGAGGATGTTGGAGGTTAAGCTCTGGAAGAAGGAGAAGCTGAGGACTCTGGGTGTGGAGAGTGAGGTTCCTGGGGCTGAAGAGATCAGAATACGACTGCTGATAAGCTGGGTGAATCACCCAGGTGTAGTGGCAGCCAGGGTCAAGAGGGGGAGAGGATGGGTTTGAAGATTATCTGGGGATGCGCTCCTTGGTATACTCTGAACTAAATCTCAGTTTCCTCATCTGTGATATAGTCTGAACTGTTTTTACCCACAACACTTCTGACACCGTGTGTGTGTGTGTGTGTGTGTGTGTGTGTGTGTGTTCTCTTTTTCACCCTCACTCCAACCAATTCTCCGATTCTCTGGACAGTAACTGGCGGTGGGTGGGGAAGTCCTACAGTTCGATTCACCTCTGACACTATCTACCATGAATTAGCACAGACATCATGAGTTAAGGGCTTCTTCCCCCAAGACTTGGGCCCATCTGAGGTACTAGTTGCAAATCCCAGACTGTCATGGGTATTAAAAGTTCAGTGTTCCCGCAACTCCTTCCTCAGGTTCAGTCATTCTCTTTTTTAGAATCTTAGTTTGGTTGTGCCGTGTGGCATGAGGGATCTTAGTTCCTGCAACAGGGATGAACCCATGCCTCCTGCAATGGAAGCGCCAAGTCTTAACCTCCAAGGAAGTTCCAGGACCTCCAAGGAAGTTCCCCAATTATTCTTTTAGGACAACTAGAGACCACGCAATTCAGCGAAGAACTTTACTTAGTACTATCACTTTACTGGGCTTCCTGGTGGCTCAGATGGTAAGGAATCTGCCTGCCAATACAGGAGACCTGGGTTAGAGCCTTAGGTTGGGAAGATCCCCTGGAGAAGGAAATCGCAATCCACTCCAGGATTCTTGCCTGGGAAATCCTATGGACAGAGGAGCTTGACGGGTTACAGTCCACAGGGTCGAAAAAGAGTGGACACCACTGAGTGACTGAGCATGCATGCACACACGTGCACCAGTTTATTAGAAAGGATACAACTCGGGAACAGGCTTCCCTGGTGGCTCAGACGGTAAGGAATCCACCTGCAATACGGGAGACCTGGGCTCGATCCCTGGGTGGGGAAGATCCCTGGAGAAGGAAATGGCAACCCACTCCAGTATTCTTGGTTGGAGAATCCCCATGGACAGAGGAGCCTGGTGGGCTACAGTCCATGGGGTCGCAAAAAGTCGGATACGACTGAGCGACTAAGCACAATAACAGGCAAATATAAGAGACGCAAAGAGCAAGGTATGGGGGAGGGAAGGTGTGAGGAGCTTCCTTGACCTCTCCGGGCGGGTGAATCACCCTCCCCACACCTTGCTGTGTACACTGACCCAGACTCTTTGAACTCCTTTGTTCAGAGGTTTTTATGGAGGTTCCATTGAATAGGTGCGGCTCAGGAGGTCATTGCCCATTAGTGATTAACCTCGCTCCCCTTCCCAGAGGTAAGAGGTGGGGCTGAAAGTTCCAACCTTCTCTTCACACCGTGGATTCCTCTGGTCACCAGTCCCTGTCCAGAAGTTAATCAGGCCTCCCTGGAGGGCCCTCACTGGCACAGACTCAGGGAAGGTTGAAATGGACTCGTGGTGAATAACCAAAGACACTCCCCTCACATCTACCACTCAGGAAATTCCAAGGGTTTTAGAAGCTCTGTGTCAGGAACTGGGGGTAAAGACCAAATATATATTTCTTATTATATCACAGATAGGGACAATAACATCCATCTTGAGGAATTTTTAAGATTCAGAAAGACAGTTTGTCCACATGCCAGCAGAGGGAAGAATGGTAATAGGAGTCAGAGAAACCAACGGGCTTCCCGTCTGGTTCCCACTCGTCTAAGGCAAAATATACTAATAAGCAAAAATGTAATATAATAACGATCGTTTGTTGTCTACCACATCACAGACAATGGGCCCAGTCCTTTAGGCACTGGGGGGCTGTGGTCTAACACGTGCCGCTCTACTTCCCCCTCCTTGGCTGGGCAGAGGCAGAGAAGCAGGAGAAACGACAAGTGAAATGCTTTTACCTGCTGCAGGGGGTGAGGCAGGAAGCCAGCGCTTTCTGAGTGTTTCATTTGTGACGGGCTCTGCATGATTGTTCTTTCTTAAAATAAAGCGATTTGTTCAGGTTCACAGACCCTGGCTCCCTGGTCGTGCAATGCAAGTAGAGCCAGGTTCGATCCCTGGGTGGGGAAGATCCCCTGGAGAAGGAAATGGCAACCCATTCCAGTATTCTTTTTTTTTTTTTTTCCATTTATTTTTATTAGTTGGAGGCTAATTACTTTACAATATTGTAGTGGTTTTTACCATACATTGACATGAATCAGCCATGGATTTACATGTGTCCCCCATCCCGATCCCCCCTCCCGCCTCCCTCTCCATCCCATCCCTCTGGGTTCAAAATGTGATGTGTCTTTCAAAAGTAGCCATGAACAAAGGCTATTAGCTGATCACTTCTTGTTGCTGCTGCTGCTAAGTTGCTTCAGTCATGTCCAACTTTGTGCGACCCCATAGACAGCAGCCCACCAGGCTCCTCCATCCCTGGGATTCTCCAGGCAAGAACACTGGAGTGGGTTGCCATTTCCTTCTCCCCATTTCAGTATTCTTGCCTGGAGAATTCCATGGACAGGTGATCATCCATGGGGTCGGTTGCAGTCTATGGGGTCTCGAAAGAGTCAGGCACGATTTAGCAACTATACCATCACCCGACACAGATCTCCGAAATCCCTCAGAGTTTCCTGGGTGACAAGGAGGTGATGTCTTTTGTTCTAATAAGGTGACTCTTCATAGGCTCCTGAATAGTTCCAGAATGGAGGCTGCTCATCAGAAAGACCAAGCAATGATTAGATGCTTGGAACTTTCAGCCCCACCCCTCACCCACCACGGAGGGGAGAAGGGCTAGAGGTTGAGTTAATTAATAATTGGCTTTCCTGGCGGCTCAGATGGTAAAGAATCTACCTCTAACAGGAGAGACCAGGTTCAGTCCCTGGGTCAGGAAGATCCTCTGGAGAAGGGAATGGCAACCCATTTCAGTATTCTTGTCTGGAGAATCTCACGGACAGAGGGGACTGAAGCAGGCCACAGTCCATGGGGATGCAAAGAGCCAGACACAACTGAGTGATAACACACGCACGGTGAAATCTCCATGATATTGTTGTTCAGTCACTAAGTGGTGTCCGACTCTTTTCAACCCTGACAGACGCCAGGCCGCTCTGTCCTCCACTATCTTCCAGAGTCTGCTCAAATTCACGTCCATTGAGTTGGTGATGCTATCTAACTATCTCATCCTCTGTCACCCCCTTCTCCTTTTGCCTTCAATCTTTCCCAGCATCTGAGTCTTTTCCATTGAGTCAGCTCTTTACATCAGGTGGCCAAAGTACTGGAAAGTTTTCAGCTTCAGTCAACATAAGTCCTTCCAATGAATATTCAGGACTGATTTCCTTTAGAATTGACTGGTTTGATCTCTTTGTAGTCCAAGGGATTCTCGAGTGTCTTCTCCACACCACAGTTCAAAAGCATCCGTTCTTTGGTGTTCAGCCTTCTCTATGGTCCAACTCTCACATCCGTACAGAATTACTGCAAAAACCATAGCTTTGACTATGCAGAGCGTTGTCAACAAAGTGATGTCTCTGCTTTGTAATATGCTGTCTAGGTTTGTCATGACTTTTATGAACAAAGTCCCTAAAACTTGCAGTTCATAGAACTTCTGGGTTGGTGAACACGCCCATGTGCTGGAAGGGTGGGGTATCCCAGCTCCATGGATACGAATGCTCCTTTGTTTGGGACCCTCTGGATCTCACCCTTTGCAACTCTTCATCTGGCTCCTCATTTGTATCCTTTACCATATCCTTTATTATAAAAATGGTAAATGTAAGTCTCTCCCTGAGTCTTGTGAGCTCTTATAGCAAGTTATTAAACTTGAGTTGGAGTTATGGGAACCCCCAATTTGTAGCCAAATCAGAGAGAGGTATGGGTAACCTGGGGACCCCTTACTCGGGGCTGGTGTCTGAAAGGTGGGCCATCTTGTGAGGCCGAGTCCTTGACCTGTAGGATTTGATATTAATTTCAGGTAGATACTTTCAGAATTGGATCACAGGACACCGCCAGCTCATGTTGGATTATTGGTTGGTATGGGGAAAAGAAAAATAAAAACCATAGATTTAATGTCAGAAGTTTTGTAAGTGGAGGATAAAGGAAACAGAACTTTTCCCTTTTTAGGGTGAGAATATTCCAAGCAGAAGAGTAAACACTTGGAATGAGCTTGAGGCCTGTGTGAGGACTAGGAGAATCTCAGAGGCTGGGAGTAAGGGCTGTGTGGGGAGGAGTCACAGACAAAAGAAGCAGAATGAATGAAGTGGGTCTGAATGTTGAGGTTATTGGAGGCTACGTGGCTTGCTTTTTAATCTCAAGTGGATATTGCCTAGTTGTTAGCAAGGAATTGATAGCATCAGATCTGTGTTTTGGCAAAAGCCCTTTGACTGAAGTAGGGCGAATGGAGGGGAGTGGGACCGATTTACACCGGGATTGGAAAATTATGGCCTGTGGGTCTATACCACTGTGAGCTAAGAATGGATTTTGCATTTTAAAATCAAAAGAAAATCAAAAGAAAATAATATTTTGTGACACAAGAGAAGTATATATAATTCAAATCTCAATGAAAAATTCAAATCAGGTTTTATTGGAACACAGTCATGTTCATTTATGTATGTGGTGTTCACAGATGCTTTGGACCCCAGTGGCAGAGTTGGACAGTTGTGACAGAGACTATATGATATATAAGAACCTAAAAAGTATTCTTTATTTTGCTTCTTGGCTTGTGCATGCGTGTGTGATCAGTCATTTCAGTCATGTCTGACTTTGTGACTCTATGGATTGTAGCCCACCAGGCTCCTCAGTCCATGGGATTCTCCATGCAAGAGTACTGGAGTGGGTTGCCATGTCCTCCTCCAGGGGATCTTCCCTAACCAGGGACTAAACCCCTGGTCTCCTGCATTACAGGAAGTTTTTTTACTGCTGAATCATGGGGGAAGCCCCCTCTTGGCTCATACAGTCTCATATCTGGCTTTAAAAAAAAACACTTTTATTTAGTTATTAAAATATTTATTTATTTGGCTGTGCCAGGTTTTTGTTGCAGCACATCGGGTCTTTAGTTGCAACGTGTGGGATCTAGTTCTTTGACCAGGGATGGAACCTGACCTCCCTGCTCTGGGAGCATGGAGTGGGCTGGGAGCATGGAATAGCCACTGGACCACCAGGGAAGTCCCTATCTGGCCTAAATTTTATGGAAAAAATTTGCTAACCCCTGAATTAAGGAATTATTATTATTTTTTTTTGTATTTTTAAAGCTTTTATTTAATTATACATTAAAATAATAGATGATTTAACAAGTAGTTTCCACCTATCTGATATAAGCTTTGAAAATATACTGTAAAAGTCAGAATAAAATATATTTCAGAGTACATTTTAATGAAACATTTTGAATCAAATTTCATGTTGACTACAATGTATCCTTTGGCCCATTTCTTTTTTTTTTTTTTTTTCCAGTGGGTTTTGTCATACATTGACATGAATCAGCCATGGAGTTACATGTATTCCCCATCCCGATCCCCTCTCCCACCTCCCTCTCCACCCGATTCCTCTGGGTCTTCCCCGTGCACCAGGCCCGAGCACTTGTCTCATGCATCCAGCCTGGGCTGGTGATCTGTTTCACCATCGATAATATACATGCTGTTCTTTCAAAACATCCCACCCTCACCTTCTCCCACAGAGTCCAAGTCTGTTCTGTACTTCTGTGTCTCTTTTTCTGTTTTGCATATAGGGTTATCGTTACCATCTTTCTAAATTCCATATATATGTGTTAGTATGGAGTTATTTTTTTTTAAGGGATTATTTTAACGTTTCAGGCAAGAGGCCTTCATTAGGATAGTGATGGAGGCGGGAAGGGGGAGGGAGGGACAAAACGGAATGAATTTGGAAACTATTCAGAGTGGGGGCGGTGAGTAGACCAACAGGGTACAGAGAGTGAGAGGAGGAATCTAAGGCTACTCCCCGATTTCTAGGTTGAGTACTGCGTGAATGGTGGTGCTAGCCGGGTCAGAAATACCAAGAGGGATTTCTGGAGCTGGGAGGCAGGGGGAGTACATGGGCTGGGAGGGACGAGTAAGAACATTTTTCAGAACTACTTTGCGTGACAGTCTGATTCCTGGAGTTATGCACTTTGTGTGTGTCGCCAAAGATCCTAAGAACAAAGTGTTAGTCACTCAGTCGTGTCCAATTCTGTGACCCTATCTATGGACTGTAGCCCGCCAGGCTCCTCTGTCCATAGAATTCTCCAGGCAAGAATACTGGAGTGGGTACCATTCCCTTCTCCAGGGAATCTTCCCAACCAAGGGATCGAACTCGGGTCTCCTGTGCTGCAAGCAAATTCTTTGCTGTCTCAGCCACCAGGGGCGTCTCAAGCTCCGTGGAGCCTAGAGGTTAGTGTGGGACACTGGGCGTTCTGTGCTATACAGGTGAGCAACTAACTTCCTGTCGGAATTTCCAGATGGGTCAGCATCAGTTCTGTAAAATCAGAACCAGTGTCCAAAAAAGGAACCTGAGGATTCCAAAAGCCTGCGGGAGGCCTGGGAGAATATGATCTTGTCCCTAGATGCCAGGATGCCTCTCATTCATCTCCAAATTGTCTGGGGAAGTTGCTCTGCTGGAGAAAGGTAGGGCCTGCCTCGAAGTAGTATCAGCCAAGTGAGCTGACCCTTTGGGGACCTAGGTTTCCTGCTGAGGGGTGGGGGCAGGAGCTGAGACGGCCGAGACCATCTATTCTGTCTTTTGTCCTGTGGTCCTAGTCTCTTGAGAAGCAGTCCAGCTCTGGATGAAGTACCTTTTTCTTGGCAGGGCTATTCCTCGGCTCTTCCTGCAGATGGCGCTAAAGTGACACGATGGGAACGGAGGGGTGGGGGCCGGCGGGAGGAGAAACGGTCCTAACTCGCCGCTTTCTGTAGGTCTGCTCCTGCCTGGTAGCTGGAGGAGGTGGCGTTCACAAAGGCATTCCATTCTTTCCCTGATTCCTGATGGGGCACAAAACGCCCTTGTTTCTGGAGCAAGAAGGACTCCCTCAGAGCAGGAAGGGGTGCTGCGTTAGGGGAGGAGGGAGAGGCCATGTCCAGCCAGGGCCGGAGGACTCAAGCCCTCGCCGTTTCCTCCGTCCATCGTCCGGCAGCGGGAGCTGCAGGAATCTTGCTTCGGAGGCTTTCAGAGCTCAGACCTCATCTCCGGGAAGTCTTCCCGGATTGCACACCTTCCCCCACCCAGGCGTGCCGGGCACCCCTACTCGTTTTTCCAAGCCGTTTCTTCTCCCTCGGCTGGTGGAATGGGACTCTGGACTCTTTTTAAAGCCCAGGCTGGAGGAGTGGGGAAAGGTGTGGGCCTGAGCGTGGACTGAGTGTCTGGCTTTCACCTGCGGAGCCGCCGGGTGCTGCGGTGACACTGCCCGTAGAGGCATTGAGGTGCTTTTCCTACAGCCCATCTCATCCTCTTGAGGCTTCTGCAGAGTTAATTCCCCTTTCAGAGCTGAGGACACTGGAAATAAGAGACACGCCTGAGGGGAGGGGGTAATTTCCTGGTGTTCCAGTGGCTAGGACTGCTTCCACTGCAGGGGGCCAGGCTGGATCCCTGATCTGGGAACTAAGATTCCGAAAGCCATGTGACATGGGGGTGGGGCTGGGGGGGACAGGATTAAGAGACATGCCTGAGGGGAGGGGGCGTGAGCAGGGAGGACCTGTGCCTGGGACAAGGGACACATTGACCTGTGACCTGCCAGCCCCATTCATCATCTGAATACCAGCTTTGACCTCCCACTCCTGGCCTCCAGTAGAGGTCAGGCCAGTCTGATTCTGACACCCCTGCTCTCCCAACACTGCTTGGCTTCTTCAGCATCTCCCCGACCTCCCAGGACCACTGCCTTCAACACAGGGCAGGGCATGTAACCTAAAGGGCACTCAAGCCCTCTTAAGGGCACTCAACCTCTTAAGGTGGCCAGGGAGGGCCCTGCTCAGGGTCTTGAGCTGACCGCCCAGGAGGCTGTGCTGCGGGAGAGGAGGAGGGGCTTCTGTGTCCTACGGTCCTTCTCTACAGTGCTCTGTGCCTGCTAGCCTCTGGCCAGCCTGTCCTGTCACCTCTGGAGTGGATCTCTCTGCCAGGGGTATCGGAAGCTTCCTTTTCAAAGGGTTCTTGGAGTCCTGACAGCTGTATATGGGTGAATCTTCACTCTTTCTCTCTATAAGGGATTCGCCCCACCTAGGACCTCATTTGTCTTGTTCAGTCACTAAATCATGTCCGACTCTTTGTGACCCCATGGACTGCAGCTTGCCAGGCTTCCCTGTCTTTCACCATCTCTGGGAGTTTGCCCAAATTCATGTCCACTGAGTCAATGATGCCATCCAACCATCTCATCCTCTGTTGCCCCCTTCTCCTCCTGCTCTCAATCTTTCTCAGTATCAGGGTCTTTTCCAAAGAGCTAGCTCTTTGCATCAGGTGGCCAGAGTATTGGCGCTTCAACATCGGCGTGAGTCCTTCCAATGAATATTCAGGTTTGATTTCCTTTAGGATTGACTGGTTTGATTTCTTTGCTGTCCAAGGGACTCTCAAGAGTCGTCTCCAGCACCACAGTCTGAAAGCATCAATTCTTTGGCACTCAACTTTTTTACAGCCCAACTTTCACATCCGTACATGACTTATTCCTCTAGGTCAGAATTTCTCAGACTTTAACCTGCGTCACAATCACCTGGGCAGCTTATTGAGACATGGCCGGGCTCTACCCCTAGAGTTTCTGATTCAGTAAATCTGGGGTGACCCCAAGAGCTTATATGTCTGACAAGTTCCTGGGTGATACTGATGCTATTGTCAGGACCACTGTGCACTCAAGGGTTAACTCAGCTTTCAACCCAGTGTCTGGGCTGTCCAAACCTCCACACTCCAAAGAAAAGTTTGCCTGGCTTCTGGGAGAGAGCCCCTAAACCCTTGGAATATCCTGTTTGAGAAGAGTATTTTTGCTTATCTGGGAGCCAGGGGCCTCTTGGGATAGCCTCTGAAGGGGCTGGAGACTAAGTAACTAAGGTCAGCCACGTGGGGGGTCAGCAGCCTCCATCAAACACCAGACACCAAGCCTTGGCCGAATTTCCTGGTTGGCAGTGGTGCATGCAGCTGCAAACTGTGTTTCTGGTGTGGCGACTCATTGTTGCTGGGAGCATTAAGCGCTGTCCCCATGACTCCACTGGGAGAGGCCAGTGGAAGCTGGCAGCTGGTCTCTCCTGGTCTCTGCCTGTGCACTTTTATGCTTTGCTGACTTTGCATCCTTTCACAGTAATAATTATAACCACGAAGATAGCAGCTTTGCTGAGTTCCGTGTCCTAGTGAATGACTGAACCTAAGGGTGGTCTTGAGGACACCAGGTGACAACCAGAGAGCCACTGTTCTGTGCTGTGGGATTAACCTCGCTAGGCTTTAGGCTTTGGGGCTCCCCTCACCAGTGAAGTGCCTGAGGGGCATCTTTGTGGAATGCTTTGAGGGGCTGTGAACTGCCTGGAAGCCTGGGTGTTGCTTTGGGGGTAACCCTGAAAGGTCTTTGTGGGTCACTGGGCCCCAGTCTTCCCATCTGTAAATGGGGTTTTGGAGCATTTCTTTTCTCTCTGGGGTGGGGGGTGATGAGTTCCCCTTATGGCAAAGCTGCCAAAAAATATGCTGGGCTGTGGGCAGGGGCAGTTTATTTCATGGTCCTCCTACTTCCGGTAGCCAGCTCTGCCCACTACAGCCTTACTCACCTGAGCCGGACGCTGGGTGCTGGGTTCAGAGGTTTCAGTAGACCCGGCCACTCGGTGCTGCTCCTCCTGAGACCACCCTCAGGGCAGTGGCCCACTTCTCACGGTGCTTGGACCCTCCCGCCCCATCCTGCCCTGCCTTACGGCCTGGTCCTGGAGGGAATTCCTTGGCAGTCCAGTGGTTTGTACTCTGGGTTTCCACTGAAGTGGGCACAGGTTCGATCCCTAGTCAGGGACCTAAGATCCTGCAATCTGCACGGTGCGGCCGGCGGGAGTGTGAGGGAGGGAACAAAAAGAGCTAACTAACCCAGAGAAGGCCCCTTAGCGGCCGCTGGTTATGTGGCTTTATTCACAGACTCAGCGCTTGCTGAGGTTGGGAGGAAAGAACATTTGGGACCAGGCTGGGCCTGGAGATGAGGGTGGCTGGGAGGCCATGCATGGGTCGGATGGGCGAGCTCACAGGAGGGAACCTGTGCTGGGCCAGGCCAGTGGGGGTGGGCGGCGGAGGCAGGCAGCATGCGGGAGGCCTGGCTAGATCCGAGGGGAGCAGATCTACCCAGGGTGGTGTCTGTGAGCCAGGGAGGGAGGGTCTGAGGGCTTCTCCAGAGCAGGGGCTGGACAGCAGGCACCCCTGCCCCTCGCTCCCGGGGAAATGACTTAGTGGGACAGTCGGGACGCCTGGTGCTCCCTCCTTCTGCTGCCTCAGGGCTTGACGTGAGACTGGCCACACTGGTCCCCTCTGGTGTCATTGTCCTGGCGATGCTTGGACATTTGCCTTGGGGGTGACCCACACAAGGACACCCTGGGGAGTATCTGAGGACCCAGCGGAGTGGGCTGTGCCTGGGGAGGGAGTGGACCCCTGGGAGGCAGGGATACTCCCTTGAGCCAAGCTTTTCTCTCAGTAGTTGGTGTCAGTTCCCCGCTGGCAGGGCGTGCCACCCCTGCTCGATCCAGGCCAGCCCCTGGGGCCAAGGAGGACCGCTTGGTTAAACCTCCTTTCTCCTGGCCCGCTCCGCTGGCTCTGCATGGACTTCCTGCCTGAACACAAACAAGGAATCCAAAGCCCGGATACACCCTCCCAGGCTTTCTTCCTGGTGAAGAGCCCATTCCCACCTGGCAGGGAACACAAGAACCAGTTCCCTGGGTTCCCCAGTTTGGAATGTTGGTGGGGTCTCCCTGGGTTGTGCAGGAAGGTGACCTAGGGGCCCTGGAATCCTGGGGGGCCCTCCCTCCGAGCAGGGCCCTGGGTCTGAGGTTATCACTCCTGCCCGCTTTCTACCAGGGCCCGCCGGGGTGGAGGGATGCAGGCAGGAGGGCCATCAGCACTGGCGGGAGGGGGTGCGGTGCACAGAGCCGGGGCGCTTGGGGATCTTGCGCCAGCGACGCTTGTCCCAGCGGCAGAGCAGCAGCAGGCGGAAGGTGTCCCGGAAGGCTTTGTTGCAGAGCGCGTAGCACATGGGATTGATGGTGCTGTTGACATAGCACAGCCAGTAGCCCAGCTCCCACAGGGTCTCGGGGACACAGTCCTTGCAGAAGGTGGACACCAGCACCATGATGTTGTACGGCGTCCAGGTGAGGATGAAGGCCAGCAGGATGGCGCTCAGGGTCCGAGCCGCCTTCTTCTCCTTGACCAGCGAGAAGGTCTTCCGCTTGGCCAGCTGCTCCTTCCCACGGGGCTTCTGGCCCTTGCCCGCCCGCTCGCGCCCCTTCCGGGTTGGCCTCTTGACCGTATTCGGGGAGCTCCGGGGCGGTTGCTTGGCGGGGGCCTGCGCCTCGGGGTCCACCATGGGCATCTTGATCACCACCTCGGAGCCAGGCTCCTCACCCTCCGAGGAGGTGAGGGACTCCATGGAGCCTTCGTCCTCCTCCTCTTCCTCCTTCCAGCTGTAGGCCTGGAGCAGCCGGGGGGTTCGGCAGCAGCGGCAGCAGCGCCCTGGAGGGGTCTCTGGGGAGCCTTCGGCCCCCGGCTGGGACCGCTCTGAGCTGCTGCTGCTGCCGCCCCCCTTCCCCGGCGTCTCCGAGCCCTGCAGGGCCGCCAGCTCCCGGGCCCGGTTCTCTGTCTCCCGGTAGATGCGCCAGTAGAGGGTGCACATGACCGTGACGGGGAGGTAGAAGGCGGCCATGGCCGTGCCAAAGGTGATGATGGGCTGGGAGAGGAACTGGATGTAGCACTGCCCGGCCAGCACCGTCCGCTCCCCTACCAGGTACTGCCAGAAGAGGATGGCTGGGGCCCAGAGCACGAACGAGACCAGCCAGGCCAGACCGATCATCAGGGCTGCCCGGCGGGGCGTGCGCTTGGCACGGTAGCTCAGGGGCCGGGTCACCGAGAAGTAGCGGTCAAAGCTGATGAGCAGCAGGTTCATGACCGAGGCATTGCTGGCCACATAGTCCAGGGCCAGCCAGAGGTCGCAGGCCAGCGTGCCCAGAGCCCAGTGGCCCATGAGCAGGTACGTGGTGTAGAGGTTCATGGAGAAGGTCCCGATGATGAGGTCGGCACAGGCCAGGCTCAGCAGGAAGTAGTTGTTGACCGTCTTGAGCTCCGTGTTGACCTTGAAGGAGATGAGCACCAGCAGGTTGCCTGTCACCGTGGCCAGTGACAGGAGGCCCGTGGTGATCCCGATGAAGGCCACTTGCCAGGGACCCTTTCCCGGTGCCAGGACAGTGATGTTGGGGCTGACGGCCGGTGGCGCTGAGGTATTCATGGTGGCTGGGGGGAGTGGGGGAGGCAGCCCCTTCCTCTAATCACAGGTCGGGGCTTCCTCAGGGGCCGCTCATCACCTGAAAAGAGAGGACATGCGCTTGGGTTGGGCGGCAGGACGCCTCCCAGAGCCCGGAGTGGAAGGTGTTGGGAGCACAGCCTCTGCCCTCTCAGAGCGGCAGCCAGACAGCGTCACACCGTCCTCACTGGTGCCCACGCCTGGTCACTTAGAATGCACTTTCCCAGCCACAAATGGATTTACCAGCGGCCTGAGGGGGAGGGGATGGCTTTGGCATCCAGAGATCTGAGTCCCCATTCCAGCGTCACCATTCAGACTCCGAGCCTCAATTTTCTCATCGGGAAATCGCTGCTAACGCTTCTCTAACTTAACTCATGCGGCAGGAGTGGGGAGACTGGCTTTGTACATGGGACTGCCACATTTTCAAAGCATTTCAGTCAATTTTATTAAAGCTTTCATTTTCTGAGTAGTTACTACACGCCAGACACAGGGCTAAGCGCTTAATTGAATTACCTAATTGAATTGTTGAACATTCCAGACTTCCCTAGTGATGCAGTGGTTAACAATCCACTGCCAATGCAGGGGACATGGGTTCGATCCATTGGGGGAAGGGGGCACTAGGCCCATGCACCACAACTAGAGAAGCCCGTGCAACTGCAGTGAAGACCTAGCACAGTACAAAAAAAAAATAATAATAAAAATACATGGAGCATTTGTAGGAGGAAGGTCTCTTATGACCCCCATTTCACCAAGGCAACCATGGCTCCAGCCGGCTCTAAGGCCGGGCCATGGCGACACAGGTGGTGTGTGATCAGAACCCACTTCCCTCGTTCACTCTCTGAGCACGTGAAGATCCATGCGGATTCTTCCCTGAAGTAAGGAGTGATGGGAAGGCGGGTGCGGAGGGGTCTCCAGAGAAGAGAGAGGGAAAGAGATACAAGCAAAGGGGCGTGGCGCATGCGCAGTTTGGGGCTGGCTCAAACACTCTCCTGAGGGCATCAGGGGAAATTGAGCCAGGCCCGGACGCTTGCCTGGTGATGGACAATCTGGAGTAAAAGCAAGCAGGATGGGCGAGGGCCTCAGCTCCCAGATAAGCGAGTTTGGTGACAGATGTGGTGCGCGAGGCTGCAGTTGAGCAGAGGGCAGCAAGGGGAAGAGGAAGACCCCCCAGACTTTGCCTGAAGCTGGAGTCCAGCCCGGGCACTGAGGGTGGGTAGAGAGAGAAGCCATGACTCTTAGCGACCACTGGCCGGGCAGAGGCCCAGCCGCTCAGCCCCCGCCTTGCTGCTGGATTCGGGCATTCGTCTGTTTGCTGAAGAGACTGGGTCTCCTCCTACCTTCAGGGTCGGTATTGCTGGGAAAATTCCAAGGGAGAGATGCTGGGCAGGGACCCAGCAAGCCCTGGTGTTCCTGGGGACCTGGTCTGTGATGAGGAGACCAGAGTCAGTGAGAGCTCACTGCTGAGGGATGCCTTGGTGCTGCGTGGCTAGGGGTGTCCTTGTGACAGCAACTCTCAGCATGAGGAGTTCAGAGTGTGACAGAAAGAGCAAGAAAAGCTGTGGCTGCCAGTGCTCCTGGGTCTGGGACAATCTGCATGTGAGGGGGCACAAGGGAAGTCCTGGCTGAAGAACCCGGACTCTGGAGTCAGACTGTCTGCATTTGAATCCAGGCCATACCATGTTCTGCGTGCCTAGTCTCCTCTAGAGATGCCACTGCTATGTGCCTGGGTTTCCTTAGCTGGAAAATGGTAATAATGCCTGTCCCTGGCTAATGCTTGAGGAATTATTGCCTAGCTTAAAGAGTCAATAGATGCCAAGTGCTTAGAACAGCCCCGGTCCATGGTTCCCATGAACACAGCGATGGTAGCAACAAGAGCTCCCTCCTGCCCAGAAGTGTCTGCTTCTTTGATGAAAATTTCTAATACTATGGGGAATTCACTGGTGGTTCAGTGGCTGGGGCGCTGCACTTCCTCTGCAGGGGGCATAGGTTCAAACCTGATCCCTGGTTGGAGAACTATGGTCCCGCATGCCACGTGGCATGGCCTCGCCCCAAAATTCTATGATAACAGCAACTAACAATAACAATGGTCACTGCTATTAGTTAGCATCCCCGAGGGCCAGTCACTACTCAGAGTACCTGTGTATCCTTTTTCACTTAACCTTAACAGGGAATCTATGACCTAGGGATTGTTTTTCGTTCCATTTTATAGATGAAGAAACTAAGGCTGAGAAAAGCACAAGAATTTGTACAGGATCACACAGCTAAGGTAGGAACCAGGATCGGGGCCCAAGCGGTATGTTCCAACGAAACTTTATTTATAAAACTGATGGTCAGGTGGTCCAGTGGCTGAGCTCCATGCTCCCAACGCAGGGGTCTTAGGTTTGATCTCTGGTCAGGGAACTAGATTCAACCTGCCACAGCTAAGACCCTGTAGCTAAATATACTACACTACACTTATTTAGTGTAGCTAAATAAATAAATAAATAAAAATAAATGTAAAAAACCCTGATGGTTGATTTAGGAGCTATAGTTTGCCAATTTGAACTAAAAATGTTACACTAAAATATGATTTATCTTGTTTACTGAGCTCTGTTGCAACCTCGTCCCTTAACGGAAGTCAGGCAGGAGGCTGGGATCAGACTGTAGGTGCTTGGGCTGTTCCCTGTGAGGTCACTGGTGGAAACTACCCTTAACAGGTGACTCTGAACAACTGTGATCCCTTTGATAGTCGAGACTCAGTGCTGTTTGTGCCCGTTGCAGAAATGGAGCAACTGAGGCCCAGAGGAAAAAAAAAAAGGTATTGTGTAGTCTAAGGTCTCCTGGCTCCTAGACTGGGTGCTGGCATCCACATCCCAAGCCTGGGTGCCTTGGGGACATTTCTGTAGCCTCTGGTGGCTCCCTGAGACAAGACCTGGGAAGACTGATCAGAAGCTTACAGGCCTGCACCCTCCGCAACTGCAGGGGTCCCCTGTCTGCCTGGGCACCGTGTGACCAAGCGCTCTGCCATTGTACTTGGTCCGCACACCGCAGCAGAGTTAGGACTCGGTGGGGTGAGTGAGGCACTTGCTTTGCACGCAGAATTTAAGTAGATGCCCCAAACTCAGTCATCAAGAAAGTAACATTTCAACGCGACATTTAAAGAATAGAAATCAATGCAAAACATCCATCATGCACACAATTTTAAACTGAGACAGGATCCAACCCTGCATCTGCACAAACACCTCATCGCCCATGCCTCGCCCTAATCCTGGCCCTGGTTCTGACCAAACTTGATTTACAAAAACAGGCTGCCTGTGGGCTGTAATTTGTTGTTTGATTTTCAAAAATATTACATTACAATATTATTTATCTTGACTAGTGAGGTATTTTTGTACCCACTCCTTAAATTTTGCTCCAAGGCGAACACCTCACTCGCCTCACCCTAATTCCTGCATTGCCGATCACAGCCCTGGGTTTGAATCTCCAAGCTGTCCCTTCCTAGCTGTGTGATCATCAGCAATGACTTAACCTTTCCTCCCCTGTAGCCTTGCCTCCCTCAGCTGATGGGGATACATGAATGCTTAGTCGTGTCTGACTCTTTGTGACCCCATGGACTATAGCCAGGCTCCTCTGTCCATGGAATTTTCCAGGCGAGAATACTGGAGTGGCTTGCCATTTCCTCCTCCAGGGGATCTTCCTGGCCTAGGGATCGAACCTGTGTCTCTTGGGTCTCCTGCACTGGCAGGCAGATTCTCTTACCACTGTGCCACCTGGGAAGCCTGCTGATAAGAATGTGCTATGCTGTGTTCAGTCGCTTCAGTTGTGTCCAACAAGAATCATAGTATCCAAAGTGCTTGGCACCGAAATGACTCTCAGTCAACAGCCTCTGCTATTATTCGTGACTCCTCATTCTGATCCACTGACTCTCATCTGACTGTCCCCTGCCCTTTCCTCTCCAGATCCTGACAGAGCCCATCTCTGGTCCCCAGATTGCTCATTTGTCCAGTGGAGGAGTGGGACCAGCCTGACATCTGGGGAGATTTTACAGGATCCTGAAATCAAGATTCCAAGATGGCTTGAAAGCACAGGAGAGAAATAGCTAAGAACATCCTCACCTATAAAATGGACCAAGTCCCGGAGGGGAGGCTGCAGGTGCTGAAGGCTCACTTAACTTCTCTCAGCCCTGGACCTGCAGGCTTCAAGGCCCATGTTCTTTCCACTTAGCTGGCCCTCTGTGTCCCACCTATGAGCTTCGAGGGTCTCCCTTCAGGGACAGCTAGGGGAAAGAGAAGGGCAGAGGTTCTGGGGAACTGGACCCTGATTCTTGCCACTGGCTGGACCTTCTGAGCCCTTGGGATGCAGCCCAGGAAGAGAGTCATCTGTGACTTTATCTTTCCTCCACAATCAGAAGTGGGGGTCCTCCCCCAAGCCTCGCTTGGACTGTAATTTGCTCCAGAGAAGGTTCCTGGAGGCCTGCTCTGGTCCCTGCTGTGTGACCTCGGGCAGGTCTCCTTAACTCCTTACTGGGGGCAATCTTCAAAAAGGCAAAGCCTCTTCAAGGCTCCTGGTGGGTCAGCAAGATGATGGCTGAGAAAGAATGTGGCTTCCAGTGACTGGGTGATTTCCCTGTGGGGAATTCCCTTGGGCTGAAAGTCTGGGTGTCAGGGTTCAGCAGCAGCTCCAGAATTTCTACAGGGGAGGGGCTTAGGGTTAGCCCTCTGGTTGAAAGGGGAGTGTGTGTGGTAGAAGCTGTATTGCATGGCATATTATGTGAAAGCATCCATGGGAGTGGGGTAGTTGGTTAGTGGGGATCGCAGGGCCTGGGGGGAAGACTCCCCAAGGAAGTCCTTGCATTGCCTCTGCTTCAGGCCCCATCTCTGCTCTTGTCTTGCTGGGTCACCTTGGGTAAGTTGTAGTCCCGACCTGGTACCTTTCTGTAGGATGAGTGTTTGTGTGTGAGAGTGTGTGCATTGCTGAGTGAGAATAAGAAATGATGGGGATGGGGGTGGGACCTCTCTGGTGGTCCAGTGGTTGAGGCTCTGCCCTTCTAAGGCAGGGGGCATGGGTTTGATCCTGGTGGGGGAACTAAGATCCCACAGGCCTCACAGCACAGCCAAAAATTAAAAAAAAGGGAAATGATGAGGGTCTTTATGGGAATGGGTTGGGACATCCTCTGAGGGTGTCTCGGGTAGAGGAGGGTGGAAAGGAAACAGGAGGCACTTTTCTGCCCAGAACTGTGGCTTCCTGATAAAGGTCTTCAGGAGCTTTTAATAATATTAATATTATCATAGCAACTAATATTTACAGGCTGCTTACTATAAGCAGACATGGCTCTAAGCATTACATACTTGATTTAATTGACCTGTTACAAATCCTTGGGAAATAGGTTCTATTCTCTTCAATTGGCAAAAGGAGCAGTGAGGCTCTAACCTGATAGCTCATCACTGATGCAATCAGGATTTGGACTCAGGTGGTCTGCCTGCAGCCTGGTGTGCTGCAGTTCATGGGGTCACAAAGAGTCGGATGTGACTTAGCGACTGAACAACAGTCTGCCTCCAGGGCTAACCTCTCGGGCGCCTACTCCAAACGCTGTGGGGATGGGGTCTCAATGGCCTTCTTGCCTACTTTGACTAGCTTGGCCAAACCCAGGGTTGAATCAGTCAATAGGGATGAATCAGTCCTTCCTTGAGAATCTTGTCTGCCTGTGTGTGTGTGTGTGTGTGTGTGTGTGTGTGTGTGTGTGTGACAGTGTGTGTCATCTATCTGGATGACGTATGATCACAGTACTATGGGAAGGCGGTGGTCCAGCCGTAGCTCTCTGCTTGGCACACAGCAGTTGCTCAGTAAACATCTGTGGAATAAATCCATGGATATACACGGAGATCTCCTGATTGACTTTAGGACTTTAAGCATGAGGCTGAGCCTGCAGCAACAGAGGGTGGGTGGAGTGATGGGAGTCTGAACCGGCTCCCGAGTATGGTCCCTCCGCTCCATCCAGTTCCTGTATCCCTTCACCTGCCAGGTCCCTGCCCCCTCCCTGAGATCTTGCCTGGCTTGAAAGGATGGGGGAAAAATCCCCAGGAGCATTCTCAACTGTTAAATGGACCAGGGAAGCCCTGCCCCACCTGCTGCAGGGAGGCCTGAGTGAGGTGACAGGACAGGACTGGGCTGGGACTGTGCCTGCCAGTGTCGGGGAGGAAAATGTCAGCCTGGGCTCAAAGAGTTAAGGGATGAGGTCAGAGCCTTGAGCAGGGCAGGCTAGCCAGCGCCCTGGACCAATCCCCAGGGGCCGGGGATCTGGCTGGTGAGAGGAAGGGGGAGGGGAGAGCTTGATGGGGAGAGGGATGCCTGAACACTGGGGCTTCCTGAATCTTACCACTAGTCAAGGAGTGCAGGAGGGAAGGCAGAGAATGAGGGGTGCTGGGGGAGAGATTCAGGGGGAGGAGTGAAGCCATCTTGTGATTCTGGAAGTCGGCAGAACCCTGGCTGGAGAGAACGGGCGATACAGGGGAAAAGGAGGTACGAGGTGGGGGCCGTGGGGCTGGGTACCTGGGACCTCACACGTGCAGGGAAGCTGGTCCCCTGGCCAGGCCTCCTGACCCATCCGTCCCTTCTGTGGGGGCCTGAATCCCAAACCAGCCTGTCAGAGGTGGTGCTCCCCCCCCAGGGTTAATTTTTCTCTGAAGGTAGCTCTTGACCCATTAAAGGTTTACAAAGCTTCCACCGCTGACTCTGGCTTTGGAACGGAGGGTGTAAACTGATACACTTTATCACCTCTCCAGGCTCAACAGTCACTCCGGGGGCGTGCTGACTACCCCTGGGAAGGGCAGCAGCCATCAGTTAACCGCTCATAAATGCACCGCTGAGCCGGAAGAGGAGCGTCAGCCTTAGAACCCGTGCCAAATACTCTCACTGTTGATGGACCTTAACCAGTTGCCCAACTTTAGCCGGATCATGTCAGAGCCTGGCAGTTAGCAGGCTGGGCCCCAGAGCCCACTCTGCCAGGTGGCATCAGAAGTGCCTGGCCCTCATCCTCATCTCCACATGCCCTCTGCTTTCACTCTTTGCACTCCCCTCCCCATTTCCTTTCTTCTCTCTCCCTCCCTCCCCCATCTTTCTAGGCATCACCATGGCATCACAGCAGAACAGAAACCCAACGAGATATTCACCCACCTCTCCCCGCCCGCCCAGGAGCCCCAGCTCCTGCTCACGGAGCTCGCTGCTTCCTCCACCCCATCATCCTGAGCAGGGAGGTGGGAGTTCAAGGCTGTACTGAGGGTGAGGAGAACGGGGTCCAAGCCCCAGCCAGATCCCTAAATATCCCTTCTGTGACCATGAGCATGTCCCTGCTCCTTCCTCAGCCTCAGTCTCTCCATCTGTACAATAGGGAGGTTCCTTTCTAGTCTGACATGCCTTCTGCCTACCCTCTTCTTGACCCTCTGGACTCCTCTTTGCACTTGGGGATCTGGTTCTCAGCCCTCCAGCACCCAGCCGAGGAGCCCAGAGTCACATCTTCTGTGGCCCCATTTCATTGTTTCCTCCCCTGCCTTCCGTATCGCAGTGGCGATCACAGCTTGCCCAGTGGCTGAGGTCAGGGGGCAGAGAACTAACTCTCATCTGACAGCTCAGTGAGCAGCTGATTACCCAGGGGCAGGAGACTGTCCTGCTGCAGGAGACAGTCTGACTCCTTCCTGCCATTTGGGCTGGAGGCCCTGGGTCAGCCTGGGCGGTGCTGCAGGTATGTTTTCTGGGAAGCAGTGACTCTCTCTCCACTGGCACTGATAACCCCCCAAGCAGCACCTGTCGGAGTGACCTGATGAAAGCTGCCCACCCCCTCCCCAGCTGCCAGCTCAGAAGCTGGCACTCTGCAAGAATCAGAGCGCCTGGCCTCCAGCCTGTCCCCACATTGTGAAGTCTGGGGGTCCTGGGGTGGGTACCTGGCATGGGTGCCCGTTCGTATCTATGCATTACCTGGGTATAGGGCTGTGATCTGCCCTGCGAGAGCCCAAGGTACTATGGACATAGGGAGGGCCCTCTGGGCTCCCGCACACATTGGGACCACGTTCCCTGGCCGGCGTGGCTGTCCATGCGCCCGTGGCCCCCAGGAGCCCTGGAGCTCTTGGCCTGGTCTCCTGCTGGCGTCTGGCCCGGCACCCACCTTGGCATCCCGCTTGTCCATCTGGCCAGCAGCCTGGTTCAGTCCATCTTGGAGGGGCTGAAGGTGGATGGGGATGGTGGGAGTCAGGGTTCCCTGAGGGAGGAGAGGAGGAGGTTCTGAGACTGGCACCCCAGGCGGGGGGGCGGTCAACCTCCCACAAGATTCTGGTGGCAAGGGCTACCTCTTGGCCCCCTGCCCTCCCTACTTTGTCCCTGGGGCTTGGGGGCTCTGGCTGCTGCATGGCAAGCTGATTCCTTCTGGGCTCCGGGTCCAGTGGGTGCCCAGCTCCTTTTCCAGCTGAACCCCAGAAAAACATTAGATGTATCCACCAGAAGCCAAGAGATGGGGTACTTGGAGCCTTGGCCTCTAGACCCTTCCCTGGCCCCATCCTCTCTCTGGGGTCCCTCCTCATTTCCTTCTAGTCCTGGTCCCTGCCTTGCACGAGGACCCTGATTCTACTGCCCCCACCTCGGTGGAGCCCCTCCCAAGCCCTCCCAAACATACTCACCATGGGGCTGGAGAGGGGTCTGAAGGGTCCTCAGTCCCGCTGTCTCTCCGGGGGGCCAACGGCGTCTCCAGGGACCCAAACACCTGGCTCCCGGGGGGAGCTGCGCCCTGTGCTGGCAGCCGGAGAGGCACAGCCAGTGATTGGCATGTCCCACCCCCTGGCACGCCAGCCTGGGGGGGGGGGGGAGGGAGGAAGAGAAAGAGGGAGGGAGGAAAGAGAGGAAAGGAAGGGAGGGGGAGCTAGAGGGAAGCCTCGGGCAGCGTCCAGGGTTACAGTGGGCCCTGGAGCGTGGCCTTCTTCTCCACTAGCGCACCCAATTCCAGCCCCTACAGGTAGGGTGCAGGACAGGAGGGAGATGAGCCCAGAAAGGCTAAAAGTCCAGAACAGGAAAGAAGGCGGATACAGGGAGACAAACACCCACACCCAAAGCACACAGACTCGGCTGCACACACACACACACACACACACACACACGAGCTCACACACACACTCTCACAAAGACACACTGTTTCCCTGGCTCCTTCCCCCACCCAACCTTAGAGCCCCCAGCCCGCGTGTACCAAGCCCCGGCACACACAGCCCGGTCGGTGTTCACATGCCTCTTACCCCAGCACACACGCCCTGCCCCCTTGCACATGCCCACGCGCCCACCCACCCAGCCCCACACCCTGCTCTTTCTCCCTGCTGGGAAAGAGCTGGATTCCTTCTGTTTGGAAATGACACATTGGGCCTCACGTGAGAGGCTCCAACTTGGAACAGACCCAGAGGGCTGGCGCGCGCGCGCCCCAGGCTGAGGGCTGAGCGGACGCCGAGCCCGCGTGCCGGTTTTCTGTCCCCGCTGCACAGCCAGCCAGGTGTGAGGGCACATGGGTGTCTGGTTTGCGGGGATGAGTGTGTGTGTGTGTGTGTGTGTGGGGGGAACGTATGCCTGCTCCATGCGTTGCTGAGTGCCTGCACATGTGTGTCCCTGGGTGCGCGTGGCACCGTGCAGCCGGTGCAAACGCAGATGTCGCCCCATGGGTCTGAAGCCAGGACGTGTGTCTGTGTTCGGTGTGTCTGAGTGTTGCCCAACTGTGGAACCTGCTAATTCTGACAAGTGAGGCAGCCTCTACCTCTCTGCCTGTGCCACCCCCAGCTTCCACCTGGAAGACAGACAGACAGGCAGACAGACAGCTCTCCTCCCAGCCTGTAAAACTGTCTCCCCTGACTCCCACTTGGGGCTTACAGGTGTGCACCTGGCAGGTGACAGTCTGCCCTTCCTACCCCTACCCTCCTTGAGCCCCACTGCTTGGCCAGCACTGCCCGCCCCCCAGGCTGGTTTGGATTTCTGTGTTGAGTTTCCTCAGAGATAGAACCCCTGGGGACCTTTTGCCATAGAGATCTGGGTCGTGCCCAGTCGTCACCTGGTCCTAGAGACCTCCTGGGGAGCTGGCCACGGAGCAGAGGTGGGGAGGCTACTGCTGGGTCCTTTGCTTCTCTGAGCTGTGCTGAAGCCCTGGGGTGGAAAGCAGGAAGGACCAGGATCATCTGTTATTTGCAGGATGTAGATGAGAAATCAAAGAGCAGAGGTGGGTTTAAAATGTGCTTGGCACGTGTTTGCACTCAGGTCCCTCAGCTCTGACCCCGAAACTCTGGAGGGGCCGGGGAGGGGTGTTGGGAACTGCCCCGCCATTGGCCCCTTGCCTTTCCCGGCATCCAGCACTCCACTCAATCCTGATGTCTAAGGGCAACCTGGGCTTCCTCAGGCTGGAGCGCCGGTTGCCAATGGAGTCAGGTGGAGCGGAAACCCGCGTCCCTGGGGTGCGGCCAGCCACCATCGTGCCCCTGGTGGGTGGGTACACGTGGCAGGTACATGTGGGGGCATCTCTGCTTCTCAAAGCCAGCTGCGGCTGGAGCAAGCACCCAGGCCACCTCCTCTCTTAAGTCCAGGAGACCCTGCCGCTTGAAGAGGAATCTGAGCAACCCCCTCCCACTCTGGGGTCAGCCAGCCGGGCAGGGGAGGGTCAGAACTCGACTAGTCCCTGCCCGTGGGCGCGGGTACCCGCTGCCCCCTGCTGGACCGCGCTCGATTTGCGGCGGCGGCTTGTGCGCGCGGTGGGGCTGCGTGTACTTGTGCGCGTACACGTGGCTGAGTGTGGGGGTGTCAGGCCTCCACGCTCAACATCCATTTCCGAGTCTGAATCAGGCTCTCTCCTTGCCCCCTCCCCCCAAGCTCCTTGGTCTCCCTTTTCTCTTCTCCCACCGCCTCTGCACACGTCCCTTTAGAAATAAAAACACTTATTTTGTAGGCGGGAGAGGAGGGTGACCAGCTTTCCCTTGCCTCCTCCTGGGTGCCCCTCTCTGTCCCAAGAGGTTTGTTTGCTCTTTAAGTCCGTGCAGCCGCAGAGGCGGGGGGGGGGGGGGGGACGCCCCCGCCCCCTCCCCGCCCCAGCCCACCCCCGACTGTATGCTCTCGGCCCCAGACTTGGCCGAGTACCCTTACCAGATGGGGAAACTGAGGCAGGAAAGGAGAAAGGAGGTAGGGCCGGGAGAAGCTCTCCCACCCGGCTCTCTCACCGCCCCCGCACCCGCGCCGGATTTAGCCGCAGGGAGGCTGGGAACATTGTCTTTATTTTAAGCCGCCGAGTGCGGCACGAACGCGGCTGCTCGCGACAAAGGGCTCGGCAAGGCAGCGGCAGGCGGCGCACGTGGGGTCCAGCCCCGCCCCCGCGCGACCCTCAGCCGCAGTCCGACGGCCGGGCTTGACCTCGGCCGCTTCCCTTTTCTGGCCTTTCGGGCGGGATCCCTGTTGGCACAGGCTCCTAGCGGTTGCTATTTTGGTCGCCTGGCCGAGGATTCACTCACTTCCTTTAGGCCACCGAGGGAACCGGAGGTCGCCCCGTAGGGCCGGGTTCCTCTCTCAGCCTCCTCTCCTGGAGGAAGAGAGAAGATGCCTTGGGTGGGAACTAGCTCTCCGGCTTCCCAGTGGAGGCGCCCTGAGCAAGTTAGGGCCCCCTCAAGTCTGTTTCATCATCAGTCAGGGCACTTAGAAATATTTCCCTGACAGCGCTGTTTGGTCGCCAGTTGCAGGTTAAACTTGGCACTGGCGTTTGTTACAAGTGAAAGCCATCATCATTGTTATTTATAACTCGTATTGAGCGCTTACTACGTGTCCGGCCCTGTTAAGGACTCTTAATTAATTAACTAGTTTTGTTTCTCACTGCAACTCCCAGAGGGAGCTTCTTTTATTATTGCCATTTTACAGATGAATAGAGGTATAAGCAGCTCGCGTGCCAGGGGGTTTCACGTAAGAGGCGGTCAGCGTGCCTGGGGCGGTCCGGGGACTGGGGTCGCGGAGGGAGAGTGAAGGCTTCAGGGATGTCAGAAACCCGTGACAGCATTTGTAAAAATTCGAGGATCTTGGCTGAAAGCCGCGCGCGGGTGCGGGGAGGAAGTGAGCGTCGCGCTCCCGCTCTGCGCTCGCAGCCCCTCAGCTTAACCTTCACCCTCGGCTTGAAGCCACTTTAGAAGCTCAAACCGAGATAAACTTGCCACTTCTCAGTGCTGCTTCCTGTTCTGGGAGAAGGTGGCGGAGTGGGCGATCCTCCTGGCCCCCACCAGACCTAGGGTTGGTCTTCCGTGCCCTCTGGAATGGACCTGGTGATCTCACCCGTGGTGGGAAGGGGCCTCCATTCCCAGAGGGGAGGCAGCCGGTCGTTCTGGGGGTACCCTTCCTTGATACGTTCCCCCCCACCCCGCCCCGCCCCTCCCACTGCTTTAGGCCCTCAGCCTCGTTATCCCTTCCCTCTCACCCTCCAGGCGGAGGGGCTAATTCCCAGATTTAAAAGAAGAAACTAAAATCAGGGCGGGGCTGCGGATGGAGGAGGCCTAGAAAGGCGCCCCTCCCGATCCCCCGCAGTCCCTGCAGCCCGGGGGGGCCGGAGGAAAGTTACTTCTACAAAGGCATCATCTTGGACAGGATATCGGGCTTTTCCGAGTCTAGTTGCGAAGATAAGGCCTCTTAGGAACAATCTCCCCTTCACCTACTGGGCGCTTCACCTCCCCCAGCTTGGCTCTGTTCTTGGAGCCTCGGGGCAGGCGAGGGCCCGCAAGAGCCCTGCGCCGCCGGCCCCGAAGCCTCGAAGTCAGCTTCCAAAGAAAGGATGGATTCTGGCGGCCCGGAGAGTGGCGCCTCGCGCGGCCTGAACCTGCAGGGGCGCTGCCTAGTCCTTACAGCGGGTGGGGCCGAGTTAACCGGGCTCCCGGGGTCGGGCGGTGATTGTTGGGAACCGAGGCAACGCATCCTGGACGAATCTCTGGATCCTGGTGGGACTGGGGCGCGGGGAAAAGCTGCGTTCCCTCAGGGCGCGGTTAGCGTTCCCTTGTCCCGCGTGTAAGGACCCGAGTCCAGGTCACTTGCTGCCGCCTAGGAGCTGGACGCACTGCGGCCGTGCGGCCCGGACGGAGGAAAGGCGCGCTTTCCGCGATGGAGGCCCGTGCTTCTCGCGCAAATCTCCGTGGCCAACAGCAGTTCGAAAAATCGGATTAACAGCGTCGACTTTGCTACGCTTGGTCAGTGGACACCCGGCCCCGTGTTTTCACGCCACACGGGATAGGGGCGCCGGCCCGGGCCCAGGACGACGTGAGGCTGCTGGAGAGAAGTCAGATCGAGCTCTGGGCGGAAACGTAGGGCGGGATCCCGGCCCTGAGGTTTTGATGTCCAAGGTTTTCCCCCAAACTCTCTGTAACTGAGTCCGTGCGCCCTGGGAGTGACCTGGTGAGGCAGGACAGATTTCGGGGTTCCCAGCTCCCGACCCAGCTAAGTTTGCTTCCTTTCCTGGTAACACCCTTCCCCCCGACTCCGACTCCCGAGGTCATGTATCCTGTTTTCGAATTTCCCACCGAGGTGGAGACTGAAGTTCGAAGCCCACGAAGGCCAGGAAAGGGACGGAGCCAGGCGAGTGGAGGCTAAGCCGAGTCCCTCTCCCACCCACCTCTCCGCGAGACCCTCGCCTCTCACAGGCGCAACAAGTCCATCGGTGGCAGCGGGCTGCCCTTCACTCTCCGAGCCTCCGCCCGGATCCTTGAACTCAGTACTTGCTGCCCGGGCCGCTCCAGTGGTACCCACCGCTCCCTGCAGCTCCCGCCGCGCCGTCTAGCGGCCAGCTCTGCTTTTTGCCTGGGACCGGGGCCCTGAGAGGCCGGGGTGCCTGGGGCTGGTGCCCAGAGCGTATTTTCCTTTGCAGGGAGAGAAATGATAGTATATATTCCTTCTTCATAGACTACGGAAGGCTTTTCTTCGGCATGGGTGAGTAAAGGATGGTGCAGATCTAGCTCCAGGAAGAAATAGGAACTGGGTACCTTGCTTGCAGAGCTTGCTGCTGGCTACCGTGTTTGTAAACACTTCATTTGTTGTTGTTCAGTCGCTCAGTCGTGTCCAGACTCTTTGCGACCCCATGGACTGCAGCACGCTAGGCTTCCCTGTCCTTCACCAACTCCCAGAGCTTTCTCAAACTCATGTCCATTGAGTCAGTGATGCCATCCAGTCATCTTATCCTCTGTCGTCCCCTTCTCCTGCCTTCAATCATTGGGTCTTTTCCAATGAGCTGGCTCTTCCCATCAGGTGGCCAAAGTGTTGGAGCTTCAGCTTTAGCATCAGTCCTTCCAATGTATATTCAGAATTGATTTCCTTTAGGATTGACAGGTTTGATCTTGCAGTTCAAGGGACTCTCAAGTCTTCTCCGAACGGCACTTTGAAAGTATCAATTCTTTGGCGTTCAGCCTTCTTTATGGTCCAACACTCACATCCATACATGACTACTGGAAAAACCATAGCTTTGACTCTACGGACCTTTGTTGGTAAAGTAATGTCTCTGCTTTTTAATATGCTTTCTAGGTTTGTCATAGCTTTTCTTCCAAGGAGCAAGTGCCTTTTAATTTCATGGCTGCAGTCACCATCCACAGTGATTTTGGAGCCCCCCCCCCAATAAAGTCTGTCACTGTTTCCATTGTTTTCCCATCTACTTGCCATGAAGTGATGGGACCAGAGGCCATGATCTTCGGTTTCTGAATGTTGAGTTTTAAGTTAACTTTTTGACTTTTCTCTTTCAGTTTCACCAAGAGGCTCTTTAGTTCTTTACTTTCTGCCATAAGGGTGGTGTCGTCTGCATATCTGGGGTTATTGATAT
The DNA here is from genome assembly GCF_963930625.1 of Muntiacus reevesi. Lineage (NCBI taxonomy): Eukaryota > Metazoa > Chordata > Mammalia > Artiodactyla > Cervidae > Muntiacus > Muntiacus reevesi. The sequence continues at coordinate 39,191,522 of NC_089253.1, forward strand.
TTCTCCAAGCAATCTTGATTCCAGCTTGTGCTTCATCCGGCCCAGCATTTAGAATGATGTACTCTGCAGATAAGTTAAATGAGCAGGATGACAGTATACAGCCTTGACATACTCCTTCCTGATTTGGAAACAGTCTGTTGTTCCATGTCTGGTTCTAACTGCTGCTTCTTGACCTGCATACAGATTCTCTCGGGAGGCAGGTCAGGTGGTCTGGTATTCCCATCTCTTTAAGAATTTTCCACAGTTTGTTGTGATCCACACAGTCAAAGGCTTTGGCATAGTCAATAAAGCAGAAGTAGATGTTTTTCTGGAACTCTCTTGTTTTTTCGATGATCCCAAAGGATGTTGGCAATTTGATCTCTGGTTCCTCTGCCTTTTCTAAATCCAGCTTGAACATCTGAAGTTCTCGATTCATGTATTGTTGAAGCCTAGCTTGAAGGATTTTGAGCATGACTTCGCTAGCATGTGAAATAAGTACAGTTGTGCAGTAGTTTGAACATTCTTTGGCATTGCCCTTCTTTGGGATTGTAATGAAAACTGACCTTTTCCAGTCCTGTGGCCACTGCTGGGTTTTCGAAATTTGCTGGCGTATTGAGTGTGGCACTTTAACAGCATCATCTTTTAGGATTTGAAATAGCTCAGCTGGAATTCCATCACCTCCACTAGCTTTGTTCATAGTGATGCTTCCTAAGGCCTGCTTGACTTTGAACTCCAGGATGTCTGGCTCTGGGTGAGTGATCACACCATAGTGGTTATCCGAATCATTAAGATATTTTTTGTGTATTTCTTCTGTGTATTCTAGGGGCTTTCTGGATAACCCAGTTGGTAAAGAATCTGCCTGCAATGCAGGAGACCCCGGTTTGATTCCTGGGTCAGGAAGATCCCCTGGAGAAGGGATAGGCTACTCACTCCAGTATTCTTGGGCTTCCCTTGTGGCTCAGTTGGTAGAGAATCTGCCTGCAATGCGGGATACCTGGGTTCGATCCCTGGGTTGGGAAGATCCCCTGGAGAAGGGAAAGGCTACCACTCCAGTATTCTGGCCTGGAGAATTCCATGGTCTACAGTCCATGGACTCACAAAGAGTCAGACACGACTGAGTGACTTTTATTTTTTCTGTGTATTTTTGCCATCTCTTCTTAATATCTTCTGCTTCTGCTAGGTCCATACCATTTCTGTTCTTTATTGTTTCCATCTTTGCATGAAATGTTCCCTTGGTATCTTTAATTTTCTTGAAGCGATCTCTAGTCTTTCCCATTTTATTGTTTTCCTCTATCTCTTTGTATTGATCATTGAGGAAGGCTTTCTTGTGTCTCCTTGCTGTCTTTTGGAACTCTGCATTCAGATGAATATATCTTTCCTTTTCTCCTTGGCCTTTTGCTTCTCTTCTTTTCTCAGCTATTTGAAAGGCCTCCTCAGACAAACATTTTGGCTTATTGCATTTTTTTTTCTTGGGCATGGTTTTGATCACTGCCTCCTGTACAATGTTACGAACCTCCATCCACAGTTCTTCAGGCACGCTATCAGATCTAATCCGTTGAATCTCTTTGTCACTTCCACTGTATAAGGAATTTGCTACTGGCTACTGCATTCATAAACACTTTAGTGCACTTTCTCATTTAACCCTCCTAACAGCTCCTTGATACAGGCGCAATTATGATCTCCCTTTTACATACAGAAAACTGTGGCCCAGAGAGGTTAGGTTAACTCATTATGCCCTCTTGATTCTTCCACAGTCTGTAGGTTTTGCACACACCTTGTTGAGAACTCTTTAGGTGATTTCAAAGACACAGCGTGTCATGGGAACTGCTAAGCCAGTGTTTCTCCCAGTCATTCATTCTGTTGTTCCATTTATTTAGCAAACAGATAGGCCCAGCTGTGTGCAGGCACTGTTCTCAGTGTTTTACGTGTTTTCACTAATTTAATTTTCATAGCAACCTGAAGAAGTAGGTAGAATTATTATCCCCACTTCATAGATGAGAAAACTGAGGCACTGAGAGGTCCAGTCATCTGTTCAAGGTCACATGGCTAGTAGGTGCTAGAGCTTCCCAATCATTGCTTTTGCCCCATCCTAAAGATCCCCCAAATGTCAGTGTTGGTGTATCCACGTCTCTTCTTTCCTTCTCATCCATTTCCCCGGGCTGTGGGGCAATCAGCTTTTCTGCCAGGGTCTAACACAACCCTGGCCCCGTGGCCCTCCTTCCCTGCCCCCTTGGCGCCACCTGCCAGGCCCAGCTCTGAGGGAGGCCTGACCAGGGCCGGGATTGATGACTTTGAGTGGACCTCGGAGGCCGCCTGTTTACTCCGCTGGCTGGCACACTCTGTGATTAACCATGCACAATCGAGTTAGGACCTGTAGCCCCAGGGCTGAGGCCAGCGAGGGGGGAGGGCCTGCCGGCTCGAGCTGCCTCTCCCTCTCCCTGGGGCACTTCAGGGGTTGGCTTGGAGCCGGAGCCCCCTGGAGAAGGGGGTGTGCCCCGCCAGCAGCGGCAGGGGGCACGCAGTCCTCAGAGGTGGGGACCACACTTCCCCACCCGGCTTCCTCTTCCCATAGAGGACCAGAGGCTCAGAAAGGGAGCAGTTGGGTGTGTATCAGAGAAAGGAAGTCCTTTTCCGAAAGGAAACTTCTAACAGAAAACGGCAGCCGTATGGAAAGGAAGAAGGAGGCCAGGCTGGGTCTGGGTCTGGCTTTTGGACGGTGGGTCTCAAGCTGTGTCACTTCTGGGGTGAATAGTTATCTCTGTGCTTTCCTCCCAGGCATGTGAACCTTTCCACTGAGCATATGCCCCGCCTGCTCTAGCTTTGCTGCCACCAACAGCCAGTGGGGTGGCTCTGTAAGCCACCCGGGGTGGAGAAAAACAGGGGTAAAGCCCACCTCCAGCTTAGCCCTCCTCCTCTGCCCAGCATTCCAGGGGTAGGTGCTGTGTGCTGTGCTTAAGTAAGCTGTGTCCGACTCTTGGCGACCCCCTGGGCTGCAGCCTGCCAGGCTCCTCTGTCCACGGGGATTCTCCAGGCAAGAATACTGGAGTAGGTTGCCATGCCCTCCTCCAGGGCATCTTCCCAACCCAGGGATCAAACCCAGTTCTCCTACATTGCAGGCAGATTCTTTACCATCTGAGACCCCAGGGAAGCCCAGTAGTCCCTGTTAAAAAACCACACAGTGCAGCCTGTGCCATATCCCACTTCCTCCAGGTTGATTATGCAGTCTTGAGGGAACAGTCTGGAATCTATGCCCAGCACTGTGTTCAACACTGGGGAGGAAACAGGAGAAACCAGAGCCAGAAGTCATGGGATTGGTGAGTGAGTTGAGGAGACAAGATTGATGCTGAGAAAGGTACCGGGGTGGACCAGAGTCCCTGAACTTCCTGAGCTTAGGGATAAAGGTGAAGAAAGGTAGAGTGATGGTCAGTGGGAGCTGGCCCCAGTGGGGAGGATATAGGCCCGGCTGGGGAGGAGGATCTGATTCCCAAGGTTACTTAGTTTTTAGTGCACCAGGATGTTGGAGTCAAGTTGGGGGCCCAGGCGAGAACCTTGTGGGGAAGAAATAGTCATGGCTTCTCTCCCAGCCTCAGGCTACCCTTCCGTAAATGGAATTGAGGACACAGGCAAAGATGGAATAGATGCACTGTATGGTCCTAGAGGACTGTCCCAGCTTTGATGTTCTTTAAAAATGGGATACCTGGGGTTTTGCTCAGCTCTGTGTCTCCTGGTCATGAGATCTTGGGCACATTACTCTCCTTCTCTGAGTTTTGGTAAAGCTGGAAGTAAAATGGGAGGCTAGTCTAGTATACCTCAAAGTTTATTTTGTAGAACATTAGTAGGTATAAGTTATAAGAAAAAAGTCTTCGATGATAAATTAATTAGGCTTTCTTTACTGCAGGAACCTATCAGAGCCTTTATTTATTTTTCACACTCTTTAAACATTTTTTTAATTGGAGGATAATTGCTTTACAATATTGTGTTGGTTTCTGCCATGCATCAACATGAATCAGCCACAGATATACACATGTTCCTTCCCTCTTGAAACTCCCTCCCACCTTCTACCCCATCCCACCCACCAAGGTTGTCACAGAACACTAGCCTGAGCTCCCTGCGCTATACAGCAACTTTCCATTAGCCATCTATTTTACACATGGTTATTGTTGTTCAGTTGCTCAGTTGTGTCTGACTCTTTGTGACCCCTTGGACTGTAGCACACCAGGCTTCCCTGTCTTTAACCATCTCCGGGAGCTTACTCGAACTCCTGTCCATTAAGTTGGTGATGCCATCCAACCATCTCATCCTCTGTTGCCCATTTCTCCTCCTGCTTTCAATCTTTCCCAGCATCAGGGTCTTTTCCAGTGAGTCGGCTCTTTGCATCAGGTGGCCAAAGTATTGGAGCCTCAACTTCAGCATCAGTCCTTCCAATGAATATTCAGGTTTGATTTCCTTTAGGATTGACTGGTTTGATCTTGCAGACCAAGGGACTCTCAAGAGTCTTCTCCAACACCACAGTTCAAAAGCATCAATTCTTCAGCACTCAGCCTTCTTCCTTATGGTCCAGCTCTCACATTCATACATGACTGCTGGAAAAACCATAGCTTTAAATGTATGGACCTTTGTTGGCAAAGTAATATCTCTGCTTTTTAATATGCTGTCTAGGTTTGCTGTAGCTTTTTCTCCAGGGAGCAAGTTTCTTTTAATTTCATGGCATTTTAAATTTACACCTGGTAATGTATATATTTCAATGCTACTCTCTCAATTTGTCCCACCCTCTCCTTCCCCCACTGAGTCCATAAGTGTCCATAAGTCTGTTCTCTATGTCTGAGTCTCTATTCCTGCCTTTATTAGAGCCTTTAAATGGCAAATGTACACTAAGAATCTCTGAGAGGCAGAGAGGAACATGCGGTGTTTTCCAAACTTATTTCACCACAGAACTATTTTTATGTAGAGCATCTTTTAGGACTGGCATCTCAGGAACACACTTGAGTCACTCTGGGCTGGCTTATCTAGAAACGCTCCAGTGTTTGATCACAGGTGATCATTTTAGGCATTTCCTCCATCTTTCAGGTCTGGGCTTCCTGTCCCTTCAAGGGCTTGTTTCCCTGGCCCCAGCCTCACCTGGACTCTTCATCTCCTGGCTGTTTGCTCTGTTCTCCTTAGTATGTCGGTCTTTGTACTTGGCTTCCTGTGACTTCCCTGCCTCAGTCCTGGAGAGCTTAAACTCCAACCAGCTGCCCCCTTCCCAGATTCTTTCTTTCTGGTCTCCAGAGCCCTGAAGGGTGCTGTCTGGGCTTTCCTGGCTGGGGTCCATGTGATGGCTGGCCCACAGCCCTAAGATGTGGTTTCCTGGTTCCCAGTCCCATGTCCCAGCCTCGGGTTTCCCACACCTTGCCTGTAGCCCAGTCCTCAATCAACAGACCTTATTCCTCAGGCCCCTGTGAGGTCTCTGGCCCCTCTGGCCTCAGGCCCCTGCACCTTGAACCTCAGTTCCTGACCCCTCCCACTTCCAGCCTTCCTCTGTAAATCCATTTCTGGGATTTGGGGTTCTAGGCGGTTAATAGGCAGCTCTTTCCCTCTTCCTTGCTACAGCTCTTGAGTCTCTGGGCCTGAGCCAGGGTCAAAGGAGAGCCAGGTGCCAGAGGAGAGGCAAGGTGGGAGATGAATCCTACAAGTATTTACAGTGATACCCTGCCCCCCATCATAAGCCTGGTTCAAGATGAGGGGACACCTTGGAGGCAAAAGTATAGATTATGTACTAGGACATTCTAGTGAGGCAAGTGGCAAGAGGTGGGGAGATGGGGCAGAGACATGAGGGTGGTGAGCCTAACTCAGCAGGTGGTCCTGGGATGAGACGGGACAAAGACTGGTCATTGGTGGTAAAGACCCATTTTACAGATGTGGGAGCTGAGGCCTTTGACTTGCAGTAGGGTGGCTTCCCAGGTGGCACTAGTGGTAAAGAATCCGCCTGCCAAAGCACGAGGCAGAAGAGACTTCTTTGATCCCTGGGTCTGGAAGATGCCCTGGAGGAGGAAATGGTAACCCACTCCAGTATTCTTGCCTGGAGAATCCCATGGACAGAGGAGCCTGGCAGGCTGTAGTCCATAAGGTTGCAAAGAGTTGACATGACCGAAGCAACTTAGCACACATTCATATATAATCATTCAGTGGCCAGCACCGAACCCCACATTGTCTCCTTGTATTGAGGTCTCGATCTGCAGTTCCCAAAGTGCTTTCTCTTCATCACTTCTTCCTTCTAGAACTATTTTCTGTACAGAGCCTCTGAGGACCCCCTCTTGGTTCTCCTACATCCCTGACTGCTGTTCCTCAGTCTTCTTTGCTGATCTTCCTCATGCGCCCACTCTCTAAACTTTGGAAGATCTGGGCTCAGTCATTGGACCTTCACACCCACTCTCTAGGTTATGTCACCCACACGTTGATGACTTCCAGATTTTATGTCTCCAGCCCAGCCTCTGCTCTGAACACTAGACTCATATATCCAAAATTTCCTCATCTGTAAAATGGGGATAATGATAGCTCGACGTCATAAGGTTGTTATGAGGATTAAATGAATTAAGACATGTAAAGCGTTGGAAGAGTGCCTGACTCTGATTAGTACTACGGCTGGAGCTATGATTATTGTTATCACTGTCATCATTGCTGCCTGCCAGCTCCACTTGGATACCTAGAATCATCTCAGACATGACTCATCCCTAACCCCAAACTGCAGGCTTGCTTATCTCAGTAGATGATAACCCTGTCCTTCCAGTAGTGCAGGCCCCACACTGTGCAGTCATTCTTGACTTCACTCTTTCTCTCACATGCATGCATGCTCAGTTACTTCAGTCATGTCCAAATCTTTGCGACCCTATGAACTGTAGCCCGCCAGACTCCTCTGTCCATGGGATTCTCCAGGCAAGAATACTTGAGTGGGTTGCCATTTCCTCCTCCAGGGCATCTTTCCCACCCAGGGATTGAATCCGCATCTCTTGTGTCTCCTGTATTGGCAGGCAGGGTCTCTGCCACAAGTGCCACTTGGGAAGTCAGTCTTTCCCTCACATACTCAAATGTAATTCATTAAAAAAAAAAAATCCTGCTGTCTCTTCCTTGAATATATCCAGGGCACAACCACTGTGGTCTTGGCCAGTGTCATCTCTCATCTGGATAACTGCCTCCACACTGGTCTTCCTGCTTCGACCCAGACTCATTGTGTAGTCTGTCTTCAACACAGCATTCAGAAGCTTCCTTTATTTTTTTTTCTTTAAGTCATTTTAAAAAGTTTTTGTCTGTACCACGTGGCATGCAGGATCTTGTTTCCCTGACCAGGGATCAAACCGGTGTCTCCCCTATTGGAAGTGTAGAGTCTTAACTACTATACTGCCAGGGAAGTCCATTTTTTTTTTGTATTTTTTTTTTTGGTTCCTTTTGACATATAAGTCAAATTGTATCTGTCCTCTATTTGAGATGCTCTATCACTTTCTCATCTTTTTCAAAGTAAAGCTCCTGGTCTCAAAAGTACTTGCAAGGCTGTTGTGTGATCAGACTCTTCTTCCTCCTTGATCTGGTATCCTAGCACTGCCTCCTTCCTAGTCTGCTCCAGCCAAACAGGACTTGCTGTTTCCAGAAATTGCCAAGCACTTTCCTTACTAGAGGACTTTGCACTACTGTTACCTTTGCCCAGTAATAGTAAACAAACGATTAAGTTTCTACAAGATAAGGACAACAATGAGATCATACAAAAGGCTAGGCCTTTGAGTGGTGGCCAGGGCCCTCAGCCCTACAACTGCAAGGAAATGAGTTCAGGCAACAGCTGAAAAATTGATGCTTTCAAATTGTGGTGCTGGAGAAGACTCTTGAGAGTCCCTTGGGCTGCAAGGAGATCAAACCAGTCAATCCTAAAGGAAATCAACCCTGAGCATTCATCAGAAGGACTGATGCTGAAGCTAAAACTTCAATACTTTGGCCACCTGATGCAAACAGCCGACTCATTGGAAAAGACCCTGATGCTGGGAAAGATTGAAGGCAGGAGGAGAAAGGGACTACAGAGGATGAGATGGTTGGATAGTATCATGACTCAATGGACGTGAATTTGAGCAAACTCCGGGAGATAGTGAAGGACAGAGAAGCCAGGCAATTGCAGAGAAGCCTGCGGCAGTCCATGGGGTCACAAAGAGTTGGACATGACTTAGCGATTGAACAGCAGCGGCAGCAGCAAAGGCCTACTGTATAGCAGAGGGACCTATATTCAGTATCTTGTAATAACCTATAATGGAAGAGAATCTGAAAAAGAATATATATATAATGGAATCATTTTATGTGCATAGCTGTTTTTAATGAAATGATAGGATGGGTCTGACCGGGAGTAGGGGGCCCCGGGGAAGTATTCTCTGGAACCACAGGTCCAGTCGAGGCCCCTCGCATCTTCCCCTGGCTGCGATTTCTCCGTTCCTCCTCCTGGGGTGGAGATGCAGGAACTCCGTCCACCCTCTGCCCCTGCTTGGTTCTCAGGAGGACTGGAGTGGGACCATCTGCTGTTCCTGCTGCTTCTGCCCCGATTTCTCTTTCCACCTACGGGGGAAGGAGAAGCAGGGTGTGGGAGTAGAGATGGGGGATCCTTTTTAGGTTTGTGCTCGGTTGTCCCACTTTATGTTCAAATCTCCCACTGTTTCCAAGAGTTGAGAGTCCCAGAAGGTATTCTAGGGGACTCTGCCTATCTGTGAGAACAGGACCAGGGAAGCCAGAGGCCTGGATTCTGGCCTTGGCTCCACCAGAGTCTAGCTGAATGACCCCAACTAAGTCCCCAGTCTCCCCTGGATCTGGTTTTTTTTTTTTCATTTTTTGTTAAATGGACGGGATCAAGGATTTGTGCAGTCCTAGAGCTCTGAGGGTATGGGGGGAAGCTTACCTTCTCTCCAGGTCTTGCAGTGTGTTGGGCAGCAGCAGTCCCAGCGTCTCTGGCAGGGGGGCAGTGATGGGACAGGCAGCCACGAGGACCCCTCCATAGATGAAAAGAGGCAGGGAAGGGTAGAGGTCGGAGGTCATGCCCACCATCGGGCTCAGAATGCTGCCTATGTTGGCCAAGCAGCTTGTCACATTCATACCTCTCTGCCTGCGGGGAGGGAGAGCACCCGGTGAGGCAAGTAAGGCTTGTGGGTACCCTAACTCTGCCTGTCAATCATGTTTTCTTCTTTCACATTCCTCCGTGGTGGCTCAGATGGTAAAGAATCTGCCTGCAATGCAGAAGATGGGAGCTTGACCCCTGGGTCGGGAAGATCCCCTGGAGAAGGGAATGGCAACCCACTCCAGTACTCTTGCCTGGAGAATTCCATGGACAGAGGAGCCTGGCAGGCTGCAGTCCATGGGGTCACAGAGTCGGACATGACTGAGCGACTAACACTTTCACTTGTTTTTCACAAGAATGCACTTACCCTGACTGCCTAAAAGGAAAGTTGATAGTAACTGTTTTCAGAACCAAGAAGCCCAGGTCCGGTTTCAATGTGAACTCACTGTGTAACCGTGAACAAACCCCCAACCAACCTCTTCCCCAAGCTGCAGACACCATATCCAGCTTTGATGGGCACGTCGAACCACCCACTTGCTCAAATATCTAGTAATCATCCTGATGACTCCTGTTCCCTTATTTCCCCACGTCTTTGGATGGCTCTTCCTCCAAAACACATTCAGAATCAGTTCCCTCCTCCCCATCTCTGCTACCACTGCGTACCAGGTTGTGAAAGTGGTTAGTCACTCAGTCATGTCCTTGTGACCCCCAAGGACAATAGCCCGCCAGGCTCCTCTGTCCATGGGATTCTCCAGGCCAGAATACTGGACTGGGTAGCCATTCTCTTCTCCAGGTTATCTTCCCAACCCAGGGATTGAACCCGGGTTTCCTGCACTGCAGGCAGATTCTTTACCAACGGAGCCCTTCTGGAAGCCCCAGGTTACGATGAGTCATTTTCACCTCTTGCCAGTGCCATTGCAGTAAGCTCTTGGCTGGTCTTCCCATTTCTACTTTTTTTAAAAAATTATTTTATTTGACTGTGATGGGTTTTAGTTGCGACACTTGGGATCTTCGATCTTTGTTGCAGCTTGTGGGATCTAGTTCCCTGGTCAGGGATCAAACCAGGGCCCGCTGCCTTGGGAGCACAGAGTCTTAGCTAGTGGACCACCAGGGGAATTGCCCCATTTCTACTCTGGGCCCTTCTATTCCCAGTCTATTCTCCACGAGGAAGCCAAAGTGATCTTTATTTATTTTATTTTTAAAAATTGGATTATAGTTTCTTTGCACTGCTATGTCATTTTCTGCTGTAGAGCAAACTGAACCAGCCATATGTATATGTATATCCTGTCTTTTTTGGATTTCTTTCCTATTTAGGTCATCACAGAGCACCAAGTGGAGTTCTCTGTGCTATAAAGGAGGTTCTCATTAGTTATCTGTTTATATATAGTATCAGTAGTGTAGGCCATTCAGGTATGACTTAAATCAAATCCCTTATGATTATACAGTGGAGGTAATGGATAGATTCAAGGGGTTAGATCTGATAGACAGAGTGCCTGAAGAGCTATGGATGGAGGTTTGTAACATTGTACAGGAGGCAGTAACCAAAACCATCCCAAAGAAAAATCCAAGAAGGCAAAATGGTTGTCTTCTTTTGGAGGAGTCTTTACAAATCACTGAGGAAGGAAGAGTAGTGAAAGGTAAAGAAGAAAGGGAAAGATACATCCAACTGAAAGCTGAGTTCCAGAGAACATCGAGGAGAGATAAGAAGGCCTTCTTTAATGAACAGTGCAAAGAAATAGAGGAAAACAACAGAATGGGAAATACTAGAGATCTCTTCAAGAAAATTGGAGATATCAAGGGAACATTTCATGGAAGGATGGGCATGAGAAAACACAGAAATGGTAAGGACCTAACAGAAGTTGAAGAGATCAAACTCCTCAGTGGCCACAGGACTGGAAAAGGTCAGTTTTCATTCCAATCCCGAAGAAAGGCAATGCCAAAGAATGTCCAAACTATCACACAACTGTATTCATTTCAGATTCTAGGAAGGTTATGCTCACAATACTTCAACCTAGACTTCAGCAGCATGTGAACTGAGAACCTCCAGATGTACAATCTGGGTTCAGGAAAAGTAGAAAAACCAGAGATCAAATTGCCAACATTCGCTCCATCATAGGGAAAGCAAGGGAATTCCAGAAAAACATCTGCTCCTGCTTCATTGACTAAAGCCTTTGACTGTATGGATCACAAAAAGCTGTGGAAAATTCTTAAAGAGACCACCTCATCTGTCTCCTGTGAAATCTGTATGTGGGTAAATAAGCAACAGTTAGAACTGGACATGGAACAATGGACTGGTTCAAAACTGGGAAAAGAGTGTATCAAGAGTGTGTATATTGTCACCCTGCTTATTTAACTTCTATGCAGAGTACATCATGTGAAATGCCTGGCTGTATGAGTCACAAGCTGAAATAAGATTGCCAGGAGAAATATCAACAACCTCAGCTATGCAGATGATGCTACTCTAATGGCAGAAAATGAAGAGGAACTAAAAAGGCTTTTGATGAGGGTGAAAGAGGAGAGTGAAAAAACTAGCTTAAAACTCAACATTCAAAAAATTAAGATCATGGCAACCAGTCCCATCACTTCATGACAAATAGAAGGGGAGAAGCAGTGGCAGGTTTTATTTTCTTGGGCTCCAAAATCACTGTGGACAGTGACTACAGCCATGAAGTTAAAAGACGCTTGCTCCTTGGAAGGAAAGCTACTACAAACCTAGACAATGTATTAAAAAGCAGAGACATCACTGTGAACAAAGATCTATATGGTTAAAGCTATGGTTTTTACAGTAGTCATGTATGGATGTGAGAGTTGAATCATAAAGAAGGCTGAGCACCAAAGAACAGATGCTTTCAAACTGTGGTGCTGGAGAAGACTCTTGAGAGTTCCTTGGACTGCAAGGAGATCAAACCAGTCAATCCTAAAGGAAATCAACTCTGAATATTCATTGGAAGGACGGATGCTGAAGCTCCAATACTTGGACCACCTGATGCAAAGAGCTGACTCATTGAAAAAGACCCTGATGCTGGGAAAGATTGAGGGCAGGAGGAAAAGTGGGTGGCAGAGGATGAGATGGTTAGATAGCATCACTGACTCAATGGACATGAATTTGGGCAAACTCTGGGAGATAGTGAAGGACAGGGGAGCCTGGTGTGCTGCAGTTCATGGGGTCCCAAACAGTTGGACACGATTTAGTGACTGGACAACAACAAACAAAACCAATAGTGTATATATGTCAAACCCAAATTCCCCCAAAGTGATCTTTAAGAACAGTAACTTAGATCCTTACACCCTCTGCTTAAAAATCACTTATGTTATCTCATCAGGCTAGAATAAAATCTGACTTCCTTCTAAATTCCTGTGATGGGTCCTGAGTACCCAGTTCTTATCTTGCACTGTGTCCCTTTCTTTCCTCATTTATTCTTTACTGTTGGCCTTTGATCCTTACAGAGGAGACCTACCCAGATCATCTTATCTCAAGTACCGACCTAGTCACTCTCTCTTTTTCTACATTTTTTTTTTTGGAACCTCAGAAGCAGAGGGTTGAGTTAATTATAAATCTCAGTTCATGGCCCTCACCCTCTATTATCATTTGTACTTGAAAGGACTTTTTATTCCCCATCTTAATTGTTGAGTCCTTTTTATCAGTATAATCATCGCTGTTGTTCAGTTGCTAAGTTGTGTCTGATTCTTTGCAACCCCATGGGCTGCAGCTCACAAGACTTCCCTGTCCTTCACTATCTCCCAGAGTTTGCTCACACTGAATCCATTAAGTCAGTGATGTCATCCAGCCATCTCATCCCCTTTTGCACCCTTCTCCTCCTCCCCTCAGTTGTTCCCAGCATCAGGGTCTGGTCTTTTCTAGTGAGTCGGCTCTTCACATCAGGTGGCCTATTGGAGCTTCAGCTTCAGCGTCAGTCCTTCCAATGAATATTCATGGTTGAGTTCCTTTAGGGTTCAGTGGTTTGATCTCGGTGCAGTCAAAGGAAGTCTCAAGCGCTTTCTCCAGGACCACAATTCGAAAGCATCAACTCTTTGGCATTCACCCTTCTTTATGGTCTGACTCTCACATCTTTACATGACTACTAGCAAAACTGGAGCTATAAAATAAAATATAATATCGTTATCCTCTCCTAATCCCTTCCTTGCCAAAGTCAACTTATTATGTCGTGTTTGATATGCATTTTTTATTTGCATATGTCCTTGTAAAGTATTGTTTTGTGTGCAAATATTTTAATTTACCTAAATGGTATAGGTAATAGATCATTCTATTTCTCATTTCATTCAGCACTATTTTTTTTTTTAACTGGAGTATAATTGCTTTACAATGTTGTGTTAGTTCAGCACTCTCTTTCAAGGATGCCTATATGTTTACCTGCTGTTGCAGACTCCTCCACAGTGGGCGTTTCACCTAAATGGCTAGACTGCTGCCCATCAGCCAAGACCTCAGACAACACTGCAGTGAGTGTGCTCGTGCACAGATCATGTAGGCATTCCTTTGTGAAAAGTTCTTAAGAAGGGCGTGGTTAGGGCGGTGTGTGTGTGTGTGTGTGTGTGTGTGTGTGTGTGTGCACGCGCTGCCAGTATCTCCAGAATGGCAGCAACAACTTTCTTACCCACCAGTGCTGCATGTGGGTCACGTGGGGATTCAGAGATCCTGTATTCTCTTGTGGCCACCGACAGTTGGCATGATCCAGCTTTTTATTTTTTATTTTTTTAATTTTTTTTATGATCCAGCTTTTTAATGTTGCTACTTTAGTGTGTGCAAAGTGACGATCTCATTCTTCATGTAGTTAATCTTTTGGGCTTCACTGTCTATAAAATGCCCATGTATTTATTTCTTTTATCAAGTTTCTACTGAAATTCCCTCTCTTCCTTGTTGATTTCTAGGAATTTCATTTATATTTTTAATATTTGAACTTTGTCAGTGTTAAATGTTGTAAAAACCTCCTCCCAATCTACCCTCTGTCTTTTAATATTTTTTCTTTTGCTTGTGGCTTGCTTGTGGAGTCTTAGCTCCCTGATCAGGGATTGAACCCAGACCCCAGCAGTGAAAGCGCCAAGTCCTAACCACCGGACCACTAGGGAATTCCTCTCTGTCTTTTAAATTTGTCCATTGCATCCTTCAATAAGCAGAAGTCCTTTTTGATATAATCGAATCGATATAGTTGCCATATTTCTCTTTTCCTCTTCCTCTCCCTCCCCTTCCTTCCTCCTCCCCCGCCTTTATCTCTGTCTTCATCTGTATCCTTGTCTCCATCTGTATCTATTAGTTTCCAAGCCCTCTCATTAATTCTGTTTGTTTCTTTTTGCACCAAGAAAGCCACAGACATACCATGGCTTTGTTATATGTCTTTATAGATGATAGAATGAGAGACTCCTCTTTGCTTTGTTGTGTCAGAATTGACTAGCAATTATGGTCTTTTTTCTTCTATATAAATTTTAGAATAAGTTTTTGGAGTTCCTAAAAAATGACCTAATTGAAATTCTGATTAGATTCTGTTGAATTTCTATAAATTTCTAAAAGTTAACTTGACATCTTTATTATGTTATTCTAAACAAAAGTGTGGAATGTCTCCCCATTTACTAAGATAATCTTTATATCTTAAGAAGGTTTCAGAAAACTTCTCCATGGAAGTCTTGGGTGTCCTCTGTTAATTTCTTGATAATATCTTGCTTTAGGTGCTTTTCTGAATAGTGTCTTCATTTTCAAAGATTTTTGAGGTTATCTTCTGGATTTTCTCTCTAAATTATTGCTTCTAGGGTATAGCTTCTATGTTATTGCTCTTGACATTCGGTAATTTGATTTTGTAACCACCATCCTGCTAAACTCTTATTAGTTTTGTTTGTTGATTCTGCTGGCTCAGATGGTAAAGAATCCACCTACAAATCGGGAGACCTGGGTTCGATTCCTGGGTCAGGAAGATCCTCTGGAGGAAGGCATGGCAACCCACTCCAGTATTCTTGCCTGGAGAATCCCCATGGACAGAGGAGCCTGACGGGCTGAAGTCCATGGGATTGAAAAGAGTCAGACATGACTGAGCAACTAAGCACGCACACATTGATTTTATTGGTTTATTTAGGATGATGGTCTTTAAATCTCTCTAAATAATGATGCTGTAAACACTCCTCTTTTAATTTTTTTTAAAGATTTATTTATTTTTGGCTGTGCTGTGTCTTTGTTGCTGCACTCAGGCTTTCTCTAGTTGTGGCAAGTGGGGCTACTCCTGTTGCAGTGGGGGGGCTTTTCATTGCAGTGGCGTCTCTTGTTTCAGAGGGTAGGTTCTAGGTGTATGGGATTCTGTAGTTGTGGCTCATGGGCTTTAGTTGCCTCATAGCGTGTGAAATCTTCCCTGACTAGGGATCGAACCCATATCCTCTGCATGGACAGGTAGATTCCTGTCCATCGTACCACCGGGGAAGACACCAAATTTCTTATTTCTTTTTATTTCTGAATACAGCAGTGTTGTCCAGGATCCCCAGTACTGTGTTAAACAGTTGATTCTGAGATCAGAGCGAATGCATATGACTTTCTTCATTATGTATAATGCTTGCTCAGGTGCTCTGCTTACCTCTCTAGGCTCCTAATTCCCAATTGCCCTTAAATGGTTGGCCTAGTTTTCCCGGACTCTTATTCTAGCTCCTTGGTGGAGATTTAAAAATACTTCAAGGATATTTAAAAATACTTTATTGTTTCGGGGATTATTGTCGATGTTTTTCTGTTCCTTTAATGGAAATAGTCTTTTCCTCTCATTGATTTCCAGAAGTTCTTTATAAATGCTGTGAATAAGTCCTTGTAAATACCTTCTTTTTCTCTTTTCACTTTGTTTATGGTGAAACAAATGGCCGGGGGGGGGGGGGAATCCAACACAGAAAAATTTATCAGTGTTTCTTTTTTGGTTAGCCTTTTTAAAGAATGTCTTCAGAAATCCTCCTCTCTTCAGCAAAAATTAATTTTTCTTGAAGGTTGAAATACGGATTGCATTTTATTTATTGCTCATACAGGTAAATAGTTGTCCTGTTGGTGGTGGGTGGTTTAGTTGCTGTCATGTCTGACTCTTGCAACCCCACGGACTGTAGCCCACCAGGCTCCTCTGTCCATGGGATTTCTCAGGCAAGAATAGCGGAGTGGGTTGTCATTTCCTTCTCCAGGGGATCTTCCCGACTCAGGGATCGAAACTGTGTCTCCTGTGTTGCAGGCAGGTTCTTTATTACCCAGCCACCAGGAAAGCCCAGATATCCTGGTACTAGTTGTTCAATGGTCCATGCCCCATGACATGTGGGATCATAGCTCCTGACAGGGGACTGAACCTGTACCCCCTGCAGTGGAAGCTCAAAGTCTTAGCCATTGGACTGCCAGGGAAGACCTTAATGTGTTTTCTAATGTAAAACTATCCTTACTTTCTTGAGATCAAAAGATCATGTATAATCTTTTTTCATACATCACTGAATTCATTTTTCTAATATTCTGTTTAGGACTTTTGAATCTGTTTATGAGTAACATTGGTCTGTTATCTTCATTTCATAACTAATCTCCTTTGGTTTCAGTGTCATCTTGCTTCACAGAATGTAGTTGACATAGTTTCCCTTTTTCTCTGTTTTCGGGAATTATTTATGTAACATTGGAAGGTTTGTTCCTTGAAAATGTGGTGGAACTCACCTGTATTAATATCTGGGCCGGGTGTTTTTTTTTAAGATTAGATTTTAAAGTTTATTATTCAAATTTTAAATTTATTCTAGAATTAGTTTTCCTATATTATTTTTAAAAAGAATTTGTCAATTTAATCTAAATTTAGAATTTATCAGTAGAGACTTTTTTATAGATTTTTTGCATCTTTAATTACATAATTAAATTTTTGCATCTTAACTACTCTAGATTTATTGTTCAGTTTTTTTCCCCAATATTTATTCATGTCTAGTCTTTTAAAAAATTTATTATTATTACCAGGCATTTGCCCATTTCATTGGTATTTTCAAAGATTGACTTTTTGTTTTGACTCTCTTTCATACATTTATTTTCTATTTAATCTATTTCTAGTACTATTATTATTTGTGTTTTATAGTTAAGATGACTGAGCATTTGGACTAGTTACCTTTCATACCAGAGCCATACTCCTTTTTTTTTTTTTGGCTGCATCATGTGACCTGCAGAATCTTAATTCCCCAACCAGGGATTGAACCTGGGGCCCTGGCAGTGAAAGTGTCCAGTCCTAACCACTGGACCATTGGGGAATTCTGGGCCATATTCTTAACTATTGTACTTTTTTGCTCTTAAAGTCTATCTTGACCTCTCTATCTACCTGTCTTCTGGTTAATATTTGCCTAGTATATCCTTTTCTTCTTTTTTTTTTTTTTTTTTAGTATATCCTTTTCTATTTCTCCACATTTAAGATTTTCATGGTCTCACATTTTAGATGGGTATCTTGTAAACTATGTGCATTATATAAAATCCACTTGGATTATCTGTCTTTTAACTGGTAGGTTTAATCTGTTTAAAAATACACAGAAATGAGAACAAATTAAAGACAAAAAGGAAGATGGTACTAGTAACTCAAAACATATCAGTCAATACAATAAATGTAAACAGATTAAACCTGCCAGATAATTCAAGTTGATTTCATCTAGTTCATGTAGTTTACACTTGAACTAGATAAAATCATGAACTAGATTAAAAAAAAAACACTTAGGTTAAAGAAAATTTGTCTCTTAACTTGTAGGTTTAATCTGTTTACATTTATTGTATCGACTGATGTATTTTGAGTTACTAGTACCATCTTCCTTTTTGTCTTTACTTTGTTCTAACTTCTGTGTGTTTTTGTTCTTCTCTCTGGCCTTAAAAAATAATTGCTTGACCTTTGTGCTCCTTCTGACTGGAAACCATCTGGCCCTAGGGCCTGATTGTTCCATCCTAGGACTCCTCCCCAACACCCCCACTCACCTCATTACTGTGGGGTTCAGCTCTCCCATGTACATAAGGAGGCAGTTCATGGAGCCAATCAAACAGCCTTTTCCTATCCACGGCCATCGTGATGCGGAGGAATATGTGATCTGGAAGGAAAAGAGGTGGTGATAACGTGCTGGGAAAGATTTGGAGGAGCCTTGAAATTTTCACACCCTCTGGGTAGCTGACTTGGGCCAGATTGAGAGCCAGGCTTGGGGAAGGATGAGGACGGGAGCTGGAATGGGGCGGTACTCACCCAGGGGTATCATGGCAGAGGTCACAGTGAAGACCACCGACAACAGCATAGAGGCTGTTTGGGTACGTTTGCAGCCAAGTGATTTGGTGGCCAGAAAGCCCAGGAAATAAAATGGTGGGTCCACAATCGTGAAGAACACCTGGGCCAGGTAGATGTTGATCTCAAAACTCTGCAGACTCATGACCATGCCATAGAGGCTGAAAAGGATTACGAGCCTGGGGCAGGAGCAGAGGGGAATATGCTTTGGGGAATAGGCATGCCACGTCTACATAGTAATTATGGTCGCTAACTGCTCTCACTATCTGTTCTTTCCTTTAGGCCTTATATCAATCTTTCAGTGGGGTTTTTATGTTTTGAATGTAGATAAAGTCTTCCTTTAATTCTGAAAAAAAAAAAAAAAAAAGAATGTTATCTATCATACATTTAAAAATTACCTAGGAGAAAATAATGTTTTTAACCTCACAACAGGTCTTCTTCCCCTCCTTCCAGGTCCCTGCTCTGTGTGTGTGTGTGTGTGTGTGGGTGTGCTCACGCGTGTGTCCTCACTCATATCCAACTCTTTGTGACCCCCATGAACCGCAGCACACCTGGCTCCCCTGTTCCTTCACTATCTTCCAGAGTTTGTTCAAATTCATGTCCGTTGAATCAGTGGTGCTATCTAACCACCTCATCCTCTGCCACCCTCTACGTTTTCCTTCAGAATAATTATGGAAGCATGCAAATCAAGTGAGATCATGGTTATACTCTTGTTAACGGCAAATGATCCCCTGGCCAGGAACACGTTGCACAGTATATAGGAAGACATAGTGGCAGAAGCCTCCAGGATGGTTCCCTACTAGCAGACTCACTCTAGAGACGCTACTTGCTGGTGTGATGAAGTGGGCAATCATGGTGGGAAAGTCCTTGTGGAAAACTGAGAGCAACCTCTAGAAGCTGAGGTTAACTCCCAGCTGATAGCCAGCAAGAAGCCAGGACCCTCAGTCCTACAACTGCAAGGAAATGAGTTCAGATAACAGCCGAAAAATTGATGCTTTCAAATTGTGGTGCTGGAGAAGACTCTTGAGAGTCTTTTGGACAGCAAGGAGAGCAAACCAGTCAATCCTAAAGAGAATCAACTCTGAATATTCATTGGAAGGCTGAAGCTGAAGCTCTGATACTCTGGCCACCTGATGCAAATGGCCAACTCATTGGAAAAGACCCTGATGCTGGGAAAGATTGAGGGGAGGAGAAGGGGGCGACAGAGGATGAGATGGTTGGATGGCATCACCGACTGAATGGACATGAATTTGAATGAACTTCAGGAGATAGTGAAGGACAGAGGAGCCTGGTGTGCTGCAGTCCATGGAGTCACAAAGAGCTGGACATGACTGGGCTACTGACAGCAAGCTGGGTAAACTTAAAAGTGGAGTCTTCTCGAGTTGAGCATCCAGATGAGAATGTGAAGTCCTAAGCTGAGAACTCAGCTAAGCCCTGCCTGGATTCCTGACCCATGGAAATGGTGAGATAATAAGTGTGTGCTATTTCAAGCTGTTAAGTATGTAATTTGTTACATGGCAATAGAAGAATGCAGACTTCTTCAGGAGAACGTGAGAGCTTGTGATACAGAACTCTTAGGTCCAGAAGCTCAGGGCTTCTTGGGGTGGCTCCTTCTTTTTTTCTCAAGGTCAGTGGTGCTGTTTGGCTGAGCTCCAGGCTCAGGAGATGAGGGAGAGCTGGGCTTTCTCTCTCCCTCAGCAGGTGGGGAGCCCTCTGAGTCTCCAGAGTCCCCGTGTCCTTGCCCACTGGCAGCGGGGCTTCCCTCCGCCTCCCACCTACCCAGGCTGCCCTGTTTGCTCAGTCTGCTTACCTTCCCATCCGCTTGTCTGTCTCTTACCTGAGTGGGGATGGACCTACCACAGTGGGATGATACAGAAGAAGAGCTGACACAGAGCAGGGGAGCGCAGCATCTGCAGCATCGACGGCTGGGCTTGGCCCTTCTGCAGACTCATCTGGAGCAGCTGTTTGGATAGATGGGGCTCAGGGCTTAGCTTCCCCTGGGGAGCCCTCCCCCCACCCCCTGCCTGGGAAGCACCAGATGACCTGGGTTCTAGGATGAGGGGGGAGGTGCAGGCGGAGCCCTGGTGGGGTATCACAGAGGGTCTTGGGTGGGGGTGTCTCACCTCCACACTCAGCTTGGCACCCTCTTTTTGCTTCCTATTGATTTGGGCCACTCTCTGCAGGGCCTTCAGGGTGAGGTCCAGGTTCCCCAAGGAGGAGTGCCAGAGGGCAGACTCGACGAAGAACCTGTGGGTGGGGTTTGGAGGTGGCATGAATTTAGCCTGAGTTGACAGAGTTGTGGGTTTCTGAGAAAGGCACAGAGCAGAGTGGGGAGACAGTTGGGAGGGGTGAAAAGAATCCTGGGCTGAGGTTAGGAGCTCTGGGTTCTACTTCAAGGATTATCCCTGCCTACTTGGGAGACCTGGGATAAGTCTGACCCCTCTCTGGCCAAGGTCTTCCCTATCTATCAGTGTGGACGTTGGTTCTTTTTGCTTAGCTCTGCTTTGATACTTAAGGGGGTAGGGAAGGGGTGTTCTGGGAGATGCTATACCCCTGTGTGACTTATTTTGAGCACTCTACCCTACACTGAGGTCCCACTCACCTGGAGTAGACGAAGGTGACAAAGAGGGGCAGAGACACCAACAGCTGCAGGTGGCGCCAGAGGGGCAGAGCATAAGCCTTGTCAGCCAGGGAGAGCTGGCCTAGGGTGGGAACAAATCCTAATAGGAGGCCCAGACTTGGACGGGCATGGATGGGCAGCCACTCCAGATCTGGGGAGAAGAGCAGAGCTTAGGTTGAAGTCAGGGTTGTGTGAGTATATGTGTATTTGGGGGGTGGAGGAGGAGCTTCACACTGGAGTGGAAGGGCTCATCTCATGAGCTCTGTCCTACTCTGCACCCCTAGGCCCCTCACTGGATAAGGTAAGGATGGTATGATATTTGATTAGGTTCAGTGTGTGTGTGTGTGTGTGTGTGTGTGTGTGTAGGGATGGTCTAGAAGGTTCTGAATTCCTATGCATGCTCCTAATCAGTGTCACCATCCCCAACATTCATATTTCCTTGCTTCTTCCGAACCTCTTTTGACCTGCCTACAGCCACTCTCTCTGCACTTCCTTCAACTCATTTTAATTCAACAAGCATTTAGAGTTGAAGATCCTGTGCCATGCCCTTTGCTTGACCTGGGAAATAGAGATGAATGAGCCTTATGCTCAGGCCATTCTGCAGCACTTTCATTTCCTCCAAGGGGTCATACTCTGGCCTCAGGGACTTGTAAATTCTTTTCTTTTTGTCTAGAACTCTGCCCAAGAACTTTACTTCCTCTCTTTCTGCCTCACATTTTGTGAAGTTCTGAGCTTAGATGTTACCACTTCTGGGGTGATTTCCTGGCTCCCCAAGTCCTGGTTGAGCACCCCACCTCTGAACTCCCACATCATCAAGGATAGCCCCCATCTTCCCCTTTAGTAAACCAACTTGTAACTGCTTGGCAGCTCACCCAGTCGACTATTAACTCTTTAAGGTCATGGGTAGTGTCCTCTTGTTCACTTGTTTATCCACAGTGCTGGATGTGACACAAATTAAATGCCTTTTGAAATTGTATTTAATGAACAAATGTTGAATGAAAGATTCCCTGTATGATTGACTGGCTTCTCTAAGCAACCCCACTCCAATCTCTGAGTCTTAGTTCATCCTTACAATGATCCCTAAATACCTATGAATTCCAGCCCCAAATGATCAGAGCCACCAAAGAGGCCATGATCTTAATTATTTTCTTCTTGGGGCAATACCTACTCCAGGAAAGACCCAGATAGGTCAGAATGGGCTGGGACATGTACTCAGGGAAGGAGCTGAGGTTTTCATTTATCAGGTTCCCTGGTGCAGGTTCCCTGGTGCAGGTTCCCTGCACCCCTGTGATTGAGGAGTCCCTGTAAGCTGACCCTCCTGGGTTCCTGCTCACTCAGAATCACAGACGAGCTGCTGGCACCAGACACAGCCATGCCTGAGAGGAATCGGCAAGCGCAGTAGGCTGAGAAGCTGAGGGCGAAGGCAGCGCAGGTCCCTGAGACCACTAACAGCAGGTAGCTTCAGGCGGCCAGCACCTTCAGGCGGCCCAGCCTGTGAAAGGAGGGAAAACCCGGCAAGTGCATTGCTTGCTCCCCTGTTCCGTGTCCCTGGCTGTCTCATCCTTGATGCCCTGGGCAATCTGACAGGCACTTGTGAGGCTGCCTGCATGTGACCATGGGGTAGATGCTGAGATAGGAGGCGGGGAATAATTGGGTGAAGGTTGGCATCTAGGGGACCTGTTGTTGGGAGGATCCTTGGATTGCTGCTGTCCAGGGTCCTGATGCATCTCTGCAAACTTCTGTGGAGGGAGTCACACACCTTTATCAGAATCACAGGGGTGTGTTGAAAGCAATCCAGATACCAGAGCCCCACTTATGGCCTATTGCCTATCTGGAAGGTATGCTAGAAACCTGATTTTTAACACACTTCCAAGGTTTGGGAGCTACTGCTTTGGAGTGTGGTTGATTCTTTGACTGTTGGTTGATGGA